>NC_067398.1:681868311-682229561 GCF_016432865.1 Antechinus flavipes | reverse complement strand
CCCTTGGAAGATCTATTCAAAGATATATCTACTACTTTCTGGTCAAATCAGATCCCATAATTCTAGTTCTGTGCCTTCCTTATAGGATCTACAACCCTAGCTTAGCTTCCTCTATTGAGGAAGAAATTGCTTACAACAGAGTCTTGGAAGTTCCGACTGCAGAACAGGTAAATGCTTTGAGGGGCGTCTCTATCACATTACATGAAAAAGTCACCTTGTAGGAGGGACACTGGATAGAGTACTGCGGCTAGCATCAGGAAGACCTGGGTTCAAATCTGGATTCAGATCATTACTAGCCATGTGATCCTGGGCAAGTTTTTACCTCGGTTCCTTCCATTGTAAAATGGGGGTTATAATAGCAACTATCTCACAGGGTTTTTGTGAGGCTCAAATGAGATAATTTTTGTAAAGTGCTTAGTTCAGTGCCTAGCACATAGTAGGGCCTATATGCATGCTTATTCCTACTCACTCACTCCCTTCAATCTATTCCACAAGACTCATTGGAGATCACAATATCAAAAGGGAATGACCATATTTTAAATCAGAAAGACAGAGACAGAGAGAGGAAGAGACAGAGGCAAAGAGACAGAGAGACAGAGAAAAAAAGAGGAGATAGAGACACACAAAGAGACAGAGACTAAGAGAGAGAGAGAAGAGACAGAGATGGAGAGAGACAGACAGACAGATAAAGAGACAGAGAGGCAGAAAGAGACAGAGAGACAGAGACAGATGCCTCACCTCATCCCATTTGGAAGCATTTATCATGGAGAGTGCTAGATGGGGGAAGGACAGGGGCAGATTATTCTACTCCTCCCCCAACTGCTAAAAAATAAATGCCAATTATGGCACCCAGGAGACAGAACTGGAAACACTTCATACTGCGGATGAAAGTCTAGTTAAGGCTTAGACACCTAATGAGCTGGGGGTTTTTAACATATAAATTTATACGTTTAATGAGAATCCTGAGAGTGAGAGTTGCTATGCCATATTCAAAGCAATATAATTCAACAGACATTTATTTTGTGTTTGTCAGATGTGCCAGGCTGAAGATACAAGGGTATAAAAAAGAATGATGAAAAGAACCCCTGGTTGATTAGATGATTCCCTTAATCAACTTGATGGGATTGTGGGGCATGAGCCCCCGTTAGAATGCAGCATCTGTCATGGAATCAGTCATATCCCTGATAGGGTGCAAGTTACAGGGTGAATGGTGACTATTTAATTAATGATTGGTGACTGAGACCCAGGATGACAGACTCTTGTCAGAAGAAATTTCCCCCTCTATGGTCTACAAGAATGAGCTGTGGAAATGCATCCCATTAGTTCCCCTTCTATACTTCCTTTCCTTTGAACTTCTGGACTGGATAACAGCAAATAGAGGGATGGGGTTCTTTTTTCCCTGGCATCAATGGTCACTCACAGCAGCATGGCAACAGAAAAAGTGTTCTTGTCAAGGAGAGACTGAGACTGGAGTCTCTGGATCTTCTCATTCCTGGATAATTTCTTCTGCCTGCTGTTCCCCTTTCTGAGTAAAGGATCTGAAAAACTGGAATTACTGCATGGATAATCCTAAATTCAAGAGGTACTGAGTTCAATAGTTAGTCACTAACTACCCAGAGAGAGACTACCTCTCATTGTATCTGATATCTTCTCAGAGAAGAAGAATCAAAAGGTGAATCTTACAACCTGAGGATTAAAGTCACACAAGGGCTAAGCAGATGATACTGACTTTGCCAACTCTTCATGATAATTCCTAGGAACTATTGAGACAGTTCAGGTCCAAGCTAAATGGGAAGTATTTTGCCGAAGATAATGCTTTCTGTATTCATGTGTACATGTGATGCCTTTGTGCCTTAAACACTGTATAGAGGAGGTGGGTAATAAAAAGTTGTCCCAATACCCATATTATACACCGAATACTTTTGAGGAAGGATATTCCAACTCTCTTATATGTGAAAATGCTACATCCACAATCCATAGCTTAGCTTCAGTTTAAATACTTTCCTAAAGATATATAGTTGGGACTATTGCTAAGCCAAAGAGAAATTGCCTCATTAGGTTTTAAGACTGGTCTTGACTAGACCTTCATCAGATGTTCTTTTTTATATCTTCTTAGGTAATACTGTACTTAGCTTTTGACAACAACTGATCCCTTTAGGGAGATCTGGAGGTCTGAATAGAACCTAGGACGATATGAATACATAATCCCTAAATAGGGATATCCTGGGCAAAATATGGAAACATTATCTCCTTCAAAGGGCTGACTTTCCTCTTTCATTCTACAAGCATAAGTTGGCCCCATCCTAACTTTCCAGTTTTCTTACACTTCACTTCCCATTATATACATGCTCAGTGATCCAGTGTTGTCTCTCAAACATCTGACTCTGGGAATTTTTACTGGGTGTTTTCAATTCCTGGAATTCTGTCCTTCCTTATCTCCATCTCCAGGTTTTTCTGGCTTCCTTCAGATATCACATAAAACCCCACTTTGTGCAGGAAGCCTTTTCTAATTCTCCTTTACACTCATATCTTCCCTCTATTGATTATCTTGTATATCTCTTGTATGATATAAATGTTTGTATGCTCTCTCCTCCATTAGATTATAAACTTCTTGAAGGAAGGAACTGTTATTGCTTTTCTTATATCCCCAGCATTTAGTACAATGTCTGGCACATAGTGGGTATTTAAGAAATGCTTGTTAAACATTGACTTGATAATCCATTAAAAGATCAGTTAAAAAAAAATGGTACTGTCTAGCTTGGAGAAGAAAAAATGTGGGTGGTGATAGGGCCATAATAGCTGTCTTTTGTAGAAGGTCATGAGGTACAGGGATGCAATTCATTTGACTTAACCACACAAGTCAGAAGTAGGAATATTGGATAGAAGTTGAAGAGAGAAAATGTTAGATTTAATGTAATGGGGGAAACCGTCTTAATAATGCTGTGCCAAAGTGGAATCACTTTGTCTTGAGACATGAAAGGTTCCCCCTTGGAGGTCTTCAATCAAAGGTTGGATTTTGCAGTAAGCTGTAGAAAGGATTCTAGATGGCCCATTCAAATGAGTGGAGTCTCTAATTTTCTGACTGCAGAGTTTTAGGTAGGATGTGTCAGAGACACATTTTCCTGAAATCACTGTCAAAAGCATTCTGCACACAGGTCTCATCTATACTGAAAGTGTTGACTCATCTGCCGTCCATCTAACCTAGAGTAGCCTTTCCTCAAAATACAACATGATAGAGTTTAGAGAGAAAATATTTGCATGTTTCCCTATACTACATTATGTCTTAAAGCCCCTCCCTCTGTACCAGCTTCATTTTTGTTCTACATTCATCTGGCATCATCATTATTGTGCATGATGTGGAAAGCTGGCAGGAGTTAGAAGCTCATCTGTATCCTTAGTGAGTTAATGGCCCAGAAATTGCTTCTTCTTCTTGGAAACTGAGAAAATGGCTTTTGTAGCCACAGGTAGGAGGGATGCTGGTTCATTACTGAATCTTCCTCCCATTCCTATTCCATAATCAGAGTTAACCTTCCAAGGAGAGAAAGACATTCTAGTTTTCAAGGAGGTTCCAATGGGAAGGTAAATCTTCTCAACACCAGATTCTGGTCAGTGGTTTCCAGTGCCATTTGGTCAGCTGATCAAATGGCACCGGAAACCACTCCTGATCACTAGCTCTGGTAATAATCTTTGC
The DNA here is from genome assembly GCF_016432865.1 of Antechinus flavipes. Lineage (NCBI taxonomy): Eukaryota > Metazoa > Chordata > Mammalia > Dasyuromorphia > Dasyuridae > Antechinus > Antechinus flavipes. The sequence continues at coordinate 682,225,870 of NC_067398.1, read as the reverse complement.
CTGAGAATTGGTATTGAAGAATCACTCATTTACTCATACAATCAACAAGAAACAAAAGACAAAAAGGAGATGGTTCCAGTCTGCCCTCAAGGAGTTTATATTCTTTTAGGGGGACAAGATATAAAAAGTAAACATAAAATAAATACCAAGTAATTTTTCATAGGAAACACTAGCATTCAGAAAGAAAAGATGTTCTTAGATGGGGGACACAATGGATAAAGCACTAGACTAAGAGTTAGGAAGACCAGATTTCAGATGCACACTAGCTATGTAACTATGGACAAACCATTTTCCATCTTCCAGCCTCAGTTTTCTCATCTATAAAATGAAGATAATAATAGTACCCATATTTCAGAGTGGCTGTCAGGATCAAATGAAATATTTGTAAAGTACTTGGCAAGCCTAAAGGGCTATATAAATTCTTCCCATTATGAAGCTCAGCCTGGAAGGCAACTAGGAGCTATAAAAAGTGGAAATGAGGAAGGAGTATATTCCAATCATGGAGGACAGTCCATGCAAAGACACAAACATGGGTCATTCAGTTTGACTAGTTAGTAGAATATATAAATAGGACTATTATATAATATATATATATATATATACACACACATACATATATATATATATATATATATACATATATATATACACACACACATACACATATATGTATATATAATAAGCCAGAAAAGATAGGTTGTACCTAAATTGTGAAGGGCTTGAAACAGAGGAGTTTGTATTTGATCCAAGTAGTTGGGGAAATAGACAAGGTTCTTCATTGGCTGGTCTCAAGTAGTATTATGGAAAGCATACTTTCTCTGGGAATTGGGAATATCAGAGTTCTACTGAGTTACAATTACCCTTAGAACACTGAGAGAGATAGCAATCATTCTGATATGTAAACCTAGAACGGGTATTACACAAATTTATATTATCTAATCTTAATTGTAGCAAGATAATCCTTCTTTTCTCTTAATTGATTCTCTATCCCAGTTAACAGAACAAGTGTTCTCTCTTTTTTATTATTATTATAGCTTTTTATTGATAGAATATATGCATGGGTAATTTTTCAACATTGACTCTTGTAAAAACTTCTGTTCCAACTTTTCCCCTCCTTCCCTCTACTCCTCCCCTAGATGGCAGGCAGCCCCATACATGTTAAACATGTTAAAGTATAGCTTAAATACAGTATATGTGTACATATTTATACAGTTCTCTTGTTTCAAGAAAAATTGGATTTAGAAAGAAGGTACAAATAACCTGGAAAGAAAAACAAAAATGCAAGCAGTCCACACTCATGTTCCAGTGTTCTTTCACTGGGTGTAGTTGATTCTGTTCATCACTGACCAATTGGAACTGAATTGGATCTTCTCATTGCTGAAGATAGCCACTTCCATCAGAATTGATCCTCATATAGTATTATTGTTGAAGTGTATAATGATCTCCTGGTTCTGCTCATTTCACTCAGCATCAGTTCATGTAAGTCTCTCCAAGCCTTTCTGTATTAATCCTGCTGGTCATTTCTTACAGAACAATAATATTCCATAACATTCACATACCATAATTTATTCAGCCATTCTCCAATTGATGGGCATCCATTCATTTTCCAGCTTCTAGCCACTACAAACAGGCTGCCACAAACATTTTAGCACATACAGGTCCCTTTCCCTTCTTTAGTATGTCTTTGGGATATAAGCCCAGTAGTAACAGTGCTGGATTAAAGGGTAAGCATAGTTTGATAACTTTTGGGGCATAGTTCCAAATTGCTCTCCAGAATGGTTGGATCTTTTCACAACTCCACCAACAATGTATCAGTGTCCCAGCTTTCCCACATCCCCTCCAACATTGTTCATTATCTTTTCCTATCATCTTAGCCAATCTGACAGGTGTGTAGTGGTATCTCAGAGTTGTCTTAATTTGCATTTCTCTGATCAATAATAATTTGTGTTTCCTCTGTTTCAAGCCTCTATAATGCTCTCTTCTCCAGTCTTTCAGTTGTGTCACATTTCTCTGAAAAATTAGAGGCAATTCACCTTAGAGTCCCATTTTTCCTTCTGCCATTTTACATTTCCCTGACATCGTTCCCAGCTATCTTATCTTTTACTCCAGTCTCTATTGAAGTGGTATCTCATTTCTTTGAAGCCCATCTTTCTATATGTATGTTTGATCCCATATCTGTCCATGTTTCCAGTAGATAACCCTGATTGCATCCTTCCCCCTTTTCTTTCTCTCTTGTTTCTGTTGATCTTTATCTATATATTGATTCCTTTCCTCTTCCCAAATCTCTCTCATCCTTAAAAACAAAAAGCAAACCCATTGAATTCCACCATTCTCACCAAGTATCATCCTACATATCTTCTCCCCTTCTCGGGTTGAAAGGCTAGGTTTTTTCTCTTTCTTTATAACTCTAGTATGTTGCAGAAAGCCTGGAACATAGTAAATGCTTAATAAATGTTAAGTGTTCTTGATATTCCATAGGAAGATCAGTCGAAGGAACTTGAAAAAACTGTCTTTACCCAGTGCCTCTAATTCTTCTCCTCTTACTCTCTTTTACAATTATCATTCTGATCTTATCATTCAATAACAAATATATTCTATAAAGTTAACAGTGATGGCTAGTTGACAAATCTAGTGTCATTTTCTCAATCCTCATCTTCCTTTACCATTTAGCAATGTATGACACTATTGGCCATCACTACTTCCTGGATATACTCTGTTCTTTGAGTTTTGAGACACTAAAAGTCATCTAATGTCTTTGAGCCTCAGTTTCTTCATACATAGAATCCAGGATTTTCACTGAAGGTATCTTAAGTCTAATTCTATGATCCCATGATCTAGAATTCCATGACTTATGACCTTTGATTCTCCTGCATGCACTCTCATTTCTGAGTTTTCATTATACTTTTCATTCTTGGCTCTTCTCTTACCCATCTGATGACTCCTTTTCAATCTCCTTTGTTGTGAGTGTATCACTAAATGTGAGTGATTATTAAGCTATGTCTTTTTCTTTTAATGATCTCATTAACTTCCATGAATTAAACTATCATCTCTGTGTAGATATTCATATCTATATATACAATCCTTCTATTTCTCCTGAGCTATATCATAAATATCCTATTGTACATTTCAAATGGGATGTCCCATAAGTATCTGAAAGTCAACATATTTCAACCAAATTAACTAGCTTTCTTACTAAATCCTCCCCTCTTCTGAACTTCTCTATTATACTCAAGGGCTCCATCATCCTTCCCACTGTCTAAGATTTTAACCTGTACTTTTCACTCACACCGATCAGTATATCCAAATAGTTGCTAAACGTTCCTTCTTTCTCTCCTTCTCCTTCTTTCATCTCTCTCTCTTTGTCTCTCTCCCTTCTCTCTTTTCTTCTCTCTTAGCTTTCTCTTTCTCCTCTCTTTTCCTGTCTCCCTCCCTTCTCTCTCTCTCTCTCTTTTTCTTGTCTTTATGTTTCTTTTCTCTCTCCCTTTCTTTTTCCTTCTCTCTTCCCTTCTCCCTTTTCTCTCCATATATATCAATTTAAACATATGTGTGTATATCTATGTATATATGCATATATTACATTTGTATATGTGGGTTGACTCCCATATTGAATTTTAACTTCCTTTAATCTGTTTTTTCTTTGTATACCATTTAGCACATTGCTTGACATATGGTCAATAAGAATGGAGAAAGACCTATAATTTCATTCATAAAATGAACTCTTGGATTGGTGCTTTCAGGTTGGCACATTCTCCTTCTTTTATGATGTTATTTATGATCTTAAAGAGTTGCCTGTGGAATTAAGAAGTAAAATGAGTACACGGCAACAGCAAGATTATACGATTATCAATTCTGATGGAGGTGGTTCTTCTCAACAATGAGATGATTCAGACCAATGATCTTGTGATGAAGAGATCCATTTACATCCAGAGAGAGGTCTATGGGAATGGAGTGTAGATCACAATATAGCATTTTCATTTCTTTTGTTGTTGTTTACTGGAATTTTATTTTCTTTCTCATTTTTTCCTTTTTGATCTGATTTTTCTTGTGCAGTAAGATAATTGTATAAATATGTATGCCTATATTGGATTTACATTTATTTTTATCGTGTTTAACATATATTGGATGACTTGCCATCTAGGGAAGGGGGTGGGAGAAGGGAGGAAATTGGAATACAAGGTTTTCCAAAGATCAATAGTGAAAAATTATCCTTCATATGTTTTGAAAATAAAAAGCTTCAATAAACAAGAAGTAAAATTACTTACTTAAGACTAAAAAGCCAGTCTTTATCAGACTTGGGATTTTGAATCTAGGTTTTTTTGACCCTAAGACTAGTTATCCCTTCACTATGTCATGATTAGTAGATGCTCATTGATTGATTATTCCAAAGCCAACATCTTTTCTGCTGAAATCCAGACCTCCCACCCTCATCAAAAACAACATTACTGGGGCAGGCAGAGTAGTAGTGTCTTGTGTATGTGTGTGTGTGTTGAGGAGGGGGCTGAGGTAGCAGCAGCTGAGATCCTTTGGTATGGGTATAGCAATATGGGCTGGCAAAGAAGATACTGCTGGAATGAGATAAGGAGCCAAGGCTGAGTCCCAGCAGGTTGCAGGTATTTTAACTATTTTCTAGGAGCAAGGAAGATCTTAAATGACTCCATAGCTTTTAAAACCCACAGATTTTATTTTATTTTTAAAGAATGTCATCACACATCGGTGCTTCCCTACAGGATTTCCGGAGCTCTTATCTTCCCACTGCTTTCTGGCATCCTTTGGGTTGGCTGGTATTTCATTTCATAAAGAATGGCTTCTAAAGAGGTGGGACTGCTTTGTGCTACCAGCAAAAGAGGGAAGGAAAAGACAGAGCGGACTCATAAAGATTGCCCAGGAATGGATCAGGGAGTTCTGAGGACTTATTAGACTAATGGGAACCAAGTTACCCTTGTTGATGCTTTTTTCCCCCTTAGGAGACATCTCCTGTAACTCAGAGAGGCAGGAGATATCGGCTGCATCTCAATCAGCCAAATATTTCAGCACCCATATGGATTATTTGGTTTTTCACACGCCATCAGTCAGACGTTCTTTCTGAGATGGTGCATGGTTGGGAATGATGGGGGTACTATGCTCTCTGGAGAATGGAGATGGAGGTTTACCCACAGGGAATGGAGAGATGCACAGCAGGTGCAAGAAGCAAGCCACCATGCATCTCAAAGGAAGGAATTATGTGAAACAAAGGGAGCAGAGAATGTCATAAGAGAAACAGGACAGAAAAAAAAATGCTCTATTCAGAGGCAACTAGGTGGCACAGTGGATAGAACCCTAGGCAAGAGTTAGAAAGATTTGAGTACCCAGCTGACCTCAAATCCTTATTTGGACTTATAGGCTCTTAATGTCAACTTTCCCAATTATAAATGTGTAAAATTCACTAGCACATAGTAGGTACTCAATTAATATTTGTGTCCCCTCCTTCCTCCCCTAAGTAAAATAAGCATTTGTATAAGTGCCAGGCAGTAGACTGAGTGCTTTAGGTAGGTGCAATTATTATCCACATTTTACAAATAAGGAAACTGAGACACGCTGAAATTAAATTATTTGCTCAGGGTTATACAGTTTGTAAATGTCCGAAGCAACATTACACATCAGAGAGGAACATAGAAATCCCTGCTCTCAAGAGCTCATAGTCTTCTAAGGAAGATACACAGAATGTAATAAAGACCAAAACAGCAGAACAATATAGGTCCCATCACTCATCCCCATATTCCGTTTTCATGTTGATGGATCCAGGAGTTTGCAACCAGATGTAAGAATACATCCATAAATGTATATGTATATGTGGTATATATATATATCCACATATACAACAGACATGAGAGTAGATTCCATGGGGCATAGTGAATTAGACTTGGTCAGGAGGCCAGGATTCAAGGAATAAAAATGGTTAACATTTTGATAGAACTTTAAAGTTTGAAAAGTGTTTTTATATACATTATCTTATGAGTTTCACAATAACTGTTTAATAGATAGGAAAAGTGAGACTGAGAAAGGTTGGGAGCTAAGCCCAGTGCCATGCAACTAATAAGTCCAAAGAAGGATTTGAACTCAGATCTTCCTGACTATACATCCAATCCTCTATCTATTGCACCATGTAGATTCCTTGAATATTTATTTGTTTCGTGACCTTGGACAGTTCCCTTACCCTTTACCTGCCTCAAGATAAAGAAGGATTTGCTTTCTAGTAAGCCATGGGTGGATTTTGATCTGTACATTGGTGAAGGAAATTCTTATACTGGGAGCTCCCAAAGCTTAACAGCAACAGCAACAACAACAAATCACAGTTCCTTTCCATATTCATGTATTCCTCATAATAACAGACTGACATCTATGTCTGAGAGCATTACTACTGCTAAACTCCCTCCTGAGAGAGCCTTTTACTCATATCATTATCTTGCCATTGGGTCTATACCATTTAGCAATACCACCCCACCCCCATTATTTTGGTCTTTAGGGATAAAATAAAAAGTATCATATCATTTTTCCTGATTGAAATGTTGACTTCCTGCTCCAGACAGAATCAATACTATTGCACCCCAGAGTAAAATGTAAGTATGAGGATGGTGAGAAATTCAGGAACATATTTCAGGCATTAGAGTCAGAGCAACCCCATTTGCTTTTCCCATAATAAGGCAGGGAGCTCTCTAGGCAAACCACATGAATTCAAAGGAAGAGAATCCTATTCTTACGCTGTGTGTCTGTCTTGTGTGCTTGTGTGTTTGTGCACATGCAAAATTAGTACTGAAGCTCAGGATGGGTCACCAGACTGAAAACCTCACCAACCATCTATTGTCAAGAGTCACTTTATTTATTTAAGCCTTGCTATTCTCATCTATAAAATGGGCATAATGATATCCATCCTATGATCCTTACAAGATCATTGTAACAAAATTTCTGTGGACACTTGAAGGGGCTAGTGACATGGGAGCTCTTACTATGAATTCTTGTTCACTCCCAGGGCTCATCAACTGCTCTTGCATCAAAGTTTTAGAACTAAAATCTTAGCTCTCATGAAGGGGAAATAACTTGAGACCAGTAGTTAGAGGTCTGAATCCTATGTCATTTATCAGCAATGTGACTTGTCCAAAGGGATACAAATGAATATGAATGGTCATTTCTGATGTAGATTTAGAGGGAATGACTAAAATAATGTTATGATTCCTTTGGATTTCAATGAGATATTTTACATGTAAATCATCTCTAGACAAGTTTAGCTATGTCTGCTAAAGTCGTGATTAAGTTTTTAATAAAACATTTTTTTAAAGCCTATAATACCAACGAGGTGTTTCTGGTCTTCCTTTGCTTACTCAGTTCCTCCCTTTGGACTGAAGTCAGTTGTTCAGTTGTTGATAAACATTTAATAAGCATCTCTTGTGTTCTAGGTATTGTGCTAAACAATCAATGAATCAAATCTCTATATTTGAAAGAGAGATTGTGATTCAGCCTTCTAATGAGGCAGGGGGAGAGTGGAGGAGCAAGGTCAGAGGCTTCCAGATTTCAAGCTAAAATGGACCTTAAAGGTTATTTTCCAACTCACTCATCTTGCAGATGAAGAATTGGAGTCCAGAAGTTTAGTGGCTCACCCAAGGTCACATAGATGATAAATAGAAGAGCTGAGATTCAAACCCAAGCCTGGCATCTCCAGTTTTGTGCATCTCCAGTCTCAGAAGGCTCTTAGCATTGGCAGCTCTACTGGCGACATTTGGGGAGCAGATGGAATGGCATATGTGGTGGAGAACTGCCCTACCTCCTTCCCTCACCACTCTCTGTCTCCTTTTATCCCCAACCCTCAGTATTAAACAATAGATGTATTTTTAAACTCAGTCCCCATCATTTTTTTTTTACCATTAGAACCCCTGTGGCATGTAATGCTCTATGCCCTGGAAAACAGCTGTGACTATATACCTTGTCAGCAGGACCCTCTAAACTTCAACCCCTTAACAAGTCTGTTTTTAACAGAAACTCCATTGTTATCTGCCATGTTATTTTCTCTTCGGATGTCTCCCTCCTTCCTCCCAAAAGTGTTTTGATTACTTTCCCCAGTCCAAGGGTCCGTTTCTTTCTCTGACCACTGAGAGTTCATGGTGGGATGAAATGGGAAGCCAGTACTTTCTTAGGGAAAGGAATTGTTTCCTGGAAGTCCCTACAGGGACCCCACCATCCTCAATCTAATGTTCCTGATCTCATTTCCTACACAATTTTACCTGTAAAATTATCTCATAGATCTCTATGAGAGAAATTGAAAATTCTGAATAAAATTGAAAGTTCTGTAGCCTGCCTGACAATGTTACCCTGAGGCACCTGCAGGGACAGTGGATAAAATATAGGACTTAAAATCACAAAAACCTGGTTTTTGAATCCAACTCATATACGTAATAAGTTGAATGACCCTTTACAATTCACTTAACTTTTATCCACTTCAGTTTTCTTACCTACAAAATGGAGATGATAATAATAGCAGCTAGGTGCAGTGGGTAAAGTGCTAAGCCTGGACTTAGGAAGACCTGAGTGTTTAAATCCAGCCTCAGACATTTACTAGCTGTGTGATCCTGTGCAAATCACTTAACTATCTTTGTCTCAGTTTCTTCATCTGTAAAATGAGCTGGAGAAGGAAATGGCAAACCACTATAGTATCTTTGCCAAGAAAACCTTAAATGAGGAAAGACTGAAATGATTAAACAGGGACAACTTTACAAAATTGTTATGGAGATTAAATTAGATAACCATAATAGCTAACAAAACACTCTACACATGTAATCTCACTTGATCCTCATATCAATTCTATTATTATTCCCATTTTGCAAATAAGGAAATTGAGGCTGAGAGAGAGAGAGAGAGAGGTGATTTATATAGTATCATAAATCTAGGAAGAATCTGAGGTAGGATGCAAACTCAAGTCTTTCTGACTGGTAATCAAGTTCTCTATAACATTACCAAGTTTTCTCAGTACATTTTAAACCCCAAAGCACTATATATAATGTTAATTATTATCACTGTTGTTACTTGACATCTCCTTCAAAGATCGTTCATGCTTCAAGATAAGTTTTCTTTATGAAGATTCCTCTTCCTCCAATTAGAGGAAACTTCTTCCTCCTGAAATCTCCCACTGCATTTGACTGTTCCACTCAAAAGACATACTCTCCATTTCGTCTGATCATATGGGTACTGTAGACTATAAACTTCTGGAGGGAAAAAATGGTCTTTAATACTTCTCTTTCTCTTTTCACTTATTTGTAGATATTTAGGAAACAACAGCTGAAGCATAGATTCATTTATGATCGGAGAATTAATAAATGACTGAACCAGGATAGAACTCAAATTCTGTGATTCAAAGTGATTTTGTACTGTGTCTTGTCACAATGGAAATGCAAAAGGCTTTCCTTGCTTGGTCCTTTGTCATTCTTGAGCTTAGATCTCTACGATGATCAAGTCCCTTCCTCTCTCTTGGTCTATGTCCTCATCTATAAAACAAGGAGGTTATCATGGGATTTTTTTGGGGTCTCCTAGCTTTGACATCTTAAGATTCAATCATTATGTCCAAAACTTAAGTAACCTAGGCATGGGGATTCAGAAAGAAAGCTTTGGCCCTCTCCCTTGACATAAAAAAATCACAGATCCAGCAGGTTCCTGACGTCTTGGCTAGCAGTAGACAGCTGGCTCAGTACATATATTTAACTTCATTGGTGCTTAGAAACAGTGCCCCAAACCATCTGTGGGTGAGACAGGTAATAAAGTATGTTTAATTGTTGGGATAAATCTAATAGGGCACCTGGGAGTCAAGGAGGAAGGAGACGTACTCTCATGCAAATTCCAGTGCTGGGGGCCTTGCATTGGTCTAAGGAATCATTCATCTGGGTTCAATGAATGTTCCATCTGCATAGTCCCTTAACGTAGCTCCTCTGGCTCAGATACGAACCTGCCACATAGATAGCAATGATGAAAATACATTTTCTGTTCTTTAAAAAATTCTATACTTTGAGAAGCCAGATTGTTATGGAGATATTGGAGTCATCTATGACTCCCTCCCCATCATCTCCACATACAGTTACTTGTCAGGTTTGGTCTATTCTAATATTATTCTCTCTATCCACACATCTTCCAGTCTTGCTTAAACCTTCATCCCTTCCCCTCTGCATTACTGAAATGGGCTCTTAACTGGTCTTCCCCCTTCCAACTTTCCCTCCCCAATCCATCCTCCACACAGGTGTCACTTTGGTCAAGTCTCTCCCTTAATAAGGAGTCTCTAGTGTCTCCCTTTTGTCTCTAAAATAAAGTACAAAACATTAGTTTGACATTTAAAGTCCTCCCTGGTCTGGGTACCGCCCATCTTTCTGGTTTTTATTTTCTTTACTTTCCTATTCTCTTTTATATACGCTCTTTCCCATTCATACTAGTCTGCTAGCTCTTCTCCAAGTACAGCATTTCAGCTCCAGCCTCCATCCAAAGCTATGGATAGAGTTTCTGCAAGTCTGGAAGGTGATCTCCCCCTCCCCTTGCCTTGGGATTTCTCTGGCTTGCTTCAGAGCAAGGCACCAAACCCCTTCCTGATATCCTCAGCTGTCGGCATGTTTTTTTTTAGTTCAGGTCCTCATCATTTCTGCTCTAAATTATGGAAACAGCTTCCTTTTGAGCTTTCTGCCTTAAGTTTTTGCCCACTCTGGACCATTCTGCACAGTGCTATCCAAAAATCTTTCCTCATATGCAGATTGGACCAAGTTACTTCCTGACACAAAGCCCCACTATTGCCTCTAAAATAAGACCTTCTGTTCATCTTCAAAATCTGTATAAAACCTGGCTCATTGGATGTGATTCTTCTTTCCCACACTCAGTAATCCAGTCCAAATGGCTTTTCCATTGTTCTCCTTTTCAATATTCTTTCTCCCACCTTGACCTCTTAACTGGCCATCCTCATGACTGCAAAGCATTCTTTCATGGAATCTCTCTCTCTTAAGGTGCAGCTCAGGGACCATTTTACATATCCCCAATACATCATATATATATATATATATATATATATATATATATATACATATGCATATATATACAAAGTGTAAATGTATGCATGTATATCTGGATATATACATTGTATATTACTGTATATAGTAAAGTGTATATATATATAATTTTTGTGTGTATATATATGCATTATGTATGTAGTTATGCAAGATACATATATAGATATCCATATGTATACATGTGTATAATTAGTGCATAAATATATGGATATGTATATCTATATGTATGTGTATATAAATATGCATATTGTATATAAACATGTATTTATTAACTTTATATTCTTCCCCATTATGAATAATGTCTCCTCCATTACAATATAATGTCTTGAAAATAGGGATTATTTCATTCTTTGTATTTGTATCCTAAATCTTGCACATAATAGGGACTTAAAAAATATTTCTCGATTGATTGATGGTTTTTTTGTCTGTCTTACAGAGACTGTTAAACAGTGAGTGTTTCTTTAAGAATCAGATAAGAATGTTGAGGACTGAAGTTTTAGAGTTGACAGTTAAAAAACATCATGTTGGAAAACACCTTTTTATACTGAATAAGGAATAAGATCAAAGGATTGTGTGTGTGTGATCTTGTGAAAAAAATGTATACTACATGTGTGTTTTTTCCTTTGAGGTCTGTGATCCATAAATATCTAGGAACAATCTGTGCAACAGAGAATGAGAAAATAAGGATGGCATTCTTTCTTATTAGAACTCGTTAAAGTGTTATTTTACAAGTAAATCTTGCAGAGATAATTTAATAAAGAGAACTTTATGAAGACTTTAGGAAAAACTAATAATGTAGTGTATTTTTTCATGTTTCATGAAGACAGAACACAGAACTAATTTTGAAATATATGTGTGGGTTTAAGTTATTATTTACAGTGAATTGAATGATTTAAAATTGTTTCCAAACAAGTAAAGAGGCATCCAGGTGACTGGCAGTGATGTTAGTCATAGCCATACTATTCTAAATAGTGACGTGCATTACATAAATTTAGTGATTTTAATGTATATTTAAATATAGCTAAATAAAAGTAATTGCCAGTGGAAAAGGCGGTTTCTTTAGTTTGCCAAAGAATTAATATTTAATGAATTTGAGTGGGAGCTCAAGCTAATTACTTAATTGAGACAAGATTACAAATTTATTAATAGAAATAAATTATCTAACATGCCACTAGATTGATAGAGAGTTTTGGATTCATAAATTAAATATATAGCAATGAGTCAAGTGGCAAGCTAAGGTTGGGCACCCTGTAGGAGATTATGGGCAGACTTCACATGTCCTACAACCCAACACGTGTGGGGGGCACATTCTGTCACATCTGTTATACTTTGCAATTTTTAATCTGGATACATGTAAATTGAGAAGAAGAATGGTAGAGGAGACAGAATACTGGACTTGGAATCAGGAAGACTGTCTCTAAGACTCAAATACTGCCTATCAATTTACTTCCTCTATGACCTTGGGCAGTCCCTTAAGGAGGAAGGGCACAAGCATGTGTTAAGTGCCTACTATCTGTTAGGTACTATGATAAGCTTGGAAAAACTGAGGCAAACAGGTTAAGTGACTTCCCCAGGGTTACACAGATAGTAAAGATCTGAGACTAATCAGCATACTGTACACTGTGCCTCCTAGTTTCTTTTAAGCTTCTATATCTCCAGTGGAATGTAAAGTCCTTGAGATTATGGACTGTTTCCTTTTTGGTTCTGTATCCCCAGCCTGGCATAGACTTCTAATACTTAATACATTTTTGTTGAACTGAGTTAAATCCTGCCCAACAAAGGCTCGTGCTTTGGAATATTCAGCTTTATTGGCCAACGCTGACAGTCAGGTTTGGAAATAATTATCCTCACAGTTGGAGTTTTTGAGAACATATGAAAATCTTCTTGAGTTTTCCTGGGAGCTGGAGATTCTCAGAGGTGAGCTGGCAGGGTGAGCTGGTCGATCTTGAGCCATCACATGATGGCCTTGCCTCACATCCACATCAGCTGCTCTCTCTGTTCTGATGAAAAGTCATGTTTCCCCTTCTTTTGTCTCCTGTGTTACAAGGTAGGCAGCATCACTCTTGGGAATGCTGATAGAGACCACAGCCTGCTCTGCCCATGAGAACGCTTTCTTGACTTGTGATTAAGAGGCCCAGAAGACCACTGACAATAGCCCAGGACTGAACCCATTGCTACCCAGGTACCCAGTTGGCATTCCTGACACTGTGACTTTCACCTGGACTACCAGGGCTATGTCTACAGCAGTGAGGATAGACCACTTGAGCCATCTTCACTCACCCAGAGCCCCTTTACAAGAACTGGATCACAGGGTCATAAACGTTGATGCTTACTACTTATGCAATTGATGTTGAGCAAATTACTTTTCTATTCTGGTACTCCAGTTTATGAAATGAGGGTATTGTGCTCTAAAGTTCCTTTCAACTTTTGATTTTTAGTCTTATGTGATTAAGTGACTAATCCCTAGTGATTTGCTCAAGTTCATTGAGACAAGTAGTGTAATAAAAAAGAATTGAAAATGGATTCAAGGGACTCAAGTCAATATCTGGGCTCTAATACTTCCTATCTAAGGGAACTTCTCACTCTAGAACACTCCTCCACTATGCTCCTTGGTGAATTCCTCCTGGAAATCTCAGTTTAGGAAATGGCCTCAGGATGTAACTTTCATTCTCCTCCTGGTTCTACCTCTGACTTTCCAAACTTCCACACTTTTCCCCCAATGGTTACTTCTACCTCCTTTCAGCCTCTTTTGGTGTCTTGTGTATCCCCAAGTTCCTTGAAAACAGGGATTGGCTTTCTTTGGCTGGTATTCAGTACCTGGGACAGCGCTGCACATATTATAATAATAAAGTTTAGTAAAGGCTAGCTAGTTGTTCTGCCTTGCTTTGTCTTGGGCATGTTATTTCACCCCTTGCCTTATCTGAAAAAGGAGAAGGATGGACCAGATGACCTCTATGACCTCTTCCTTGGCTAGATTTATGATTACGTGTCTCTAACTGTCAGAGTCATGATTCAAACCCCAGGGCAGGACACATTTGAGAGAATTTTTCTCTGGGCAAAGCTAATTGGCCTCTATGGAGTTAAAACTTATAACCTCACCTTTATTCTATAGAAAGGGAATTTTAAAAGAGAATTGCTCAGGTTGAGTACAACTCCATAACATTTGGTTTCTGGGCAGACAGGTCTGTGCATTTGGGCTAAAGTCTGGAGCCTCCAGAACCAAGAGAGTAGAGCAAGGACATTAGTCATTGTTCAATCTTTTAGCATAAAAGCAATTGGAAGAGGGGAGGAACTGGTGGTGGATGAGACATAGGGCCATAACTTGATGTATTTGTACCTGGAGCAATAAGCTTGCCTTTCCAAGAGAGGGAAGAAAGGCCCTAACATATAAGTATAAAGTCCTTGCTGGGGAGGTTGCCACTGAGGATGGAGGAAGTCACTACTGGGTCAAATAAGCCACCGGATAATAGGGCTGATAAGAAGATTGGATTTTAACATTCTCCTCAATCTTGTTCAAATCCCACCCAACAATGGAAAATTAGTTCTGATTAAAGAATAAAGAGAATTTAATCCAGGCAAATTCTGACCCATTGTGTTCTCCTCAGGCTTGGGTATATCACCTATATCTATATCATCTATATTTATCCTGTGTCTATATCTACACCTATATTATCTATATCTATATCTATTCTGTATCTGTACCTATGCCTATATTATTTATGTCTATACAATCTATATCTATTCTGTATCTATACTTATACCTGCATTATCTATATCTAGTTATATCTATAGCATTGATATCTATATAATCTATGCCTATACCTGCATTATTTATAGCTATATCATCTATATTTATACCAATACCATATATACTTATGTGATTTACATTTACATCTATATCTGTTATCTATATACATGTATACATCTGAATACTATTTGTATCTAAACTTATTTAAAATTTTTTAATAACAGTTTTTTTATTTTCAAAATACATTCAAAAATAGTTTTCAACATTCACCCTTGCAGTATCTTGTGTTCCAATTTTTTTCCCTCCTTCCTTACTTCTTCTCTCCCCTAGACAGCAAGTAATCCAATATAAGTTAAATATGTGCAATTCTTCTAAACATATTTCCACACTTACCATGTTGAGCAAGAAAAATCAGATCAAAAAGGGAAAGAAATGATAAAGAAAGAAAGGAGGCAGACAACAAAAAAAGATGAAAATCCAATGTTGTGATCCACATTCAGTCCCCATAGGCCTTTCTGGATGCAGATGGCTCTCTCCATCACAAATCTCTTGAAATTGGCCTGAATCCCCTCACTCTTGAAAAGAGCCAAGTCCATCACAGTTGTATATTTATATGTTTAAATTATATCACTTGTATCTATACCAATGCCTATTTGTTGTTTTTTTGGTTGTATCCAAGTCTTTGTGACTCCATTTGGGATATTCTTGACAAAGATCCTAGAGTGGTTTGCCATTTCTTTCTCCAGCTCATATTATAGATTAGGAAACTGAGGCAAGCAGGGTTAAGTGATTTGCCAGGAGTCACATAACTAGTAAGTATCTGAAACTGGAGTTGAACTCAGAAGGATGAATCTTCCTGATTCCAGGCCTGGAGCTTTGCTGCCTACCAATATCTATAGCTATAGCTATATCCATATTGATATCATCTATATCTAGATCCATCCCCATACCTATATCTATATCTCTATTCCTATCTCTATCTAAAAGAATTTTTCTTTTGGAATATAAGCCCAGTGGTTCTGAGTTAGTTGGGTTCGGTCGCTCTCTTCCCTGGATTCTTCACCATCCTGTTGTGCTTCTTTCCTCAGAGAAGAGTTGGTTCCAGCTGTCTACTCCTGTCTTCCCTCTCCCATGTTCAGGCAGCAGTGCTGGAGGCCGTGTTTCCTCAGACATGCTTCTGCCAGATGCTGTGTGTCCATTGGGACTCTCTCTGTGTGCTTTGTACTGGTGTCTTTTCTGGAGGCTTCTTGCACTTACTGTGGGTATTTGAAGTCGATCCTCAGATCCAGTTTTTATCCCTTCTTTGCTCCTAGCCTTCACCTGCTCCTGTTTAGAACCTGCCTCCATCATTTTCTGTTCTAATGATTATTTAATTTCTTGGCACGAAGCTCTCATGCTATGTGATTCCCTGATCCATGGACTTGGTTTCTTTCTTTTTTCTTTTTTGACATAAGCATAAAGCAGCATGGTGTTGTAAATAGAGAATTGTCCTTAGAGTCTGGAAGACCTGTATTAAATTTCTTCTTCTGATATACATTGGCTTTGTGACCTTGTCACACAGAGCAAATCTCTTCCTTCTCAGTGGCCCAGGAAATTAAGACTTTCGTTTGATCCCTAATGCATCCCTATTTGGTAGGTCATCATGTCAACAGCCAGTGTGATTTCATGGTTGTGTGAATTCTCTTCAATAATTTGTTCACAACCTGTCTACAAAATTGAAAAGTTTTAGGCAGTTTCCTGAGACCTAGGGGAAAAGTGACTCATCCACAGTCACACAGGAGAGTAAGCATCAGAGGTAAGATTCAAAGCCAGTCTCTCCTGTGTCTGTGTCCATGTCCTGCGCTTTTCCCATTATACAGAGAAGGCACTTCCTAGCTCTGTACAAGTCCTTTAACTTCTATGACTTCAATTTCCTTATCTGTAAAATGGGAATAATAATAGAACTTATCTCTCAGGATTGTTATGAGGATTAAATGAAATAACATTTGTAAAGCACTTTGAAAAGTTTAAAGAACTATATAAATACAAGCTATACTGTAGCAGCAATTGCAGCAGTAGGAGTAGCAGCAGCAGCAACAGTAGTAATAGCGGTAATGGTAGGAATAGTGCTAGTGGTAGTAGTGGTAGGAATAGTATAGTCATCTGCACAGATAACTACACAATTAAGGAAGCATGGTATAATGAAATGGAGCCAGAGAACCAGAATACAAAAACTGCCTTTGTTTTTCACTTACAGCCTTTGTAATCTTGGGAAAATCACTTAAATTTCCTGTGCCTCAGTTTCCTCATCTATAAAATGAACAGATTGTGGAAAAGGTTTAAATGATTGCACATGTATAACCTATGTCAGATTGCTTACTATCTCAGGGAGCAGGGAAGGAATTTGGAACTCAATACTTTAAAAATGTTTTTTAAAATTGTTTTTATATGTAATTGAGGGAGAAACAAAATACTGTTTTTAAAAATGAGCAGGTTGGAATCAACAACTTCTAAGGTCCCTTCTGGTTCTAAGCCTATAATCCTATAAAAAAACACAAAGTAGAGTGTGATGAATGTGGAAGAAAAAGTCTGAATAAACTATTAGTATCATCTGGGGTGGAAACAGGTATATTCCCCCTAGGGTGAGAGGAGAAATTGGGGAAATGCATCATTAGGAGAGCCTCATAGCTTTGAAAGAAGGCTGGTGTTTGATAGGAAGAGGCACATTTGTCTATGGAGGAGGGAAGGAGAGACATTCTGGTGGAGAGGATAGCACGTTTTCATATACAAATGAGTAGACTGTATATTCCATGAGGGATGGGCTCATTTCTTAATTATCTTTGTATTTCCCCGAGTCATTAACACAGACTTTGGCTAGAAAAGGAACTCAACAATGGCTCCTAAATGAAAGAAGGAAATAATAACCAAAGATCAGCAGACATTGTGGTGTTCATTATTTCCATTATACATTTGCCTCTTCGTAATTCCCCCTTGTTGCTCCCGAGGGCCAAGCTGAACAAAACTATTACTCTATGTGATAGGTACTCTGACATACTGTGTTCTAAGGGCCCTCCTAGCCCTGACATCCTGGGCTTTAAGGCCCCTTTTATCTCTGACCTCCTGGGTTCTAAAGGCCCTCCCTGCTCTGACTCCCTGGGTTCTAAGGGCCTTCCCAGCTCTTACATCCTGGGTTCTAAGGGCACTCCCAGCTCTGACCTCCTGGGCTCTAAGGGCCCTCTCTGATCTGAAATCCTGGATTCTAAGGGCCCTCTCAGTTCTGACATCTTGGATTCTAAGGGTCCTCCCAGCCCTGACATTCTGGGTTCTAAGGGCCCTCTCAGACCTGACATTCTGGGTTCTAAGGGCCCTCCCAGTTCTAACATCCTGGGTTCTAAGGGCCCTCCCAGCCCTGACATTCTGGGTTCTAAGGGCCCTCTCAGCTTTGACATCCTGGGTTCTAAGGATCCTCTCAGTTCTGACATCTTGGGTTCTAAGGGTCCTCCCAGCCCTGACATTCTAGGTTCTAAGGGCCCTTCCAGCTCTGACCTCCTGGGTTCTAAGGGCCCTCTCAGTTCTGACATCTTGGGTTCTAAGGACCCTCCCGGCTCTGACCTCCTGGGTTCTAAGGGCCCTCTCAGCCTTGACAGTGGATGCTAAGGGCCTTTCCAGAATATCAGTATTCTAAGAACATTCTTAGCCCTAATATTCTTTATTCTCAAGCTCCTTCCAGCTCTGATACTCTGTGTCCTAAGGCCCCTTTTAGTTCTGATAACTTGTGGTATATCCAAATTGCAGCCTTGCAACAATCTTTCCTTTCTATCTCTCTGTCTGTAAATTTTAATGGAAAGCGAATTCTCTTGCTTCTATATTATTTTTTCCAACATCTTCTAAATATGTGCTTAAGATCTGCTGGATGCCTCGAAAGCCTTGGGCCCTCTTTGATTGCTTCAGAAAGGCCTTTCTCCAAATAGTTTGGAGGTCCCGTCAGGTCAGACGCCAGCAGACCTAAAAAGAAAAGGGCTCAGCTGGATTCAAATGCCAAGACTCAGCAATGCCTGTTGAGTGACAACCTTTCCAAACCAAGTTTCTCTCTCCCAGGGGACTGGAAATCATAGGAAATACATGGAGAATTCTAAACTGTAAATAGCTACAAATGTCTGTCTGGAGGTGAAAGGAGGCAGACCCCAGGAGGGCACAGCAGCCACTGTTCCAGCCATCACCCAGGGCCTTATTTAAAACTTGTAAGTACAGCAGTCCAGGAGTGTGCCCAGAGCAGCCTGCGGTAAGAGGGGCTTTGGAAATCACCCCAGCAGTAATTCCTCAGAGTGATTACTGAGAGGCTGAAGCTGTGTCCCAGCTGAGGAATTCATAATTCTCTGGAGAAGGGAGCTGAGAATAGAGGGAAAATGAGCTCACAGAATGTAGAACACAGGCCGCCAGAGGTAGGAGGGATTTTAGAGAACATCTAGCCAATGGCTTCATTGGAAGCATCATGGAAAGTTCAAAGGCATACAGTGACAGCATTTGAACCCATACTTATTTTTTACTGTAATAAAGATTTTGTTACGACAGAATATTACACAAATTGGCAGCTTATAAATTGAACACCATAATTTCTTATAAAACAATAAGGCAGGTTATTTTCTATGACAATGAACTCCTAAATCCTTTCTGTATTTTTATGCCATAATACATGCAATGTGTCTTCAAGCAAATCTTGAAGAATGTCCTTGACTGGGTTGGGAATATCTCTGTTAAACATATTGTTGTGAGGAGGAGGCAAGGGAGAGAGGGGAAGAAAATTTGGAATTCAAAATTTTACAAAAATGAATGCTGATATTTGGTTCTTGTATTTTTAATATGCTTATGAAAGTTGCTTCTTCCAGACTCCAAGTCATGAAATTCCAACAACTTAGTCAACCTGAAATTACCTGATACCTGATTTTGACATTCAGTCTCAGATGCTGCTGACACAGCCTACGAGTCACTTGTCTCCCCTCTCAGTCTGGACCCCCACTGGGCAGGGTCAGTTCTACGCCCCTTGTCAGCTTGAAGCAGATACAGATGAGACCTCCATCCTTTTGTCCGAAGTGGATTTGGGGAGGACTGCTTGAAGGGGGAAAATAATGTGCTATGATTTTGTGGTCTCCTGACCTTGAGGGGCTTTTGTTCTAACAATAAGTCAGTAGTCCTAAATCTTCTAGCTTTGAAATCTGCCTCAGGAAACCCCCACTTCAATGTCTGACCACTCTTTAGTCAAACAGCTTCTGGCCTCAGGAACTCCCACAGATCAAATTCCTAAGCCAATTGTGAATAAGACCACTCCTCAATTCATTGCTGACTGCTAATCTTGTCAGTAATAACCTGATCAATGGAGAACCACTCCTTCTAGAGACTTCTTCCTACCTATGAGCCACAGAATTAGCATATCTATGATTGAAAGCTATATAAAAATACCTCCTTGCTTCTGTTTCTCTGCTGGATTCCCTTAGAATTCAAGTCTGCTTTGTAATAGTATTACTATTGCAATAAAACTTTGCTTCTTGACTAGGAAAAAAAATGAATGCTGAAAACTATCTTTATATGTAATTGGAAAAAAATAAAATATTATTTGGTAGAAAAAAATAAAGATATTGTTGTGGGGCATTTAATTGGGACCATGATGCATAGAATGCCAGAATGGACTCGGGAAACCATGAATTCAACTCCAATCTCAGATTCTTACTAGTTGTGTGACCCTGAATAAGTCCTTAACCTGTTTAGTTCAAAAATAAAGAAAGAAAAAATATTGTAATGGTAGTGTTATAATAGTAGGTGTTGGAATGGAACTTGAACTACACATTTTTCTGATGTGGAAATTTGTATAGCACTTTTCACTTCTATGACTGTCTCATGAATACTATTATTTTTTAAAAATTTTTATTTACAAAGCATATGTATGAGTAATTTTTCCAGCATTGACCCTTGCATAACCTTTTGTTCCAAAATTTCCCCTCCTTTCCCCCACCCCTCCCCTAGCTGGCAAAGTAATCTAATGCATGTTAAATATGTTGAAATACATGTTAGATCTAATATATGTACACATATTTATGCAGTTATCTTGTTGCACAAGAAAA
Organism: Antechinus flavipes; assembly: GCF_016432865.1. NCBI lineage: Eukaryota > Metazoa > Chordata > Mammalia > Dasyuromorphia > Dasyuridae > Antechinus > Antechinus flavipes. The sequence continues at coordinate 682,204,964 of NC_067398.1, read as the reverse complement.
ATCAGATCTAGAAAGAAAAGGAACAACTACAAAAGAAAACAAAATGCAAGCAAATAACAACAGAGAGAGTGAGAATGCTATGCTGTGGTCCCACAGTCCTCTCTCTGGATGTAGATAGCTTTCTTCATCACTGCACAAGTACAACTGGTTTGGATCATCTCATTGCTGAAGAGGGCCACGTCCATCACAACTGATCATCATATAGTCTTCTTGTTGCTGTGTACAATGATCTCCTGGTCCTGCTCATTTCACTCATCATCAGTTCACGTAAGTCTCTCCAAGCCTCTCTGTATTCATCCTGCTGGTTATTTCTTATAGAACAATAATATTCCATAACATTCATATACTATAATTTATTCAGCCACTCTATAATTGATGGGCATCCACTCAGTTTCCAGTTCCTTGCCACTACAAAGAGGACTGCCACAAACATTTTGGCACATACAGGTCCCTTTCTCTTCTTTAGTATCTCTTTGGGATATAAGCCCAGTAGAAACACTGCTAGCTCAAAGGGTATGCACAGTTTGATAATTTGGGGGGCATAGTTCCAAATTGCTCTCCAAAATGGTTGGATCTGTTCACAGTTTCACCAACAATGTATCAGTGTCCCAGTTTTCCCACATCCCCTCCAACAATCATCATTGTCTTTTCCTGCCATCTTAGCCAATCTGACAGGTATGTAGTGGTATCTCAGAATTGTCTTAATTTGCATTTCTCTGATCAATAGTGGTGAATACTATTATATTAAAAGCATTTAAGAATTATGTGTGTTTGAAAACAAACAAATCTTAACATTATTTAAGATAAATAATAGCATGAACTGGCTAATAAGAATAGGTTTGTCGCAAATAAAAAGGAGATATTTAGAAATTTGGATAATCCTCAAAGTTCATTTTACCCTACAGATTTCAATCTCCTCCCCAGCCATATCCTTAAATATAAACTAACAAATAACAAATAAATAGGTTTCAGTTCCTGCCTCTCTCTACCCAAAGAAAGCTACTCAAATTGCCAAAGGATTGAAAGGAAATAAGAAAAGATTAACTTGGAAAAAAGGTGGCATGCATATTTGTGGTCTCCCCATTTCACTCTGTCATCTTATTAAAAATCCCAGAACTTCAGAGTTTGAAGGGATCTTGAACCATTAAATCCAATCCATTCGTGAGCCAGTATGTCCTCTACTACTTTCCTGACAAGTGTTCATCAAGTCTTTTTTTTGAAAACTTCCAGGGGTGGGAACCTCACTACCTACCCAACAAGTTCATTCTCACTTTAGATAGCTAGAATTGTTATAAAGTTTTCCCCTAACTTGAACCTAAATTTATCTTTACCGACTTCAGCTCATTGCTCTTATTCCTGTCTCCAGGACTAAGAGGAACAAGACTAATCTCTAATCTATGGGATGACTCTTCAAATACTGAGAAGAAAGCTACCAAGTCCTCTTAAATCTTTTTTTTCCCCTAGGTTATGTCTCTACTTCCCTTGATTGGTCCTCTTTTGGCATAATTTGAATACCTTAAGCAACTGCTTACTTGGCACATTCTCCATCTCTATCCTTCCTGAAATAAGGCACTTAGAATCCTATGCAGTATTTCAGTTGTGGTCAGACTAGGGATTATCTTCTCTGTCCTTATGGAAACTCTGTCTTCCTTAATGTAGTAGCAGTTTTTCCTCCCTTTCCATATGGTACTTTTGACTCATAATGAGCCTGCAGTCCACTGAAACCTTCAACCATTTACAAGCAAATTTGTGTGACTGTCTAGTCACACTTCTCCCAGCTTGTACTTGTCAGGTTGATATTTTTACCAAAGTGTAAAATATCACATTTATTTCTATTAAAACTTATCTTCAAAGATGTACTTTATTTTCTAGCAGTCATTTTCAGACATTTCCCCCATTTCCCTTCCAGTGAATCTTCTTTGTAACAGGAATAGTCCAGTAAAGTCAATTGTCCCATTGAACATCCCAGGACACATTCTTTACCCAATGTCCTTCACTTTATTCCATCCCAATAGATCTTATTCATTCAATGTCTTAGTCCATCCAAAATCTTTTTGATTTCTGACTCAATCATACAGACTATTTAGTTGTCATCATCATTAACAGCTGTATCTATCATTGCTAAAACACTGGATCCTCCCACCCCAAATACTTTCCTCATGTCTGCCCCAGAGGTGAACATTCTGGATCTGAACAAATTTAGAATCTATTTTTCTGAGGCAGGATAGCTGGACAATGAGGCAGTTAGGTTGAACAGCACATATAATGCTATTCAGTTACTTTGTATTGTATCCAATATTTCATGAGGCCATTTGAGTTTTTCTCAGCAAAGATATTGGAGTGATTTGCCTTTTTTCAGCTCATTTTGCAAATGAGGAAACTGAGGCAATCAGGATTAAGTGACTTGATCAAGATCACACAGCTGGCAAGTGTATGAGGCCAGATTTGAACTAAAAAAATACTGAGCCTTCCTAACTCTAGACATAGATCTCTATGTACAATCCGTGAATGGATTAGATGATGGATGAATGGCTGTTCAGAGAATTGAAAGAATGAGATGGATGGATGTCATGGAAACAACAAATATGAATTTGGACAGACTTCAAGAGATAGTGGAGAATTAGAAGGACCTGGTGTGATATGATCCATGGAGTTTTAGACTAAGGCATGACTAAATGGTTGAATAACTAGCAAGTAGTGGTAATAATGGTAGTAGTAGTAGTAGTAGTAATAATAACAATAGTAATAGTAGTAGTAATAGTTTAGTAGTAGTAGTAATAGTAGTAGTAGTAGTACTAGTACTAGTACTAGTACTAATAGTAGTAGTGCTGCTGGCAGTAGTGGTGATAGTAGTGGTGGTGGTACTGGCAGTAGTTGTAGTAATGGTAGAAATAGTAGTGGTGATGGTATTAGTAGTAGTAATAATAGTAGTATTTACTTACAAGAGACATATAGAACAAATGAAAGTGATAAGCCTCTCAAATAGCTCATGAGATAGATGAGGAAAGGTTTCCTGCTGAAAGCAGGATTTGAGCTGAGTCTTAAAGGAAGCTAAGAAAGTCAAAAGGAGGAAAAAATGGGCCAATTGGTACAAAGGCAAGAAGGTGAGGGATAGAGGCTCGTATTGGAAAAGTTTCTGGAAAGGAAGTATATCTGGGTGGTAGACTCTGTGGAGGTGAGTCAATTGTAAGAAAATTTAGAGCCAGAAAAGGCATCAGGTTATAAAGAGCTGTAGATGCCAAATTGAGTTCTTATTTGATCCTAGGAGTAATAGAGTCACTGAGGCTCATTGAATAGGGAGGACAAAATACTTTTTGATTAGTTTTTGTATGTCCTGGGCATGCATAACTCCCCAGCTATGCTCATTGCTCTCTCCTTCCCTGGAATTCTCTCATTCTGCTCTTCTCCTGTTTAAGGCCCAGCCTGGGAAGAAGCAATATGACATGATAGAAGGAGCACTGGCCATTAATAGTCAAAAACCTTGGGTTAAAGTCCCAGAGCTTCAAGTTATCAGTCTGTGACCTAGTTCAATTGACTTACAACTGTAGACTTTAGTTTTCATTATTAGTAAAGTGAAGTGGATTTGGATAGGAATAGAGGGAAGGCAGAGGCCATATTGGACCTGAGTAGAATAAGATTTCCTGGAGGAAGGAGCTTTTTAAAGATAGGGAGAATGCAGATGAGAAAGAAGGAAATTCAAAGCAACTGAAGAGATCTGATATACAAAAACAAACCAACCAGCTCAATAAGAGCATCCAAATGGGAGACTGATCTGGTTAGAGAGAATTAGAGCCCTGGGGATCATTGGTGGGTAAGGAGGATTAGGTTGGGCAGAATAAATTATGGAGGACTTTGAAAGTCTTTATCTAGAAAATTAAAGGAACAACAAGGAACATACTTTGAAAACAAGATCACAGGTCTTGGGGATGAAAGAGTTCTTAGCAATTTTGTAATATACCCCTGTCATCCCTTATCCTTGAGAGTTATTGGAAGGAACTGGGATGTTTTGTTTTGAGAAGAGATGTTTTTGGGGGGAGGGAAGGGGTAATATAGAGGGAATCATGACAGCTTTCATTTAAGTATTAGATGGGATTCCATGGAAAAGAGGATTAAGACTTTTCCATTTTGTGGAAGTTGGAAGAAGGCAGTTTTATGTTTGGTCTAAGGAAAGGCTTCCTAACAATCAAGGCAGTGCACAAATGAAATGCACTTTCTTGGGCTTCTTTGGAAGTTCTTCACTGGAAGTCTTCAAATAAAGGCTGGATGACTTCTTTTTTGGGAACTTCATGGAGAAGTTTCTTATTCAAGGTCAGTTTGAACTAGGTGGTATCTGAAGTTCTTTCCATTTCAATTAGACAAGCACTAATCAGTAAACACTTATTAGATTCCTACTCTTTGCCAGGCACTGTACTAAGCACTAGGATACAGAAAGTGGCAAAAGACAGTCCTTGCCCTCAAGAAGCTTACAATCTAATGAGTCATTCAGTCAACAAGGATTTATTAAATGGTAGTTCCCATTCTAATGAAGTAGACAACACGTAAAATAATTATGCATTGAAATGATATATGCAAAGTGGATGAAAGATGAAAGATAATCACAGAAAGAAGCCATTAGTGGTGGGTCTTATAAAGGGTACTATTTGAGCAGAGGCTAGAAAGAAGCCAGGCAAGGCAAGATGTGAAGGTGAGGAGGAAGGATAGTTCAGAAATGGGGGTTGGTGAGTGCAAAGGCATAGAGCTGCTAAGTCTCCGACCAACCTACCATTTTTCATGAGGACATTACCTGAGACATAGTAGGTGCTTAATAAATGTTTGTTTTTAATAAATAGGTACTTAATAAAGATCAGTGTAATTGAGTCATAGAGAGTTCATGGAGAGAATTCAAATGGAGAGAAGACTGAAAAGGTAGGAAGGGGCTAGATTATGAAGAACTTTAAATGCCAAGCAGGTGCCTAATTTTTTTATCCTGGAGATAATAGGCAGCCACTGGAATTTTTTGAATAGAGGGAGAAGCAGTACCTGGTCAGATTTGCAGTTTGCAAAAATCACTCTGGCAGCTCAGGGATGGACAGATTAAAGCAGAAAGACCCTTGAGGCAGAAGACCAACTAGAGAGCTACTGTAACAGTCTAAGAGAAAAGAGGTGAAGTCTTGAATTAGAGTGATATTCTGAGCACTTAATAAATGTTTGTTGCATTTTATTGAGTCCTGAAACTGTCATTTCTGGGGGGGGGGAATTCAAAATTATTGCAGCCATCATCCTGTAAAGCCCAAGCCAAGAAAATTATTTCCCTGGCTACATCCCCCAGGGCCCAAGTGCCCACTGGATGAGGTCCAATGTCCCTGTTGATGAACACCCACTTCTTCCACTTCAATATCCCTTCTGAGCTTTACTTTCCACTTAGCCAGCCTACTCTTTCCCACAAATAATACCTGAGGTCTGTGGGCAGCTGTGATTTTTCTACTTCAAGAGAAGGCGGCTTTCAATTCCCGGGTTCTCTTTAGTCACTGATTCCAATCTGGCAGGGCAACTTCAACCAAAATGCACTTGAGAAAAGAAAGCAGGCCAGGCGTTACCGAGCCCTGCTGGGAGGGAAGCAGAGCACCTGGCAATCTGAATGGGGGAGGCGAGGTATGGAGGAAGCTCCTGATAGAGAGTGAGAGGCGGGCAGGGAGGTGAAAAATGTCTTGGACCGCTCAATTTCCAAGTTCCTTTTCCCCTCTCTCTCATTGAGATCTGCTTCTCTCTCCCCAGCAGCCCTCCTCCCTTGCAAAGGTATAGAATTTGTGAGGTGAGCTATATAGCCTTTAGAAGATTAGCAGAAGAAAATTTGGTGCTATGTGGATCAGTACCTCCTGAGCTCCCAGCTACTGTGATAAGCTCATCACATGATAGTCCTGGGACTACACACCCAGATGAAAACCCAACAGATGGGCTCATATCCTTTTATAATAGTATTTCAATCTCTCCAAGTTTGATTGTCTAATATATATTTATGTATATATTTATATATGTATGTATATATACTTATATATAATATGTATGTATGTATGTTTATATATATATGTGTGTGTGTGTGTGTGTGTTTGTATATATATATATATATATATAGAGAGAGAGAGAGAGAGAGAGAGAAAGAGAGAGAGAGAGAGAGATTACAGTATAGAGTTAATAAATGAGTTCTAAATTTGGAATAAGAAGACATGTATTCAAACCCTCTTCTCTTACTATCTTTGTGACCTTAGGCAAATCTCTGAGCTTGGATGAGTTTCAGTTTCCACATCTGGAACCAAGGAATGAGCAAAGTACTCCTCTAGCTTTAATGCTTGAGCCTCAGCCAAGATGTTGAAAGATAGGGACAATATCAGAAGACACATTTGTCTGCAATTCCATGTCCTTGACTGAGCCACCTCTGTGCCGACAAAAGCCACAGGCAATACGAGCCCCCCTCTCTCCTCATTCAGCCCTCTCTTCACCCTGTAAAAATATAGACCTGTTTAATGGACCTGGCTATTAATTTTGATGATTGCAGAGTGGAAATAAAAATGAGAGACCCTGGTTTGCCTTCGCTGATAATGTCTCTCTTTCTTTGCTTCAATTTTATCTACTCTCTCCAAAAATAACAGCTAATTTCATTATGGACAGGTCTTTTAAAATCCCCTAGGGACTCAGACCAATAACGGATTGTCAATAGCAAGAAAGACTGACTGCCCTCTTGAAACTATGAAGTCATGAATATTTCTAGGGCCTGGCAATACCTGTAATATATATTCTCCCTGAGACTAATATAGTGTTTGATAAATCTTCATGCATAATACTTGTGTTCAACTTATATGAATATTTATGGGGCCAAAGCAAGGGAGATAAGGAGTAACTGGAAATATCAGTTAGGATGTATTTTCATGCTTCTTCAAGGGCTCACATCTTAAAGCACATGTTAGAATTCACTCTAGGGTGGAGCTGGTTCTTTGCAGTAGTAAAATGCCCAAATCTGCCACAAATTAGTGTCTAATGACCCTTGGTGGAAGAGTCTTCTAACTTGGAATCAGCGAATGAAATTTAGTTATGACATGGGATTCATTGAATGGATATAGGACTTTTACTGTTAGAAGCTCTCAGTATAACGGGCTGTCTGTCACTGGCGAGGCTTCGGCATGCTACGAACGGAGTATGATTTGATTCCTTTGTTCTTTTCCATTCTGCTCCAGCTTAGCTCAGCACAAATAGCAACCCTAAGATCTTGGGGGCAAACATCGATTCCTCATTGTCCGAGGGGACTCTATGTGCACTAGAGTAGACTTGGTAGAAAAAAAAAAAGCTGGTTTCATTGGACCCATACCAAGGCTCAAAATGAAGGCAATGTAATAAAGTAGAAAAGATATTAAGTTTGGCATGGGATCAAACCCCACCTGTGACACTAGTTAATTCTGTAATCTTGGACCATTAGGAGGCAATCTGTCCATTGGGGAGTAGAAAGAGAAGTGCTAAGGAGAAATATGGATATATAGAGAGTGAAAAGAATTTTAAGGATCCATTATCCCTTGTACAAGAGAATAAAAGCTGAATTCACGCTCAAGGAGCCAGTCGATGTGAATTATTCCTTTGCTACATTTATATCCTAAATGTGTGACTCACCACTATTGAACTTCAAGTTTGAGCCCACTCTTCTCATAGTCCAATGTGAATTTATGAGTCTGCTCAGATTTGGGGGTGATGTTTTTAACTAACTATTCATACTATAACAACTCAGCAAATATATTCCCCGTGTTAAAAATCTAATGTTTGCCTCCAGACTGGTTGAAATGGAAAGAATAAAAATGGGGGCTCTAGAGTAAAAGTACAAAAATTTCAACCCCTGAAGGTTAAACCTTGTATTATGAGAAGAACAGTAATAGTAGCAGCTACCATCAATGCCAGTAGGAGTTGGGGGATTAGCTAGGTGAGACAAGGGTGATATAGCTCTAATGCCACAAAATGTAACATTCATGCTTCCTTCTATGTCTTTGTAGTAATCCAGATTTTTATTTTTCTGAATTGTACTTCATATTAATGGTGACATTGTAGTCATCTTTTGGTTTGGATAAAAAAAAAGTATGTTGTGAGAAGCTTCATGATATTGTGAATGGAGAGCTAGTCTTGGAGCCAGGAAGAACTGGGTATAAATTTTACTTCTGGCAGATGCTTTCTATTTGACCCTGGATAAATTACTTAATCTCAGTGCTCTAGGCAACTCTCTAAGGCTAGACATTGCCAAACATCATTGGTGAAGAGAGTTTTCTTACCTGAGAATCTAGACTATAATGGCTCAGACTCTTTATTTTGAAGTGTACATGTCTCCCCAATTAGAATGTAAGCTCATTAAGAGTAGAAATGCTTTCATTTTCTGCAGCTAGGTGGACAGTGAATAAAGTGCTGAACCTTAAGTCAGGAAGCTCTAAGTTTAATTTTTGCTTCAGAAACTTTTCAGTTCTATGATCATGATCAAGTCATTTCACCTCTATCTCAATTTACTCAACTGGAAAATGGGGATAATAATATCACTTCCCTTCTGGCTATTTGTGAAGATAAAATAAGATACTATTTTTAAAGTGCTTTGCAAATCTTAAAGTACTATAGAAATGCCAGATATTATTATTGCTATTATTTTTGTAACTCCTCCATGTCATATAAGGCTTGGAATTTAAATGATTATGGATTGATTAATTCTAATATATTGTAATTATTTGCATACATCTTATGCAATTGCTCTTCTGTGCTGTTTCTCATTTTTAAAAATTTCCTTAATATACATTTCTTTTTATCTTCCAACATAAGTCTCTGCAAGTAATAAATGTTTACTAAAATTTATCCAATAGCATCATAGGATTATCATCTCATGGATTAAAGTCTGGAGGAGACCTTAGAGGCCATCTTGTCCAATCCTTTCCTTTAACACCTGAGGAAATGGAGAAACTGCAAATTAAGTGACTCATAGGGTCACAAAGCTGATGGCCAAGTCTTCCTAACTTTTAGTCCTATGCCCTAACCATTATGCAACATCTACTTTTCTCCACTATCAGTCAGTTACTTAAGCAGCAAGTCTTCACCAAGCTCCCTGGTGTCTGTCCTGCCTGGAGTCCCTTCCCACTGAGGAATAGATAGGAAAAAGGAAGTAAAGGATCCCTGTCTTCCAGAAACTAATTGTGAGGCAGTTTTACACAGTAGTTTGAGTGTCAGACCTGGTTTCAAATTCTACCTTCTTATTATGTGATCTTGAGAAAGCTACTTTAACTTCTCTAACCTCAGTTTCCTTGTCTATAAAACAGATCTTTCTCTCAAAAAGCTACTTGGAGACTCAAATAAAGTGCTATATAATAGATGAGGTGTTATTATTATTGAGGAGAACAGACATTTACTTGGAATAATAAGATGATTTCACAGGAAGAAAGTACATGAAAGATTCCCTCTAATAAATCCTGCATAACAGTAACATCAAGGCTGGGAAAATGGCCATTAAGAAGAGAAGAGAAAGCAGATTCAGACTTCCTGATGGTGCTGTTGCCTGATTTTCTTGGGGCCCTCCCAGCACCAGCCTTGATTTCCACAGATATATCAGCATCCCTCACTGGCTTCTGGTGGTTTTTGGCTGGCTGTTTATCTAGGACATTGAGTCCCAGCATGGACAGGACCTAAACTTGCCTTTAACACACAGCAAAAACCCCATTCCTTGTCGGTCATTCAGCGGGGGTTTCGTGGCTTGTTTTTTGTGGCCCTGGCTGGCTTATTTGGACAGGGACAGGGGTGCTAGCTGGTCTCGTAGTCACTGGTCAGACCCAAACAGAATCACAGCCGGCATCCCACTGCAGAGCTCTTTGTCCAGGGCATTGATGTGACAAGGGAGCCATAAGGTGGGTAGCAGAATATATAGTTTGACTTAGAGTCTAGGAAGTCTGTATTCAAGTCCTGCTGCAGACATTTACCCAGCTGGCTATGTGACCCTGAATAAGCCACTTAACTCCCTTTATTGCAAGTTTCTTTATCAGAAAATGGGGAAAGTAGCACTTAGCTCACAGGGTTGTTGTTAGGAACAATAAAGCACTTTGTTATTGTTGTTGTTATCATTATTATTATTATTACTATCCTTCCTATCCTTTGCTGCCAGATCTCCAGGTCAAGGGGCTTTCTGTCACTGGGGAGGTCACCGGCTGAGATCTAAGAATGGGAGCATGGGCAAAGAGAAGGGGGGGAGGGGGTCAGAGAAAATCCAGTGGAAGGGGGCAAGAGAGGAGGGGAGCTCTCTGTTGCCTGATTGATGTCACTTTGGCAGAAACTGCAGCTCTTGGCTTCCCACTCCCTTGTCACCTCCCCTCTGGCTGCACTAAATTAATGCTAAAGGTGTCTGAGTCAGACAAAATCAGCTGAAATATAACCAGCATCAGCTCCCCTCCCTTCCCCCTCCTGATCCCTCAGAAAAAGTGAAGGAGGGAGAGCAGAAAATAAACTTTTCTCTTAATTAGTCAGATTATGTGTCAGGTTTATATTAGCAACTACAAAGGAGGTTTGGACTGGGGCTTTGCGTGAGTGTCGCGGTTTTCTAGATTGATCTGGCAGCCCAGTGCAGACTCAAGGCAGGCCAGCCTTGTTGCATAAGCCAGCTGGGAGGGCGACCTTCATCTGGCAGTTTTGTTCTATGCCCAGGTCTGTTTTTTTAAAGCTCAGGATCTGGGCTCCATCCAACATCAGCAAGAAAATGCCTCCATAGGTCCTGAGGAAGAGTGGGAGGATTATTCTGATGAAAGAGGCAGAGCCACTGGCCTTCCGCCTGACCACAGAGCAGGGGCTGGAGGGACGGAAAGCTTCGGTTCACCTCCACACTGGGTCAAGAGCTTGGCAAAGGGGGTATCGATCAGGGCGAAACATGGGAATCGACCTCTTGTTTTTGAAGAGGGACTAGATTTGTTCCATTTGGCTCTAAAGAACATAAGAAGGAGCAAAGCGTGGATGTTGCAGAGAGATTTAGTCTTGGTGTCAGAACGTTAATAATAGTAATAGCCATAATGATGATGATGATGAAAATCGCATTTATTTAGCAATTTAAGGTTTACAAAATGTTTTACAAATATTATCTCATTCGATTCTCACAACCACCCTGGATTGCTATTACTATCCCTCTTTTACAGAGAAGTAAAGTTGCCCAGGGTCCCACAGCTACTAAAGCTCTACCTCTGAACTCAGGTCTTCTTGATCCCTATTATATACGCTTTCCACTGCACCATCTAACTTCTTTTCCAAAAGTGGGAGAGATCACTTTGAAGATAGAAGCTTCTTAATCTAAAGGAAAGGGGATTTCTCTCTAGCAAAGGACTGGTATCTGAGGAAATTGTGAGTCTGTGATTCTATATTATACAGAAGGAAATGGACCGATGTTGCCAGGCCCAGCCTAACTTGGCCTGGGAGGTTTGTGCAGTCCTGCTTCTCTCCTATTCTCTCCCCTACTCCCCCAAGATTTTTTTGGGGGGGTTATTTTCTCACACACATGCCTCCACTCAACTCTTTTGGCTCTGAATCACTCACTGCCGTGTGTCAGACGATGGCTTCACAGGAAGCCAGTTTGACTGAATTCAGTTACAAACAAAAATAACCATTGAATTCAATAATAGCAATCAGATTTTATCCATTTTTATACAGACAGAGAAAGAGAGAATGCAAGCTCTTTCAGGTCCTACCATGCTGGAAAAATTACAAGTATGGGGCTGGTGAGAGACTTGATGTCTGCCATCTGAGACCCAACTTCCCCAAATCTGGAGACACTCATTTCTGGGTGGGTGGCAGAAGGGGGAGGAAATTTTCAGACCTAGCTTTTCTCCAAAGGGCAGAATTCTTAACTTTTTGTATATCTGGTAGAGCTTACAACCTCCTTCTTAGAATAAGGCCTTTAAATGCATAGAATAAAACACATAGAATTAAAAGAGAACTAATTAGATTGAAATACAATTACCAAAATATTTGTTTAAAAAGTCATGGATCTCAGATTTAAAATTCTCATGGATGATCTCAAAGGCTCTTTATAATATTAAATCCTTATGGATTTTATATCTGAAATCCTTGACTCTGTTGCCTTCCACCCCCCAAAATTCCTACCCTGTTTTCTACCACAGGGTGTGGTCCCAGTCTAACAATTCTTCCTTCCTCCTCTCCAAGGTCCCTGCTGATGTGCATAAGACAGTGTTCCCCCTACCAAGAAGAAATGCTCATTGCAGGGCCATGAGGGAAGGCTATGGCTTTGAGAACTCTTCCTAGGAGCTAAGACCACAACTCAATCCCGTCATGATATTCGACTTCCTAAGTTGACTTCCTCCATCATTGGGTCTGTTTGACCGGTCCATGTCCCATTAAATCTCCCACCTGAGGGATCTTCCTTGGAGCTCTTCCTTTTAAATATTCCCAAATCACCCAAATCAGAGGAGATATAGGCTCTAGATTGAAAAGGTAAAACATCGTCATTATTCAAGTATTAGACTTGAAATATTGTCGTTATTCAAGTATTAGTCGTGAAGTCAGGAGGACCCGAGAATTGAATCCTGCCTTGGACATATAGTCCCATGACCCCTGAGCAAATCCCATTCTCTGCGTGCCTCAATTTCCTCATTTCAACTTGATAACCATTAAGGTTCCTTCCACTTCTTAATTTATATTTAATACTATGTTTTAATGGACTCAGGCTAAATATTTCATTGAGTCTCTTTATCCAATTCCTTTGTGATATCTTCTCAATCTGCTATCATTCTTGCATGGTTTTTTAACCTGAGGTATCTGACTCCCTAAGAAATCCATAAATAGATTTCAAGAGTTTATAAATTTTTTTTTATACTTTGTAAACTTTATTTTAAGTTTAAAAAATATTTTAAGTTAAAGTTTTGTTTTTTAATGAACAGAAATCTGTTTTCTCTCTCACTCTATTGAAAAAAAAATTTCCTGGGAACAGATATGCAAATTTCCTCATTGGCTCTGCTCAAAACATATGTTTTATTCTTCACCCTAATCCATAATCTTTTTATTAGAAGAGGGATGGCTTAGTTCATTATCCATCTTCAGGATTTTTTTTTGGTTTGTTTGTTTGTTTGTTTGTTTGCTTTTTTATTTTTGCTGAGACAAATGGGGTTAAGTGACTCGCCCAAGGTCACACAGCTAGGAAGTATCAAGTGTCTGAGGTCAGATTTGAACTCAGTTCCTCCTGACTTCAGGGCTGGTGCTCTATTCATACACCATCTATCTGCCCCAAGTCTTCAGTTTTTCTTTGCAAATATCTGTAATTATTTTTTAATTAAAAATATTGTTTTGAGGAAGGACCCTGTGGGTTTTACCAGATTACTGAAGGGTTCTATGGCACAAGAAAAGCCAGAGTTAGAGGAATCTGGTGAGAAAGGATTACAAAGAACCAAGGGTCTGAGAACAGGGTGCTTGGGATTCAGAGGTGCAGTGAGCAGGTGAAGAAAGCATCATTGGTACTCCAATGGAAATTGCTGAAAAGGGATTTGGGTTGGTCCTTTCATTTCTAAAATCTCATTATTTCCCTGGAGCTCAGCCATGTCCTCAATGTCTGAAATTACATTTTTTAAACAAAGAATGTGGATGCTAGGCTTGCTTTATTTGGTAAATAAATACCCAAAAAATAAAATATCAATGGCTCAAGCATCTAACCTTCTCCCGCTCTGGACTCCAGCCCTGGTCAAGTCAGAAGCCCTTGGTCCAAATCATCAGCAAGCAAGCCCTGCCCCCTGCCCATATCCTCTCATGGCAGAACACATTTAGACTTGTGAGTGGCACAGCTGTAATCACTGGGGAAATCTGACCCAGAAAGAAATGGAAAAGTGAGAAAAGGAAATTGCTACTAGTGGGTAAGATAAGATAAATAAAAACTGGCAGCCGGGCTCTTTTTTCTCTTTGAACACAAAGCCAGGCTCTCTCCAGGTGCCTCTCTGGTCCCTCTTCCCTGTGGGTGAGTCACTTAGACTTGCTGAGCCTCAGTTTCCCCATTCATAAAATACTCTCTCAGGTTCTTTCCTGTTCCATGATTTTTTCTCTTTAAGAATTCTAACGCTACACATCTTTTAAACTATTTTTATGTATTTTGTTTTTACATAACCTACATTTCTCCTATGAAAAAATCAAGATTTGAACTATGGCGCTTTCATTTAACATCTGCACGACTTTGGACAAATCTCTTCCCATAGGCTCTCTTTTCCTCATCTGCAAAATGAGGCGTTTTTTTGAATTCAAGGCTTTATATTTGCCTGGTCTGTGAAATGGAGTCTTAGAATTACAAAGATTGGAGATTTCTAGGTCAGCTCAGTCTTCTACTAGAATCATTCCCATATTTAATCTCAGCATTTGAGCACAGGTTGGGTATTTTGGATATTTTTGCATTAATTATTAAAACTTCAATATTTCTCTCAATTAATCAATTAGTCTCAGAACCTCTACCCGAGTAAATAAAATATTTGTTTAACAAACTGGAGAAACCTTTTTATACCCATAAGCGATTGCTCGTATCTTTTAATGTCAATACCTCCTCCCCAACATCTGCTCACATTCACTTAATGTTAAAATTACTGACTGTACAATTTATCAACAATGTAATCAATAAAAAGGTAGAAATACCTTTTTATAATAATTTAACTGTGAGAAGGATCACAGTCAGAGTCACTTTCAAGCAACTATAAATGACTTTATATTTTTGGAAGCGCAGTTCCACCATTCAGTTCACTCAAGATGCCAAACAAAATCTCTTCTTGAAAATTTTCTTCTAAGGACTCTTAGAAGATGAAATAGTTACATTAAGAAGAAAGCCTCTTTGCATCCTTTCTCCCTGTTTTCTCCAGCTTAAAACCTCAGAGATGACAGAAAAATAGTCTTGCCAATCTCTCTCAAGCCATCACTATTAATAATCTTCTTTTAGCTTCACTCTTCATAAAAATTATCTTATATGTCTTCATAAAATAATAGATAGTTCTACATAGAAATAAGGTTTTCCTCACTCCCTCTTTCTGTGTTTCCTACACAATTTCTCCCTAAACACCTCCATTAATTCTCTTAGCTCTCAAAAAAGTGCCAGCCCAGCTGCCAAATGTTAAACATTCCGTTTGGCTCTTAAGCGCTGAGTTCAGAAACTATCACTTATAGCAACTATGACTCCTAAAGGAGAGAATGTTGAAACAAATACAATATCTCCTTTCTGCTAAAAAAATTTTAGTCCCAGGAAAATCATTTGAAGGCATATAAAATCCACATTAATATTAAATTCAATACACCTATAATATAAAGCGCCACTTGCTAGACTATTTTAAATAATAAGAAAAAGAATACAGAACTATTAATAGTCATTCCAGTAATTAAATAGAATCATAGTACATGAAAAACATATCAGGAAGTACAAAAACAACATTATATATAATTGAATAATGAATTTTATGTAGCTGAATGAACAAATATGTCTCCTTTTTTTTTTCTACAACATCGTTTAGCCTATTTATCGGTTGGATAGTTCTAATTCTGTTGTGATCAATGGATCTTGCTACATGTTTTCCTAAGTTGGTCGATGTTATAGGCTTGCTATTAATATTTTCATATTTTATGACTTGTTTTTTTCCCCCTGGAATACTCTACAATGGAGGTTCTGGGTTTTGTGTTTAGCCCTCCATGGGGTCTTCCTTGGTCTGAGAGAAAGCTATTGGGTTTCTATGTATTGTCTGCTTTTTTTTTGGAGTTCCTCTAACTTGTTGGGGAGATATGCTGTGGTTCAACATTCTTGAATTGCTGTATGAACATAGTTTTGGGAAATTAAGTGGCACAGTGGATAAAGTGCTAAGGTCTGAAGTCAGGAAGATTTGAGTTCAAATCTAGCCAATGCTTGCTAATGCTGTGACCCTAGGCAAATCACTTAACCTTTGCCTCAGTTTCCTCATCTGTAAAATGGAGAAAATAATAACCCTTGTTTCTTAGAGTTGCTATGAGAAGAAAATGAGATAATAATAGTAACTCACTTAGCCAGGTGCCTGTCACATAGCACTATATAAGTGCTATCAATTATTGCTATCATCATCATCATCATCATCATCATTATAAAAACAATTCTTCTTTTTAAATTGCATTTAATTTTTTTGAGACCAGCTCCCTCTATCTTATCTGGGCTAGAAGTTCAGCCACTACCAAGAGGTCTGATTCCACTACTGGAAGCTTTAATTTACTTTTTTTCTGACTTGGTCCAGTTCACTTCTCCTTAGGTAATCTGTTGACCCTCTTCTCCCCCATCTAGGGTTTACCATATTAGTATGGGGCTTAGTGTGGATACCTGATTGATTTTAGCTTTACTGAAGCTTAGAATTCTGAAACCCAAGCAATCCCTCAGCTTTAGCCTATCTCAGTAGTAAAGAATACAGGCATGGGACATCATAGCCTTCTGGCTGTATTTTGATAGCTGTATTTTGCAATTTATTGTGTGATCCTACTGATGATGATCTTGGGGTCATTATTTTCTAGCTTCTTGGATGTCTCCATCCCTGAATCCATCTTTCTCTTACCCGGTGTTGATTATTTGGAATTCTACTTTTCATACACCAAGCAACTCTTTTGGATCCCTCGATAAATCAAATAAAAATAAATAAATAAAATTCAAATAAAACAACTCAATCAAACCTCCTTCTCTCCATCTAGGTCTACCTAACCCACAGTCTTAAGAGAAAATAATTCTGCTCTGCTTGTGGACTGTGCTGATTGCAGTCTTGATCATACATCACAATACTGAAACCTTTGTTCTCTTGGTTTTTTAATCTTCAAAAATGGGGCCATTCTGTCTAATGTAAGTACTCTGTATTGGGATGGCAACAATCTTCAATTTGTCTCTAAATAATGTTTTTTCAGCTGGTGCTGTCAGTTTAGCTTTGATCTCAAACTTTCTTCATTCTCTTTACTATAAGGGCTTCTTTTTTCATTAAGCTCTTAATTTTCTTGACCAATTCCTCATCCTCATAAGGAAGTGTATAAATCATCCTCAGAAATCATTCCCTACTGTTACTTACAATTGGTGTTTGGGGATGATCCAATAGATTGTAGCTCAGTTAATCAATAAATCAATCAAAGTGTACTTATTAGGTATTTGCTATATTCTAAACCTGGAGTCAGGAAGATCTGAGTTCAAATTCAGTCTGAGATATTTATTAGCTGTGTGACTCTGGACAATCCCACTTAACTTCTGTTTGCTCTAATCTACTGGAGAAGGAAATGGAAAACTATTCCAGTATCTTTATAAGAAAATCCCATGGACAGTATGTATGGTCTATGGAGTCACAAAGAATTTGACATGACTGAACAACAAAATTTTCCAAATACTGTGTAGATACTGAGAATGGAGGAAGAGAGAGAGAGAAAGAGAGAGGGGAGGAAGGAGGGAGGGAGGGAGAGAAAGAAAGAGAGACACACAGACACAGACACACAAAGACACACAGAGAGGCACACAGTAAGACAGAAACAGAGAGACAGAGAGAAACAGGGCCAGAGAGAAAGAGAGAGAAGGAAACAATCCCTTCTTATGTGGAAGACACATCTCAAGGAAAGACATACATTTATGAAATGTAAAAAGGATAAATACAAGGTGTCCAAATCTTATTACAGTTCTAAACTTTAATAATTTCAGAAGCATAAATGCTACAAACTTATAAAAATTTTTAAAAGTTTAAATATTGAATTTTCTTTTATACTTAATTTTGTTAATTTTGAATATTTTTTTAAAACTGAATTTTGATCACATTTCAAATTATTTAAGTAAAATTTTAAATTGAATAATTTTTAAATAAAAATTTGCATTTAAATTCAACAAGATGCAGTACCCTGTCATTTTGCATTGGTTTATGCACTAATTTTTGAATGACATCATACTGCCAGAATCATAGAGAACATCTTCTTGCTTGACCACCTTGGTCATCTGATATATCTCTACTAGACTATTTTTGTGAGGTCATGTTAAAACTGTTATGTATGCATCAAAACCTTATCTGTGTGGTCTTAAAAGCATACATGTAATCTTAAAAGTATACATGTAATCCTTTCAGTCACGAAACAACTGATGAAAGTTTTTACATCATCCAAAATTCCAAGTTTTATATCATCCAAAAATCACCTAGAGTGATACACAACAAAAATAGTGATTATTGTTGAAATTATAAATAATTAGTTTTACAATTTTTAAAATCTGCTGCTTATATCATCCTACAGTTATTATAGCTTAAAAGCATTATAGCAAATATTAGAATAGCCTGTAATAACAAATAGAGGGTAGTTTGGTAATTTGGTCACTAGCAGATGGTGGAAATCAGGAAGATTTTATGGAAAAGGCTGGGGCTTGAGCTATGTCTCTCAATTCTAAGAGGTAGAGGTGAGAGGGAGTACATTCCAGGCATATAGGATGGCAAATGCAAAAGCCATGAGAGATATTATGTGTGAGGAGGACAGTTTGTCTGAACCATAGTATATGGAAAGAGGAGTAGTATATTATAAATATATATTATAAAGTTGGAAAGACAGCTTTGGGCCAGGTTCTGAGGGACTTTAAAAGCTAGAGATGATTATTTTGAGTACTTTGTAGAGATTTAAATTATATCATTTTTGTTATTCAGTTGTTTTTCAATTCTATCTGACTCTTCCTGACCCCTTGTGGGGTTTTCTTTTGCAAAGATATTGGAATGTTTTGCCATTCCTTCTCCAACTCATTTTACAGATTAGGGAACTGAGGCAAATAGGGTTAAGTGACTTGCCCAAAGTCACACAACTAATAAGTGTCTGAAGCCAGATTTGAATTCAGGTCTTCCTGACTCCAAACCTGGCACTCCATTGTGTCAATTACCTGTGTGTGTATATATATATATATATATATATATATGTAAAATAAATCTATATTTCTATATACACATATATACATGTGCATACACACACATGTATATGTGTATGGATGTATATTGCATACATATATATGTGTGTACATGTAGACATATATTCACACATGTAAATGTACACTGTGTATCTGTATATATACCCATATGATTACATGCATATACATAGATAACACATAGAACTCATATTGACAGTATTAGCAATTATTATTACTTCTTAACTAACAATCTCCTCTAATAATTCTCCATAATATAGAGTTGACCAGAGATAATTTTTTTCATTTTAAATTATTTTTGTATATTTTCTTTAAAATTTATTGAATACTGAATTTTATTTTTTGATAGCTAAAAATGTTCTTATTTGTACCTTTGTATCCTAAGCACCTAACAGTGTCTGGCACACGTACGTGGTGAATAAATGCTTGCTGATATTTTTTGTCTTTATATCGTCTTCATTTTGGAATACATTCCTTTCTCCTCCTTTACAAAAAGATCAATCTTTTATAGCCAAGAATTTTTAAAAAGAATGGAAAAAAGCAATTCAGCAATATTAGCCAAACACTCAACCAAGCTTAACAGCATTATATGGTGGTTTCTACCCCAAGTCCTAACCATGCAACGAAAAGGAGGTGCATTTTCTCAGTTCTTCTTTGATGGCAAACCTAGACCTTGACTCTGTGTGCAATTCAAAAAGCAGCTTAGAGAATTTCCCAGAGCTGCAACTTTGAAGTCGATGCTTTCTGAGATTTCTTCCAATTTGGTGATTCTGCTGCTGCATTTGGATTTAGAAAACTTAGATTTGAATTTTGGCTCTGCCACTGACTCGATGTATGATCTCAAACATTTCTAGGAGTCATTTCCTGGTTCTTAAAATGGAGCTCATGATAACCACAATATTTATTTTGTAAAAACCAGCATTTCCTTGGAATTTCTAAAGCCAGATGAATAGGAAAGCACAATGGATAGAGTGCTGGATCTCAAGAAAATGTGAGATCAAATCCTGCCTCAGTTAGCTTCCTAGTGTGTGACCCTGAACAAATGACAAGGACATGTGCCTCAGTTTCCTAATTTATAAAACGAGGATAATAATAGTCTCCCAGGGCTGAAGTGAGAATCAAATCAGATAAGATTTGTAAAACAGTTTGCAATCTTAAACCGTTATGTAAATGCTAGCTATTATCCCCCATCTGTGGGCTGAGCCAGGAGTAGCGTACAGTTATAACTCTGCTGGGCGTAAAAAATTTAATACATATTTCCCTACTAGGAAAAAATATGGAATTGAGAATATCTGATGTGTTCAATGAAGGAAAAAATAAAAACATATTAGCTTGTCCCATACAATTCTCCATAAACTAGCTCTAATTTTATTTCATATTACTGTTTTTCATATACTTTTTGTTCTAAACTAGCCTGCTATTTATTCTCTATTCTCAGGGAATGCTGGCAAATGTTTAACACTCAGCTCTCTGAGCAGGGGTTGAGAGGGACTTGCACAGGACATTTTAAACGTTTCATCTGTTTCGTTAACATCTTCTGCATCACTTTCTTAAGTCTAGACAATCAATAAAACAATAAATCAACAAGCTATGATTTGTAGCACTTGCTAATTTTCAAAGTGCAAGTGCTCAAATTGAAGATTTTTCAGTTGATTCTCATCGAGCTGTCTTTAGCTTTTTCTTACCTATCTATACTCAACACTGTATCACTCACCTCAGTGTTTTTATTATTCAGGTATTTCCCATGTTGGGAATATACTTTCTCTTTCTTGTAGAATTCCTGACTTCCTTTAATCTATAACTTAGAGATTACCCCCAACAAGAAGTCTTTTCAGATCACTCCAATTAGAAGTATTCATTCCTTAGAACTACTTTGTAAAATTTTTTAATTTAATTACTTGGGGATAGAAAGAGAGAGAGGGAAAGAGAGACAGACAGACAGAGACAGAGAAATAGATACAGACACACACACAAAGGCAGGAAGGAAGGGGGAAAGAGAGATAGAGAGAGACAGAGTCAGAGAGAAAGAGAGACAGAGACAGAGAAATAGATACAGACACACACACAGAAAGGGAGGAAGGAAGGGGGAGAGAAAGACAGAGACAGAGAAATAGATACAGACACACACAGAAAGGGAGGAAGGAAGGAAGGAGGAGGAGAGAGAGAGAGAGAGAGAGAGAGAGAGAGAGAGAGAGAGAGAGAGAGACTCAAAGCTCCTTGAAGACAGGTCCCCATTTTTCTCTTTGAATCCTCAATACCCAGCATAATACCTTGTTTGTTGAACTAAATTTAAAGGATGTTCAAGAAAGATATAATGGAAAGATGTTGGGTTTGGATTCAGAAAAACTGGGCTAAATCCCAACTTAGTTTCTGTGTGACCTTAGGGAAATAATTTCTCCTTTCTCAGACTCAGTTCCTTAGCTCCAAACTTAAGGGACTAAACTAAATGGTTCCAAAGTTTTTCCCAGATTTAAATCCATAATCCTATGATCTCCTTCCTACCAGTCAGATAATAGAGGCTCCCTTAAGATCTTGTCAACAATTTGTGTAGTACAATGGGCAGGATCCTGGACTGGACATCAGGAGACCTGTGTCATGTTCCATCTCTGCCACAAACTGATGCTGGGTAATCCTGGTCAAGTTACTTGCCCTCTTCTAAATTCATGTTCCTTATCTGTAAAATAGGGATACTAGTATCCATCCCAGAGAGTGTTTATGAGCATTTGATAAGGTACTGGATGGGAAAATGCTTTCCAAATTATTAGTTCTATGGAAGGATAAAATAATATTGTTGTCTAAATCTAGGTTTTCCTAAAATGAAAGGCAGCGTGGTATAGGGAAGAGTTCTATACTAGAAAATTGAAGACCTGGAATTGATTCCAAGCCCTGACATTTATTAACTGAGAAAGCTACTTAAACTTTCTGTGTCTCCTTTGCCTTATATAAAATGGGCATAATTACAAGTCACTATCTCCTTAGCTTTGAAAAAACACTTCACTTTGAAAAACACAAATATTATATCTCATTTGCTTCTCACAACAGCCCTGGGATTGGGGGGTAAGAAGCTAGTATTATTCCAGAAGAGCTTCCTTTGTATCTCCAGCAGTTACCACAATGTTTCAGCTGTTCAATCATGTCTGATTCTTTAGGGTTTTCTTTGTAAAATGGTTTGCCATTCCTTTTTCCAGCTCATTTTTACAAATGAGGAAACTACAGCAAAGTGGAATTAAGTGACTTGCCCAGAGTCGCACAGCAAGTGTCTGATATGAACTCAGGAACATGAGTCTTCCTGACTCCAGGTTCCCCACTCTATGTACTATCCCTACTTGCCCTGATTGATTGATTTGACCAAGGTCAAACATCAACAGTTTGTATTTGAGAAAGATTTAAATCCACATCTTCTTGACTCCAAGTCTATAATGCTGTACTCTACCTCACAAATATTGGGGAGCAGTGAAGACAGCATTGAATTTGAAATGAGAAAACCTAGGTTAAAATCACAACTCAGCCATTTCCTACCTGAGTAATCTTGGGCAAATCTCTTAATCTCTGATTCCAGCTACCTCATTTATAAAAGTGAGGGGAGCTTATGGATGAAGCTTATGGAAGGGCTAAGGCCCTTCTGGTTTTGAATCTCTGATACCACTTTATATAATCATGGAGAAAGGGGGCATCTGAACAACTTAACATGATATAGAAACATCAGCTAATATTACTTGGGGGATATGGGTACGGTCAATCCCTTTTGATGAAGCACATTAGGAGTTTGCTCTAACAACACTCTGTGGATACCCAGTATCACATAATCTTGCCATTATTATCTCCTCGGCCAGATGCAGATCTGGCTAGAGCATGACATCTCCCATTTCCAAAATGCTTTGGAGAAATCATTCCCTATTTTCATGGGACCAGCTTGGGAATCCATTCCTCACAATCTCATGCCTGCGTGGGAGCTGTAAAATGCTTGCAGACTCTCCACTATGACTCCTCTGGGGATATGGCAGCAAGGGCAACCCACGGGATGGGTGTGTGCTAGGATATAAAGTTGATTTTCTAGGAAAGCAGCTCAATGACACATCACAACAGCTCCTCTCTCTCTCTCTCTCTTTTTGCCTCCACACTGTGAAATAAATGCATCTCTTAAGTACCTTTTAAACCATCCAGCAAATGAGTTTCTACATTCTGGGAATGACAATTAAGGGTAAAAATTGTTAGAAGTCAGTTAACATAGATGATCCTTGAAGGCAGCTCTTCCAAGTAATCTCCAAGTTTTGACAGTCTGAAGTCCAAGGCAAATTGGAGTCAGTCTTGACCAGGCACAGTGATAACCAATATAAGCTCAGTGGCCATCCCCAGAGATTACGATATCTGCACCCTCTTTGCGAGACTGTTTTTATTGTGCTTTGTTATAAGAGAGAAATATGACAAAGCCAGTTATGGGATTTGAGATTCAAAAAATCTCAGAATAAGAAACCATCTGAGTTAATTTGTATCTGACTAACAATTCCCTGCAGAACACCCCCAACTGGGGACATTTTCTTAAAGTAATGGATTATTCACTACCTAGCAAGGCAACCCACTCCTAATTTGGGTAGCTCTTATTATTAGAAAGTGTTGGGAAAGCTGGATGCTGCAGGAGTTAGAGCACCAACCCTGGAGTTCAAATCTGGCTTCAGTCATGGGACACTTAATCACTATATGACCTTGTGTGAGTCACTTAACTCTGATTGTCTCAGAAAAAAAGTCTCTGAAACCTCCAACCATTGATCCTACTTCTTCTCTCAATGACTGTATAGTTATCTTGAGCTTCCCAAGTAAAAAAAATTCAGAATCTCAGCATTGAAAGGAACTTAAGAGTTAACTTGTAGCCTAGCTACATCTGCAAGAAGAGAGCTCTGGGATAATAAGGATAGACCAAAAGAACTGCTAAACATTTTCATCAACTGGCCCATCTCTGTCTCTTGTCTCACTCAGCAGGGCTCTCCAGTGAGAATATGAGAATCACCAAATTTCAGAGTTTGAAGGGTCCTCAGGCGATCCAGATGAATTTGACGATGACCAAGAATCTTTTCTCCAGCATCCCTAGCAAGTGGTTATTCAGCAGAGCTTAAAAGACTGAAGATGAAGGGGAACTCACTGTCCCCAAGGTAGCCTATTCCCTTTTATTCAGAAGTTTTTTCTTTATATCAATCCTAAATTCACCTCTCTTCTATGACAAAGGGATCTTTTCTTCATCAGGTAAAGTATCTCTGTTCTTTTGCTGTTTCAACACAATCTAAGAATTCTGAAGACTTGGTTATGTAAATGCAGAAAGATTTATTTTTACCCAGTTTCTTGTGAACAAAGGATAAAGTACCCTTTCAGAAATAGCACCAAGCCTTTGGGATATGCAGATGGCCCAGGAGAATTATACATGCAATCCCTTTACTTTTGCCCTCCATAGAAGGGAAGGGAATTATGGGTGATGTGGTAGAGTAGAGACAGTTTTCGATTTGGAGTCAGAGGAACTGTCTGGTTTGTGGTTTATTCCATGTGTTCTTAAATAAGTTACTGAATTTCAGTTTCTTCAACTGTAAAATGAAGTGGATAGACAAGATTATCAATCTTGGAGTCCCTTTTAACTCCACATCTGTGATTCTATGATCTTAAATGTCTCTTTTTATCTCTAAATCTGTGTCCTTTGAATTAATTTTTAGGAATATCATTGTTCATTTTTTGGGAAGTCCTCAGATGGGCCTTTCTATATCAAGTTCACTTCCTCCTTTCAAAGATCATATTGGAAATAAAATATCTATTTATCCCTATGCCTCAAGCAGAGATGAAACTTGGAACTTTTGTACCCAAGCCAAACCAGGCCACCAGCATGAGAGATACCCTCAGTCTCCACTGAGGACAGATACTGCCCTTCCGGAGGTGGTGCCAGAGACCTGGGGACTTTGGTGCCATGGCTGGAAACACCTGGGTACCATAAGACTGTTGGTGGGGAGATGACTATCCCACCAGGATTTGGGCAAAGTAGTTTCTTGGTCTAAGCTTGCAGGTTCTTCCTTCATACAATGGGAATCGGGCCATCTGGTACCTCCCTGTTTTATCTCAGAATTCATAGTAACTATGTGCCAGCAGTACTTGTTTCTTCACACAAGAAATCTAAGGAGATTTCTGGGTGGGTGGAGCTAGCTCCCTTGTAGCCAAAAATTTTGGGGGGAGGGAGATGCAAAAGAGGTTGAAGTCACTCCCCACAACCCCACCCCCAATATCACATTAGAGCTATAAGAGACCTCAGGGCAAAGGCTAGCCATAGTGCCATCACTATTCCCCTTGGTAAGAAAGTTTGAGAAACTGGAGATGGCAAATGCTTTAAGGGAAAAAAGAGTTCAAAGGATGGGGGAAGCAGAGACAAATTCACGAAGGGACGGTTCTCCAGCAGGGACTCAGGATTCTGAATGACTCTCTTTCCTGCCTTATTCCACTTGAAGTTCCTTTTTCTCCAAAATTCTTCTATCAGAGTGAACAATGTTGGGAAGCAGCCCCTTCGTCATAGACCTGGAGAAGTGTTTCCCCCTCTATGGAGTAACTTAGGTTTTGTCCTTGCACCTTGGGGCAATTAGAAGATACAGTGAATAGAATACTGAAAATCAAGAAGACCTGAAGTTAAATCCCACCTTATACTTTTGCTGGCTGGGTAACCCTAGTCAAGTCACTTAATTACTCTCTTCCTCATTTTCCTCATCTATAAAAGAGGTATAATAATAGCATCTATCTCCCAGGTTGTTGTGAGGACAAAATGAGAGAAAACAAAACACTTTGGAAACCTTAAAGCTCTATGTAAATGCTAATCATCATCATTATTACCACAGAGCCTTTTTTCTTCATGACCCATAAAGCAGAAAGAGTACTCATTCTAGATTCAAAGAACCACGGTCCAAATCCTATCTCTGATGCTTACTCCCTGGGTGACTCCAGGCAAGTAATTTATCCTCTGGTCTTCAGTTTCTTCATCTATAAAATGAGGGAATTGTACTTTAGGGTCTTTGAGCTCATAGCCAGCTCTATGAACCTATGATCCATTTAGCCAATCTGACTGCCCAACCCCAGGGCTCTGGGATATGGAAGATGCGAAAAGCTGGAAAGGACACAAATTCTAGATGCCCAACGAGGGACGGACCTCCAACCAGATCTAAGTTGTGATCTCCTTTCTGTGTTTTGAGTAGTCAGTCCTCAGAACATTAAGGAGCCTGACTGGTTAAGTCTTAACCAGAGTTGTGCCTCTATCTACAACTCAGGTTTTGCCAAATAGTTGTAATCTCAGCACTCTATCCTCCTGGCTGAGAAGCTGGAGCCTGGAGTCTGAGTGATCACTGGCAGTTCTTTTCACAGGTACAGATTGTAATTCCTTTCCGACTTGCTGCAGATGATCTTCATGACATTCTGGAGCCAACAGAAGTTATCGGTCTTATGATAAGCTTCTTGGGATCCAACCAAGTCCCTCCTCAGACAATGGACTACCATCATGGGACCCACACCTCAAAGCCTGCAAAGTTCTGAATGAGCTGCCAGAGATATTCCTCAACTGGCAATGCCTTTGAGACTCTGAGGTCACTTCTGTACCTTGAATAGGTTTCTGAGACTAGTCTGGCAGAGAATCATCCATTTACTTAAGTGAAAACTAGAGTTATTTTAGTCTACCTAAAGAGGTCTCAATTTAAGTGATCACATCTAAGTACTAATAGTCTCCCAAGGGCAATGTTCCCAGTTATCAGTGTGGCTCTACTGTTTGGTGCAGGAGAAGGGGGAGGGAAAACTTTTGGAATAATGGAGAATGGCTCACATCATCTTACTTGGGAGCCTAGAAGTTGGAGAGACTGAGGAGATGCATGGTGAGTGAAACTAGAATGCAAATCCCAAATCTTGGGCTTGACTAATAGGAAGGTGGCATAATGGACATGGCATTGGACATGGAGTTGGAAAGATCTGGGTTCAAATACTTCCCTGGACACTTACTAGCTGTGTGATTGTGTACTTTTCACTTTCTTTCTCTGGATTTCAGTTTCCTTAGAGCCATGGTCCCTGTTGTTCTTTCCAATCTTAAATCTATGATCTTATGAATTTATGGAAAGAGAAATAAAACAATGAAAACAATTCCAATGGGATGGCCTTCTTTTCTTCTCATTCTCAGGAAATCAAAAGTTCTGCCCAATTGGGGATTTGACTAGTTTTTACGTTCTATAGGAAATCAATAGCAAGAAAATCAATTGTAGGGCAGCTAGATGGTGCAGTGGATAGAGCACCAGCCCTGAAATTAGGAGGACCTGAGTTCAAATTTGATCTCAGACACTTAATGCTTCCTAGCTATCTGACCCTGGGCAAGTCACTTAACTTGCTAACCCTCACCCCCCAAATCAATTGTGATATCAATAGAGAAGGGGATGGTAAAGTTTATTGTTTCATAAAGTCTTTTCAAGAAATATTAACAGAATCATCCTGTAGGAGGCTTAAAGAAGGAGAAATCTGGCTTGAATGAATAATTTTTTAAAAAGTATTTATTAAACACTTATTATATGCTAAGCATTGTGCTAAATACCAGGGATAAAAGCAGAAAAGTCATTTAGTCTTTGCTCTCA
Source organism: Antechinus flavipes (assembly GCF_016432865.1). Classification (NCBI taxonomy): domain Eukaryota; kingdom Metazoa; phylum Chordata; class Mammalia; order Dasyuromorphia; family Dasyuridae; genus Antechinus; species Antechinus flavipes. The sequence goes on along the minus strand of NC_067398.1, from coordinate 682,177,424 downwards.
AGGAGCTAACATTCTTATGTTTGAATCTAAGACTTTCTAGCTATGTGATTGTAGATGAGTCATTTAAGCTCTTTAGACCCAAGTGCCATGTTTAACTTCACTCATACTTCACTTCAGACACCTTTCCTTTTTTTCTCTATTCAGAAAACTTTCTCCTTTTTGATATCTACCTGTTTTCCAGTGCATTTACATGTGTTGTGTTCTCCCATTACAACGTAAGTACCTTGAGTGCAAGACTATCTTGTTTGTTTATATTTATATTCCTATCTTTAGCTCAGTGCCTTATATATTTTAAGTGCTTAATAAATGTTCTATCTCCATCTATTTAATATCTTTATCATTCTATCTAACAATCTATCAGTTTAATAATTTATCACCATCAACCTCTTTATCTAATTATCCATTAGTCTTTTCAACTATCTTTCTAATGATCTATGTCTATCTAAAAATCTATTGATCTCAAACAATCTGTATGTGTCTATCCATCCATCTACTAGCCAGCTAGCTAGCTGTCAGTCCTATCTATTTAATAATTATCTATGCCAGTCTGTCTGTTTAATTATTCATCTGTTTGTCTATCTAATAATCAGAAAGTCTACTTAAATAGCTATCTATCAAAAGAGAATTAATCAATAATTTATCAATCATTCACTATGTGTCAGCAACTCTTACTGAGGTTGTAAAGACAGACATGAAAAAAGCCCTACCCTTACGAAGCTTAGATTCTGCCAGAAAACACAACATATATATCTATACATATCTAAAATAAGTTCATTCAAAATATACACAAAATTAATACAAATATATTTTGAGATGGAAGCACTGGCAGCTGAGTGGGATCAGAATGTACAGCAATGGGCGCAGAAAGTATGATCCACGAGTGCCCCAAATTACTGGTATATCCTGGGGCAAGAATTGCCACTGACCTTTTCCCTTTCCCCTATGGTGATTGAAAACTTGCAAGTTGCATGTCCAATGAGAATGTGAGTGAATTGACTTTCTTGGAACTGTGAGGGAAGGAGATCCTTTGGGGGAAAGTTCAATGGTAATGCTTAGATATTCTGGAAGAGCCAGCTAACTCACCATTATGATTACACTGTAGGTACAGACAGTTATTGTGAAAAGCACATGAGATAATGTGTTCAGATCTACAGATCTACAGCTTACAGAGATTTTAGGAACCATCTAATTCAATTCTCTGAGTTTACATATGAGGAAACTGAGTTTATATATGAGGTGAGGGCAGCAACTTGCCTATAGTAAAAGCATTAAGCAGCAGGGCTAGCTTGAACTCAAATTCTCTCACAGCACCTTCAAACACCATGCAAATGAAATAATATTTGTGAAGCATTTAATACAGTACCTGGTATATAGTAGGCATTTAATAAATGTTTATTGTCTTCCCTTCTTCTTCCCACATAAATGTTAGTTATTAATATGGCAATTGAAGCCCTGTAGCTATTTCTTCTGTGATAGCAATTTAGGATTCCTAACTCCTGATTTCCAGCCAGGAAAAAAAAGACCAAAAAAAATTGGACCTTGGAAGGCACACTTGGGGGAAGGATGAAGGCAAAGATTGATAAAATGCATATGGAACTGCTCCATGTCCTTGGTTAAGCAATTTAGAGAATGAAATTCCCTTAGGGGAATGGAAAACTTTCCAATCAAGTTGACTACTGATCCCAAGTCAAATAAATTGAAAATCTTTTCAGAGATTAACTTCCTTCTCCTCACAAGAAACTGACAAGGAAACTCCTTGGGGAATCAGGCATATTTATCTTATCTATAAGCAAAACAGTTTCTAAGGATGGCCAGCAAGATGACTGTGCCCAATAGATGTTCTGTAAGTGCCTAGGGATGGATTGGTGATGACAATCAAAAGCCTTCCCTATTTGAATAGTCCTGATTTAATCCCTTATCTCTATCTGATCTTCAGACATTATTTTCTCTCTCTGTTGGATGGATTGCTCATAGCATTTAGAATTGGAAGGGGCCTGAGAGTTTTCTCATTTTACAGAAGGGGGAATGGTTTCAGAGAGGCTGTGTCTCACTCAAGGTTGTATAAGTAAGAAGTAAAGCCAGCTTTCAATACCAGGTTTTGCAATGCAGAAAGTAGCAACTACAGATTTTTGCCCTCTTTGTGTCCAAATCAAACTCTGAGGTCATTTTAGGTCATACACTATTAGCCCAAACCAGATGAGCTTTTACCTTTCCCTCGTCCTTTTCTACTGCTCCAATTCTTCTGTCTCCAATTCTTTCCCATCTCCCTCTTGTGTCTTGAGATCCCATAAACTCTGAGATTTCATGACTCTCTATTTCTGCTTGGATGCCTAAAAACCGAAGAATAATCATTAATGGTTCCAAGTCAACTTGGAAGAAGACCTCTACAAGAACACATGCAATGGCTTTGGAATACAATAATGAATTGGCTAAAGACAAAGATATCATGTTCATCAGATTTATAGATGACACAAAACTGGAAGGAACGTGTCATAGACTGGATGACAGGATAAGAATCCAGGCTAGAAGCAGGACCAAATCGAATAAGATGCAATTGAATAGAGTTAAAATTAAAGACTTGCCTTTAGATTTGCAAAATGAGGAAAGCATTGCAAAATAGTGAGTCATCTGAAAAAAAATCTAGGAATTCCTTGATGTGGATTTATAGCATGATATGGAAGCCCCCAGACTGATGAGATCTTAGGCTGTATTTAGAGACATAGTTTTCAGAACTAGGGCTATGACAGTACAATAATATTCTTTCCTAGCCATCCTACCTTTGGAACATTATGTTTCATTCTGACCACTAAATTTTAGGGGAAGTATTGATCAATTGGAGAATGACAACCAGAGCAATGAAGGCACCAAGTTTATGACTTAAGAAGATCGTTTGAAGGAATATTTAGCCTGGAGAAGACTCATGGGTAGCATGATAACTGCCTTCCAAAATGTGAGGGGTTGTCATGTGAAAGAAGGATTAGATTTGTTCAGCTTGGCCCCTGAGGGAAGAACTAGGAACAAAGGGTAGAAGTTGCTAAAAGGCACATTTAGACTTGATGTCAGGAAAATCTTCCAAGCCCCAAAATAGAATGGGCTGCTTTGGGAGGGAGGGAGTTTCGGCATCATTGAGTCCTTTAAGGAAAAGCTGGATGGCCATATGAGAAGGATGCCCCAGTGGGGATACTTCTTCAGGTACCAGTAAGATTTCACAGCTTCTAAAGTGCTTTCCAACGTTGAGACTTAGTGATTCTGAGATTTGGTGGGTTTTGCATTAAATCAAATACACTCTTCATTTGGAAAGAAGTTGTTGAATTGGGCCAATTGCCTTCACAAGTTGCTGGCAAGCTAGTTGGCTTTTGGCTCCCTGCCTTGGCTGGCTTGGGGTTCTTTCCTTCCAGCTAAAACATCAGGGACAGCCTCACCCCTTGTACCTTCCATTGCTCTCCACTAAGACTTCTTAGTAAGACTCTGATACTGACCAGATGAATGACCTTAGCTAAGTCATTTCTCCTTTTTAGAGTTTCAGCTTTTTTTTAATCTGTAAAAGCATTGAATTAGAAAAATTTTGAGTGGCCAACAGAGGTCTGCCAGCCAAATGCAGCACAGCCTGCCTGATTTCAGGATACAGTTTGAGATTTTTAGTAAAAATATCATTGCATATGTGTGGATGGGAACCAAAGGTTACTAAATAGCCTGTCCACTGTAATTTGTGTTACATGTAGGTGATTTTTCTTAAGTGTAATCCTGGAGAGCTCCAATTGTGTTTTTAAAATACCACATAAATACATACACATATATTATATGATTCACTATTGAACAATTTGTCTGTTGTTCAGTGATGATATATTCTATGGCTCACTTATCCTCAATAAACTCAATTATGATCACAAATGATGAGGCCTCTTCTAGTCCAATGCCTTCCTTTTACAGAAGAAATAGAAGCTCAGAAGGTTGGAGGACTTCCTCAAGGTCAGTTGAGGTTCAAATTCAAGTTGACTTCAAATCTAGTGCCACATTAAACCATTCCAATATTCACTTGATCTAACTCTCAGAATTATTGTGAAAAAGCTTTTAGTTAATCTTTCAGTGTTGTAGGAATTCATCAATAAGCATTCATTAAATACTTAATATATGTTAGGAATTGTGCTAAATGCTGAGGATACAAAGAAAAATCAAATCCCAAGGTTTGTTGGGCATGCGGATTTGGCCAGGAGTAAGGTTCATGGATGCATGGGTTTTACTGACTTTGGACAAACGGTCCTAGTGAATGTCAGGGCAAGGGAAAGGGGAATTAGTCTAGGTTTGCCCCACAGTCTAGTTTGGGAATCAGTAAAAATGCAGTAGAGACATGCGAAATATCTAATGCAATAATCTATGGAATGTCTTAAGAATAGGGACATTTTTTTTTGCTTCAGTTTGTATTCTTAGCTCTTAGCACAATTCTAGTACATAGTAGGTACTTAATAAATAATTGCTGCTTGCTGATGGCCTGGAAATTGATATCCTTATCTTGTCTTTATTCCACAGACCTAGCCTATTGTCCTAGTCTATATTCACCCCAAAACACATTGAACAGGCAACCTGCAAAGTTTTCCTGGCCCATGCATACAAAGGTAGCATGAGATAGAGAGGTAATACTCATAACATTTAGTATTTACATAGTACTTCAGGTTTGCAAAGCACTTTACAAAGTTGTGATCCTCACAATAACTCTGTGAAATAGATGTTATTATTGTGAGGTGACTGAATTTGCAGATAGCTATATTTAGACTTGCTGTCAATCAAAGACTTCTTAACAAGGAGAGCTATTTCCAAATAGAAGGGCTACATTGTGGATTAACCTTCATTAGAGGTCTTAAAATAAGTTGGATGATCCTATTCTGGGTGTGTTATGCTAGGCATTCTTTTTCCGATATAAGTTGGGTAAGTTGGTTGCTAAAGTCCCTCGACTTGGAGATTCTGTGAGTTGAACATGGATAGGTCACTCTACCTCTTGGACAAAGTTGATGACATTGCAAATTGAGAGACCCCTTTCTGCTACTGTCTTCAAAAAAAATCAAATTTGTGATTTATTCATAAAATTTATAAAACACTTTACTCACAATAGTTCCCAAAGGAATATGTGCTCAGAATTACTATTCTTATTTTTATAAATGAGGAATCTGAGAGTTAGAAAGGTGGAGTGAGATTACACAGTTAAAAATAGAGAAATTAGGACTCAATCCTAGATATTCCTGACTTTGACTCCATTGTCTTTTCTACTATATCAGGTTTCCTAGATCAAAATGCTCTTCTCTAGTCAAAACTCCCCCATGTATGCTCTCTCTTTTTATTGGACTATAAGTTCCTTGAAGGAATGGGTTATTTTCTTTTTTACCAGGAATATAGTAAGTGCTAAACAACTGCTTTTCATTGATTTACTATTTAATTATTCATAATTCATTCATATCATACTGTGCACCATCAACTGAAGGAAAACGTCTCTCACATTTCTTTCTGGACACCATCTTCCTCCAGGGAAGGTTTCTGACAGAGAAGAAACTAACAAGAAAAATCAGCAGAGGACAGTATTTCTTTTCTGCCTTTTTAGGTCTAAAATTTGGCCCATTTAGAGTCCTAAGGTTGTGATACCTTCCTTACTGATCCCAAAGTGGTGTAGCCCTTTGAATTTGGTAGCCCTACCTTCTCTATGAAGTCTTCCTTCACTAAGACAGTTACCAAGGATCTCTCCTTCCTCTAATCTCAGTTAACAGTTACCACATGAACCACATGAAATTGTAAGCCTCTGTGTAATGCTTTCTCTGTATTAACCTCAGTTGCCCAGCTATGGTGTAGGTGCCTTGAGGGTAGCTTTACAGGATTGTGATGACTCTTTAAGGGATTGTGGTGGAGCCCAGAGAGATTGTGCTTTGCCTAGAGTCCCCACAGCTAGTGATTGTTTGAAGAAGGATTCAAACCTAGGTTTTCTGATTCCAAATCTTCTTTTTCTACTTTGATTTTCTTGCATTTGTTTCACTTTTATAAATGTAAGTTTTCTTCATGTTTTTAACTTCTTTAAACACATATGCCAATGGGATCTCTGGATCAAGGGATATATATTTTAAGTTTTTAGGCATTCCAATTACTTTCAAGAATGACTGGACCAATTCACAGTTCCACTAACAGGGTAATAATATGCTTGTCTTCCTATAGCCCCCTAACATTATTTTCATCTTTTGACATTTTTGCTAATTTTCAAGGTATTGGGGAACTCTACAACTAATATATATATTATCAATAGCTAGATGGAGAAATCTTTACTATGATTTTTAATAGTTTGTAATTCTTTTGAGGATTTTAAAAAATCTTTTAGCCAACTATTCATTAGAGGAATGGCTCTTGGTCTTATATATTTGTCTTAATTTTGGAAATGTATTTTTAACAGAATTTTATCACAAGCATCCAATGGATTTTGCAGATACCACCACTGGGAACTAGTCTGCCACCATTCCAGTGCCATTGACACTTACTCCATGATCTCCTCTGCTCTTGCCTCCAGTCCAGCCATCCATGCCCAATTTAAATTCATAATGTATTTTGATCTTACCATTGATAAGGAGTCTCTAGGCAGAGCTACTTTCCAGTTATTTGCCGACTAAGGTTCAAAAACAGCAGGAAACTTCTGTTCTCTGAGCACTGAAGAGAAGGTATTTGGTTGCAAGAGGTGTTGCTTTTACAGAATCATTAGTGGTTTGTGTACTTACTATCATAGTGATCTCATATACCATAATGGTACTAAAGGCTAATCTATCTATAGGGACAAATTTGTGGATAAGGGCTTCATGTTTTGTCTAAGACACAGACTGTTATCAGTTATATATGTGTGTGTGTGTTTGTATATACACATATGTGTATACATACACATATATGTATACACTCACATGTGTTTGTGTGGCTAGATGGCTAGTTCAAAGGAGATATGAACTTTGAAGAAACCATGGAATATTTTGATTGCAGAATGACAAGATCAAGAAAAAGAAGATCACCATTCTTGTCTGTGGACAATTCTCATAAGTTTTGTTTTTCAAAGGGTGGGTCTTAACCACCAAATCATTCCCCTGTAGCTAGGGAGAGAATTCTCTCAACACTCCAGTTTGATTTCAAACCCTATAATCCTTGTACTCTCATTTAATACAATCTCTTTGAACTTCATTTCCCCTTTTTTCCCATGTCAGGGTCAGACTAGAAGTTAGAGTTGTTGTCAGGCTAGAAGTTAGAGTTATGATTAGCATTATGAAATTTAAAAATGAAATGAACAAAAATAAAAGATAATCAATGAACAAATTCCTAATCAATAGTTCTCCTTTTTACTCTAGTTGCATTGATTTTTTTTTCATGCAAAATCTCTTCAATTTCATATAATAGGGATGCTCTATTTTATCGTTGGATTTCTCTTCTTTCCTTTGTTTCACTAGAAATTTCTTCCAGACAGACATGGCTATGAAAGATAGTACTATCCATTTTCTTCCATGTTTAATGATGTGAATGTTTATATTTAGGTCATTTTTTCTTTTAGGATTCAGAAGAGGTGAGGGTGCAATTGTTGCAGCATTTTGGAAATGTGGATGTGGTCCCAAAAAGTCCCCCATCCTAAGGGGGATAAGTCAAAGCATATGTGACTCTAAAGAAGAGTCTTGAGAGTAAGGAACTCTACCTGTTTGTTTCCTTAATATTTTTCACTGGGTAATCTTTCAAACAATGACCTGAATTCTTACAGTTTCTTAGGAGAAGCTCTCCATGCTGGATAAAGAGAGAGAAGATTGGGTTACTCTCTCACTCTTTCACAAAGCCAATGGTTTCTTCCTATTAGAAATTTAGAGCCAAGTGCCTGGGTTTTCCTGTCATTAGACACTTTGGGTCCTTCTCACCTTGAAGGATGAGGGAGGGAAGCCCTTAGCAGCCGAGCGCCAGTTATCATGATGTTATACAACCCCAGCATGTTGCCAATGTTTTTATATAATCCTCTAGTTCTCCCCATAAAACAGCCCATAACACCCTGGCAAATAGATTTCAACGGAGCTGCATGCTCTTACAGGCATACACTGTTCTGCGGTGATGAGTCACATTGATGAAATAGCCAAGATTAAGCTCCAACTCAACTTTTCCGTTTCTACTATCCTCTTCCTCCCCCACCTTAGAGGAATAGAAAAGGACAGAAAAAACATAAGCCTCATTATGAAATCACTTCAGAAGGATGTATATGATGAGAAAGAGCTTATGAAATAAGGATGATGCCCTATGCTCTGTCAAAGAGAATTTTGGAAGACCACATAAAGATTTAAACAGCCCAGCATGCAGGTATTGGGGGGGTTCATATATCTGAGTGAAAATTCTGTTCTAAGACTTCTGGGGAAATGAGCCCACCAAGGGTTCCTGCCCTGGTTTAACTAAACATGCCAAGGGTTCTTGCCCAGTCTTAACCAGACCCACAGCAAGGGTTCTTAATAATTTTTGTGTGCATCACAGATCCCTTTGGCAGTCTAGCAAAGCTTATGGCCACAGTTTTAGAATAACGATTTGAAATACATAAAGCAAAATATGTAAGGCTATGAAGGAAACTAAGTATTCTGAAATGTAGTTATCAAAATTTTAAAAAATTAAGTTCATGGACCTCTGTGCTAAGGTTCTGGGTTCCTGCCCTTACCCAAACCACTAAGATTTCTGGCTCCTGACCTCATGAGGCTCATTAAGAATTATGGCTCCTTCTCTACCCAAATTCCCTAAGGGTTCCAGTCCTGTTATGAATGGTTCCATTAAAGGTTCCATTAACCATACCCATCAACAGTTCTTACCTTGCTATAACTAGACCCCCTATAAATTCCCATACAAACTTCACCCAGAGTTACTGCCCTGGCCAAATTGGACCCACTGAAGGTTTTCTACAGAGGTTTAGTGATACCCAATAAAGGTTTCTGCATAGGTCAAATAAAATCTTTCAAGGACTACTGCCTTAACTTAACTAGCCACAATATAGGTTTTTGTCTTTTCTAAATGTATATGACATGAGTTGACCATGGTCTTACTAATTCAGGAGCTGTTAATCCTAAAGGATCTATAAATAAATTTCTTAGAATATGTGTATTTTAAAGAAATTTTGAGAACTGTTTCATTAGAATTAATTTTTAAATATTTTATGCAGCTAAAATATTCTGAATAGTGGTACATAGACTTCACCAGCTTGTCAAAGGGGTTCATGATATAAAGAAGGTTGAAAATTCCTGCCCTAAGAGGTCCTGCCCTCTATTCCAGAAGGAAATACAATATAGAGATGGCATAATAGGAAAAGTGCTTTATTTATGGTCAGAGAACAAAGATTCAAATTCTGGTTTCTCCATAGACTGTGTGACCTTGAGCAAACAATTTCATCTCTTGGGTCTTTGTTTCCTGATTTGTAAAAGGACTAGATGGCCTCTGAGTTCCCATCCAACTGGAAGACTAGCATCCTCTATTTCCTGGACTCCAGCAGAAAAAAGTATCATGGCAAGCTCCAGATTAGGAGTCTCTGCCTCCCCAGGGGGAGCTCCCAGACAGCTCCCTCCTACATTGCTCTGTTGATGTTACTGTATGGGGGAAACTTGCAGGTAGGAGACAGCCCTTTTCAATTTTTCTGGAGCTATCACTACAGAAAACTGCTAATAGTGTACACACACACACACACACACACACACACACACACGTACACACACACAAACTTTCCTCCTTCCCTGGTGCTTCAGTACATCACAGAACCAGCAGTCTACCCCACCTCCAGCCCCAGTACCATCCCAGGGCCCCTTTCTCTTCTTGCAGCACAAAGTGGGGGAAGTGCAGATTTCCATCATATGGCCTTACTTGAGTGTGAATTACAGTGACACTAATACAGATTTATCTTCCAGACTGATCCTCCCCTAACCAATCGATGGAAGAAAGTTCAATGTCATTTTAAAGCTGAGTTTATAATGGATATTTCAAGGGCCCTGAAGCTTAAAGTCACTAGTGCCAAAGTAGCCTCATCTGGAGGCCTGCCTGCAGGTAATAATGTGCCAATCACCCACCTCGAATCTTTGGCTTTGAGTTTTTCTCCTCGGAGCCTGTTGTCCCATTCTTCCAAATTTTTTTTATTGAAGGTTTTCCTGATAAGACTCACAATGAGGACAGTTTGCAGAGAAGTGAGAAATGGGATTATGGGGTGGGAATGGGAGAAAGCAGTACATTCATTTTGGGGAAAATAAAAGGGAATTCGAGGGCCAGTTCTAAACCTGGAAACCCCCGAAAGCAATGGATGTCTCGCATACCACAATTATGTCTGCGTATCTCTCCATTCTTTTTTGTTTCACGCCCCCTCTTTCCACTTCCCGACTTTATCATTCCTTTGAAAGGCAGGCAAAAGGAGAGGGTAACTTGTCTCTCTAGCCTTTCACCTTATAAAGTGCTGACCAGAAAGGAGCATCTTTCTTCTCCAGATATCGTCCTTCCCTGCTATGAAGAATCCATGGGAACCATCTCAAAAGTTCTCCCAAGATGCCAATTTGAACTAAGCCCCGTTTCAATATTTATCGAGCAAATCAATGAAGAATTCGCATTTCAAGCAGAGACCTAAAAAGCACAGAAGCCACTTTCTTCCGTTCAGCTCATCTCAAAGATCGATTCTTTTTCTAGGAAGAGCTAAAAAGGCTCAAGGAAGTCTGGTGTCCTTTTCTCTCAACTACAGACCCGATCCCATCTATACCCAGGGAGCTGTCCCTGGTGCTTCTCCCCCTCACGCAACACAGGCGGGACAGTGCACCCGCGCCCCCTCGGGGTGGAGGTGCGCTCTCACTGCGCCCTTCCCGGACTCCCAGCCCCCTCCCCCGTTCCTCCCCGCCGCCGGCCTGGTCCCGCGCGCCGCTCACCATTGAGCTGGTTGTAGACCACCTCCTCCAGGTGGTCGAGCCGTTGCAGGATGGCCTCCCGGTCCAGGATCACACCCGCCCTGGTGTGCCGGCTGCGCACCCGGCGGTCGGCGCTACGCACGATCTGCACCAGCTCCTGGGAGCGGTCCTGCAGCCGGCAGTAGACGGAGAAGAGGATGATACCCACGAACACCAGGATGTTCACCGTCAGCAAAGTTTTGATCTTCCTGGCCACCGCCATGAACGCGGCTGGGGCGGGGGCTGCTTCACCCGCGGGGCATCCCCGCCTGGCCGCCGGCCGCCGCAGGTTCTGCGCGGCCAGCCACCGCGGGCACCATGGGCTGGCGCCGGAGTCCGCGCTGCGCCCGCTGTGCCCGCTGTCCGCGGCCGGACCCTGGACGGGGAGGGGCGGGGCAGGGAAGGGCGGAGTGCCGAGCTCGGGGAGCGCAGCCGGTGGGAGCTGTCCCCTTCAGCACCACTCTACGTTCCTCCCGCTGGCCCAGTCACACCTGCGGCCCCGGCCACCGCCTCTGGCCCACGGCCCGGGGGCTGCGCAGCTACAGCCTCCCGCCCGCCGAGCCGCTGCTGCCCAGCCCCGAGCTTAGGGCGCAGGGCGCAGCACGGAGTGCAGCCGGCATTCTCCGGAGGGGCTCAGCCTAGCCCCGGGGAGACGAGGACGTGGGGAGCTGAGGCTTTGTGAGCGGGGCGGGCTGGGCGCGGGGACACTAGGGTGCTGCGGAAGCCTCCGGGGCTGGGCTGGCCAGAGCCAGGTTCAGAGGCGAAGAGACTGAGGAGGGAGACTAGCGAGGGCGAGGCGGCGGGCTGGCGGGCTCCGCGCGCTCGCAGCCTCTGCCGGCTCCAGCCCGCCCCACAGCCACAGCGCCGGTGCGGAGTGACGCGGCAGCCTAGGAACTCATCAGCATGCATACAGCGGAGCCCACTTTGCTTCAGCCTCCTCCCAGTCACCGCCCCTCCCCGCCCCTCCTTTGCCCGCCCCGGCCCTGCCCGCGGGGTTCCCGGGGGCACCCGGGATGCTGGGACGGTCGCTGAGGGACTGAGCAGGCCTGGGCGGGGGCAAGGCCATCTCCAACCTAGTGCAAAGAGTTAATAACGCTCTGCCGCCCGTGGAAGGTGCGGGCTAGACACGCTCAACTGGGCTTTTGAAACCAAAGACATCTAAGGACATTGGAAATAGCCTCCCCGGCAGCCCCTAGTCCTGCCTGTCCTGCCTCCAGCACCGGGAGAGCACCTTTCATCCTCTGCGAGCTCCAGGTGAGGGGCACGTTTGGCCTTTCCTGAGTCTAAAGGAACAAAAGGCAAGCAATAAGACAAGACTGTTCCAGGGCCTTTCTCAGTCCTGACACAGTAGTCCTCTTTGCCCCCCTCCTCTACAGCGTGGTTGTAGCCGTATCCGTGGGGGGTATAAGTAATACTCAAAGGAGAGAGTCGGTGGGGAAAACCTTTGGACTCACTTATATAGGCACGTAGCTCCTGCCCGGCGCCCAACCCCCTTTCCCATCTTTCATTTTGGCTACCATTTGCCTGGGAGTTCTTTGAATAACTTGGAAAAATAGCCCCTCAGGCGGTATGTAGGGCAGGACATCTCTATGTGGTTTTGTTCTGGGGAGAGAATGACCAAGATGGGTCTAGTAGAGACCTGTCCCCTGAACTAAATTCAACCAAAATCAACAGCACTGAATTTGAACAGCAAAAAACAAAGTTGTCCATATTTAGTGCAAAATAGAGGACCTGGGATCTAGATGTCCCTTCTCTGCCTCAGGAAGGAGATGGAAGAGCTTTGGTTAAGAGAAATATGTTATTCCCTGTTTCTCCTCCTCTCCCTAAGAATATGGAGGAACGAATTTATTATGAGGGCTCCTTAATTGTTTACTCCCAGTAACAAGTTGGAACCCTTTAGTTGACTGAAACAGACATTAGGGATGGTGGGTCCACAGTGTTTCAATCCCATTGATGTTGTCCCTATTGACAAATTGTGTTTCCTGATACTCTCCTCAGGAAATAGCCATTTACTTAAAAAAATACATCAACTCTTCAAATTTATCTTGTTAGATGTGCTTAAATAATTCAGCCTTTTGTTGTAATATCCACTGATGTAGGCATGGCCAGCTGAAGAAGCAGCTTTCCATTGTTATCATCTGTACTCAGGGGATCGATGCTTACACAGAAATCCTATTTAAACTCTAGGTTAAAGAACAAAAATACTACCTGTCTTATATAAGACTTTTATTAGAAATGATGCTATTTGGATGTATTAGCAAGTATATGTATCAAAGTTTTTTGTGGGTTTAGGATAGTAATTATTAGTATTTACATAGCATTATGTAGCTTGCAAATTTAAACTTTAGAACAATCCTGGAAGCTAAGTATTCCCATTTTCTTGAGCAAGGACTTGACGCTGATAGATATTGAGTTACATAACTAACGATTCTAAGTAACAAAATTTGAATTCTCATCTTCTGACTGGTGTCCAGCTCACAAACCAGTTGACTAGGGTAATAATTTGTGAACTTAATTCCAAGATTGTAATCTACTGAATGGGAAAGTATTGGTTAAACCTACCTTCTTCCCAAGCAATGGAATCTGTATAGGCAGGGTGAGAGATTTAATTATATTATCACTTACTGGCAGATACAACCAACCAATGAAGGTAGGATGTATTTGTCTTGAACAAACAAATGGCTGGAGTTGACAATAGAAATTTGGACATTAACCTCTATTGGATCTTCAGCTTTAAGACAAATACACGCAAGTCTGTCAAATATCTCTCTTTGCTGAACCTTGTTTTGCTTTTTTCCCGTGACTATTCTGGTATCCTAATTATACAAGAATTCTACAGCATGAACAGGAACTTTCCTGCTCTTTTCAACTCCTAGCACCCTCTTTCTTTTGAAATGACTCTGTATAACTTTGCATATGATTTGCTTTTATTTATCTGCTTACATGTTGTTTGAGAGTTATCATAGCTCAGGAAACAGGAGCTTGCCTCAGAGCCAGAAGGTCAGAATTCAAATCCTGAATCGGGCTCTGTCTATGTAATTCTTAGCAAGTCATATAATGTCTCAGTATTTTTGGCAATTTCTCTAAGAATGTAAGTTGGAGAAATGGTGCCAATCTGAAGTGGTAGAGTAAATTTCATCACTAGGAAAGTGGCAGTGAAATTTTAGCTCTGTTCATATCATATTCCTTCATTTCAAAATAAATTCCCAGTACCTAGTATGTGAATAAACTATGGCTGGTCTGTGGGTTACTTGTATATTGTTTGTTTTAGGGAGCAGGACATGATTTTATCAGTATAGGGGACTCTGGGGTACTGTTTGGTATGTAATGAACACTTAATATATGCTTGTTGACTTCCTGAAATTCATAAGTTGAATGACTTTTCCATGGCCACATAACCAATACTTGTCAGGGACAATATTTGAATCCAGGACTTTCTGATTCCAAGCTGTTTCTCTATTCATAACTCTATCCTGCTTCTCATCTTGCTACTTCACTTTGAATTAAATTAAATTAATAAGATCACTCAGTGCTTTGGTCTCTACTGGACATATAGCTCCATAATATTGTGCCTCTTACATCTTAATATATAAGAATTTTTTCCCTGTCACTTTCCAACCAGCCCACATATCAACATCTGTTGGTTGTAGTAATCATGCTGCTATCCAACCTCTAGACCCATTGGGACTATATGTAGGGATGTTCCGAAAAAAGGAATGAAATAACCATTTTGAAGTTAGGAATACAAAAGCAGATAATGACTAAGAAACATGCTGGGAATAGAATCACAGGAAGATAGATTTGGAGCTGCAAAGAACCTTAGAGATTATATAGTTAACATCACCTCATTTTATAGATGAGAAAGCTGGATCCTAAGGAATTTAGTAAACAACCCTCCATCTCTAAGCATCTAGTTGGCCATCTCAAGCCACAATCATTTGAGACTAGTTCTGATCCTCAATTAGGATTTTAGTATCCTAGATGTAGAGCTGGAAGGTACCATAAAATCCACCAAGTCCTAGCCACTTATTTTATAAATGAGGAAAATGAGGTATCAAAAGTTTAAGGATTTTCCGAGGGACACACAGCTAGTAGTGTCCAGAAAGTGAGTTGAAAATGGGTCTTTCTGACCCCAAACTCAGTGCCCTATCCACTATGGCATATGGCCTATCAAAGAGTATAAAAAAAGAGACAAAGAATTCATATAATCAACAATGACCACCTAAATCAACTTGGGATAAAAGGAAAAGATAGTGTGAAACGAAGATTCCCAATATTTTAGAGCAATACAGATTAAATTTTCAGTCTCATAAATACTGGACAATCAGGTTTCTGTTTTCTGATGACAAGGAATTAAATTTGGTTGCTGGCGAACCCAGGAATTAAATGGTCTAGACCTGGTTATTAATTTAGAAATTACTGAAACCACGACTCCAAGAATTCACTATGGCCTAGAGGAGATGCTAGATTCTTAAGGGCTTTGTTAGTAGAGTGCAAACTTATGACAGACTCTACCAAGATGGAAATTTTTGAGTTTGGAAATGGTGATGAACTATGCATCTGATGACCATAGAGTAGTCAATATAGTAGACCACATATGTAGCTACATGAAGAATTGGGGAGAGATCATAAGCAGTAGATGATCAATCAATCAACAAGCATTTATTAAGCACCTATTAAGTGCCAGACACTATGCCAGATTCTGGGGAAACAGCAAATGAAACAATTGCTACCTCAAGAAATTTATATTCAATAATCTTATTTCTTTGAAAAAAACATATACATACATAGGTATATAAATAAAGGTAGGTAAATATAAACAGGGTTAGAGGGTACTAGCAGTTTCAAGGATAAGAAAAGGCTTTGTGTAGATGATACTTCAGCTGAGTTTAGAAGAAAGTGAAGAATTCTATAGAGTGAAGCTGAAGAAGGAAAACATTGCAGACATAGGGGGACAGCCACTGTGAAGATAAGAAGAGAAAGAAAGAATACCATGTGTGAGGAATAAAGGAAAGACCAATTTGATTGGACCGTAGCGTTGTGAAGGGGGTAATATATAACAAGATTTGAAAAAGGATTTAAGGTGAGGTTATGAAGGATTTTAAATGCCAAAGAGAAGAGTTTATATTTTTTCCTATAGGCAATAAGAAACCAGGGGGGCTTGTTGAATAGTGGACTATGCCTAAGGAGAATTTCTTTAGTAGTTATGTTGATGATGGATTAGAGATGGAAGCTATTTGAACAAGGAGATGTCAAGATGAGAACCTGGATTAAAGTGATAGCTGTGTAAGTAGTAAGAATATATATATATATATATGTGTGTGTGTGTGTGTGTGTGTGTGTGTGTGTGTGTACATTATATATATATACATATATATATATATATACACACAATACATATATGAGGGAGAAATAGTATAATTGTGTGTGTGTGTGTGTGTGTGTGTGTATATATATATATATATATGATTATAGAGGTAGAAATGGTAGGATTTGGCGACTAATTGGGGCAAAAGGAAGGAAGAGTAAGGAATCAAATGTCATGCTGAAGTTATAGACTTGCGAGATTGGACTAACATTGATGCCCTTAACAGAAAGAGGGAAGTTATATGGCATAGCTGGATTTTGAGAATCCTACCTCAATTACTAGCTATGACACTGTGAGCAATTTATTTAGCCTCTCTGAGCCTCAGTTTCCTTAGCTATAAACTGCATTAACAGCAACTCATAGACTTGTTTGGATGAAATGAGGCAACAGATAAAGCAAACCTGAGAGCTCTATGTAGACACTAGTTATTATTATTTTCTAGTCTAACCTCTCATTTTGCAAATGAAGAAACTGATTTAGAGAGATTATATGTCTTGCCCTAAGTCACATAGGTAGGAAGAACCAAAAGAAGAATCTGAACCCAGAAATCACTCTAAACTCTCCAGACATAGAGGAATTGAGGATCTCTTTGTTACCACTATCAATAAAAGTGAATTGGGGACACAGAGAAAGGGACCAAGGATAGGAAGGTTAAAAACCAAGATCAAATGACATTTGCCTATAGGCAGACCTTTTTTCTTTAGAAACTGTGAAGTTTGGGCAGACACTAAAAAGAAATCTGCTATTTGCCAGTCTTCTTAAGTTTGCAGTGTTCTGCCTCCCAGTTTGAGGTGGGCTTGGGGATGTACATGCTTTTAAATGAAAATAACTATTTTAAAGGTTGGTTGTAAACAGGAGGGCTTCTCATTCCTTTTACCACCATGTCTATGACATGGAATCAGAAAATTCCTTCTTTCTCCAAATTATGAACCTTTAGCTCATCACCCAGGCCCTGGGGTGGACACATACACAAGTTTACAAATATAATTAGACAGCATCATCAGCGGCAGGCCGACTATAATAGTCAACAAATTAATAGCCCTCCCTGCTGGCCTCCCCAGTGACAGAATGCAAAACACATTCAGCAGCTGTACCACAGCATCAGGCAGGACTCCCGGCTCCCAATGACTTCTTTCTAAAAACCTCATTTTCCTTTTATTATAATGGAAATGAAATCTGTATCTATTTCAGATTGGCTTGAACATTTGCAATCTGCATCCATCTCTCCTTTGTCCCAGCAGGGCTGCTAAAGGAAAAATCCTCTGTATCCTCAGGAGAATGTAAACTCCATGAAGGCAAGACCAATGTATTTTCAATGCCCAGGGCAGTGCCTTTTACATTTCAGAGGTTCTTAATAAATGCTGATTTGAAATAAATTGAATGTCACCATCCTTCTCTGATTCAGAAAGGGAAAAAAAAATCATGATTTTGACTCAGCCAAAAACTTTCAAGTCAGATCAATGCATTTATAAATAGTCTACTAAGTAAAAGGCACAATGATAAGTGCTAGGAATCAGACAGAGATGGCAATCCATTTGAAAAATCACACACAAGATCGGGGATGTTTTGTGGGCTCTGGGCTCAATGTGAATCAAAGTTTGTCATGTGGTAATTGAAAAAGCTAACATAATCTTAGGCTGTATTGAGAAGGATAGAGTCCAAGACCAGGGAGATGATAGACCCGTTGGATGCTGTCCTAGTCAGACATCTGTATCATGATGTTTAGTTCTTGGCACTACAGTTTAAGAAAGATATTGATAAGTATCTGCAAGAGTACAGTTGAGATGGCAAAGGTCCTAGGAGTCTATGCCGTGTAAGACAAAGAATTGGAGGATGCTTAGTCCAGAGAAAAGAAAACTTAGTGGAGATATGACAACTGGCTCCAAATATCTGAAGAACTACCATATGGAAGAAAAAATCAAATTGCTTTGTTTGGCCCTGGAGGCAGAATTTAGAACAATGAGTAAAAACTAAAGAAGTAGATTTATGTTCCATGTGAAGAAGAGGAATTGAAACAAATGAACAAAATTTCCTAACAATTAAAGCAAGAATTCTTTCTGTTAAGCAATATGGTTAAGGGACTTGCCCAAGGTCACACAACTACTAAGTGCTTGAGGCTGAATTTGAATTCAGTTTCCTTTGAGTCTAGAGCCAGTATTCTAATCCACTATGATTAATGGCAAATATTCTTGATCTTTTTGTTATTGTTGTTTGTTTGTACCATGGAACTATCTGTTGATTATTTCCAACTTACATTGTGTGTATCTTATGTATGTATAAAATAGTTATTTACATGTTGCCTTTCTCATCAAATTGTGAACCACTCAAGGGCAGGAATTATCTTCTATCTTTCTTTGTATTCCCAGTGCTTGGTTCGGTACCTAGCACATAAGAAGCAATACATGCTTATTGATTGACCTTTCACAAGCTAGTGAAACCTATGTACCCCTTCACAGAACAAGGTTTTTAATTGTACAAAATAAAATATGTAGGAATACAAAGGACACCACTTATATTGAAATACAATTTTAAAAAAAACCAAGTTCATGGATTCCATGTTAAAAAATCCTTGAATTAGAGGCATCCCAAAGTGGAATGAGCTTCCAGAAAGGTTCCCCCTTAATGGAGATTAAGAATGAAGTTGTATGGCCACATACTGGAGATTTTGTGGGGGTGAATTCTTGTTTGAGTATAGGTAACATCAAATATCATCTGATGTCCCTATCAATTTTTGAATTCTATTATTCTATGAGATCCTTTAAAAAATTTTTTTTATTAAAGCTTTTTATTTACAAAGCATATGCATGGGTAATTTTCCCAACATTGACCCTTGCATTTCCTTTTGTTGCAAATTTTCTGCTTCCTCCTCCCACTCCCTCCTCTATCTGGCAGGTATATTCTATGAGATTCTTAAAATGCAAGATGAATCAGTCGGAGTTTTTGCACTTAAGGAAGTTGCTGTCTCTCACTAGGAGGTATAACTCTTTCCACTCTGGTGTCAAGCAATAGTCTTAACAATCTCCAATCACCTACACAGACAATTCAGATGTGATCAGCCTGTGAAAATAAACACAATAGGAATCACAACCAGACAGAGGCTCCCAGAAATTGCTCAGTTTTTCCTATACAAACATGACTCGGCTCTTTTGCTGCTTTTAATCTCCTCAAGCTTTTATTATCCTTTCCAGAGACGAGGATCACTGTCCTCCCTGCTAATGTCCCTTGGGCGAGGGGCTTTTAGTGTCAGTTTCTTGTAAAAATGTTTGTCAGGAGTGCTGGCTAATTCTTGAGCTGAGCCAGTGTTAAATGACAGAACTGTGAACATACTTGCAGGAGGCAATGGATCCACAGCCTGCCTCTTTTATTTTAGAGCTGGCTCTGGGGCTCAGTGATGCCCAAGGGGATGTTTGGATTCCAAGGCAAGTCTCTTTGTTTCTTTCTAAGTGAGGTAAAGAGAAGGAGCTAGAAAGAAACAGAAGGAAGGAAGAGGAGAGAAGGGAGGAGAGAAGATGGAAGACAAGGGAATAAATAGTAGGAAAGCTAGGAAATACAAAGGAAGGGAAAAGGGGAAGAAAAAGGGAAGGGGGGAGACAAAGAAGGGACAGGGAAAGAATGGAAAGAGGAAAAGACAAAGGGAGAGAAGGGAAGCAGACTTAAGAACCAGAAGGAAAGGGAAGAGGATAGGAAGAAGGGAAAGGGTTCCTGATCAATGTCATCATCCATATGAGAATCTCTAAGGTAAGGATCATAGACCTAAAGCAAAAAGGGATCTGAAAGGTCATCTTGTCCAATCACTTTATTTTATAGATGAAGAATCCAAGAGTCAGAGAGTTTTAAGTGATTTACCAAAGATCACACAGCTGGTAAGTGGAAGACTTGGGATTTGAACCACGTCCTCTGACCACAAACTCAATTCTTTTTCTAGTCTTCCATGTTGCTTGATTCACCTTCAGTCTGGCTAAAGACCAGACCTTCAGAAAGCTACATCTCACCATCTAAACCACACAATTGTGCATGCACACACAGATTATCAGAACACCTACAAACATTTGTATTCATTCACTTTCCTGCTAGAGAAGTCAGTGTGTGATAGGAAAGGGCATCTTGGAAAAGCATGCACCAGAGTAGTGCTGGGCAATAAAAGGACCTCCAAAATGTGGTATGGGGAAAATATTCTAGGACTGAAAACCAGAAAAATCAGTTCTTCTGGTTCCAATTTTACCCTAAACCTTCTGTGTGCCTTTGGACTGCTCGGTTTACTTCACTGAACCTCAGGTTCTCCGTATGTAAAATGAAGAGATGGACTAGATGAATTTAAAAAATTCATCCTGTTTTCTAAGGGCCTTCCCAGCTTTAATATTCTGGTTTCTGAAGATCCTTCCAGCCCTGATATTCTCTGTTCTAAGAGGATCATCTCAAATCTGATATCCTGTGTCTTAAGGACCTTTCCAGCTCTGGCATTTCATGTTTTAAGGGTCTTCCCATCTTTGCCATTTTAGAGGACAGTTAAGAGGAAAGAACCCTGGAGGGAGGAAGACAAACTGGTTTTTGTCTCACCAAGTTTTCTTTGTCCAACTCTAGGTACAGTGTAGTCTTGGTAATTGAATTAACTCTATCATCTGGAGGTTGGATGTGATTGAAGGAGGGTATTAGGGTATATTCACATGCTCCCAGGGAGCTAAACCCCTCCACTCTGCCCTTCATCGCAGGAAGCCTCATCTCTACCCAGGCCATTCTCTGCCCTGTCATTCTGTGGTTCCCCTCCCTCCTTCTCTCTCCTTCCTCTAGCTCTCGGAACCATCATCAAACTGACACTACAATTACCTCTAGAAAAAGCTTGTAATTTGCTTTCTCTATTGCTCCACCTGCCAGGTAGCTTCTCATTCGATAAAACCCATTGTTAGTGTCTTTCTCTATGTGTTGTCTCCTGAATGGGATGTAAGATCCTTGAGGGCAGGGACTCTATAATTTCAATCTCCAGGGTTTAACCTAATACTTGGTAACATCCTAATAAATTCTTTGTATTCATTGAGACTAAAAATTTCTCTTCTAACCTTAAGACCATTTTCTGGAAATGGTTGATTGGATGGCTCAATGGACAGAATTCTGGGACTGACCACAGTCAGGAAGATCTGAGTTCAGATTCCAGAGACATACTAGTTGTGTGATCCTGGACAAATCATTTAACCTCAGTTTTCTCATGTGTACAATGGTGATAATAATAACACTTACCTCCCACGGTTGTTGTGAGGATCAAATGCAATAGCTGTAAAATGCTTAGCACATGTGCCTACAATATAGCAGGTGCTATTTAAATGTTAGCTGTTATTGACATTATTGTGGAAAACATTGAGAACTGAGCAAAATCTATCTTTGGAAATAAACATTTCTCTTATTACCCATTCACTTCACCATCCTCTGAGTCCTTATGGATTGTAAAATTGTAGGGTCATCTTCATTCACAAAATTTTGCTCTGAACCAATCAATTCAATCCAGTAGACATTGACAGAACATTTTCTATGTATGTTACCCTGTTGTAAGTCTGAGATTGGAGGTAGGGGTAGAGAGAAAATCCAATAACAGAAAATCCAATAACTTCAATACAGCGCTGAATATAATTCTTAAAGGAATCGGGAAAGTGTTGTGTAATGCCAGAGAAACTGAGGCAGGAGAGAGATTAGAGAGTTTTTAATATTTTATTAATGGAAGAGTAAGATTGACTGGACAGGACTCTCATCTCAAATTATCCAGTCAGACAGAGATAAAGATATACAGGGACCAAGGAATCCATGTTGGTCCCAGGGCTGGAGGAGACTATCATCTCAAAGAATCCAGCGTCCAGCATCCAGCTGCCAGCCTCCAGCAATGAATGGAAGAACCTCAACTTCTTAAATACTTTTTCTCTAAACAAAGGAAGGGGTAAGAAGCATGGGAAAACTTCTGTCAGGATGGAGGAGGCCATAAATCCTAAAAACCCAGAGACAGAATGTCTGAATACAAAGAAATAAAGATATTAGTGAGGTATCTTGGAATATTTTAGAGGATATTGCAAATTCTTGAGGACAGAAAAGAGTCAGGAGGTCTACTCTCTTGTTTATCTTGCTAACAATTTATAACTTTAGAGCAAATGGTCAGTCTTAATGGTCCAGAGGGGGAGTTTACTTAGGGGACTGAGACAGAACAGTTAAAGAAACTGAGACAAGGGAAACTAGTGCAGGGAAACTGAGTCAGGACAGTTAAAGAGAACTATGGTATAACAGTTGTATGAACTAAGAGGAAGGAGAAATGGCTTTTGTCTAAGATCCAAGAGGAGATCATAAGGCCATAGACTAGAATTTTTATAATAGAGTAGTCTTTGAAGCCACACAGTTCAAGCCCCTCATTTTAGAGTTGGAGAAATCAAAGTCTAAAAGTTTACATTATTTACCCAAGGTCACATAAATAATGTGTCATAGTCAGAATTTGAACCCAGGTCTCACCTAAGTTGTTGAGAGTTGTGTCTTTGGAGCCAGGAAGACCTTAGTTCTGACCTGACCTCAGATACTTTCTAGTAGTGTAATCCTGGACAAGTCATTTAATCCCATTTGCCTCCATTTCTTCATCTGTAAAATGACCTAGAGGAGAAATTGGCAAACCACTCTAGTATCGTCACCAAGCAAACCCCAAATGAGGTCATAGTTGGATATGAATAATCAACTAAAGAACAACAACCTCTGATTCCAGATCATACAGTCTTTTCACTGAAATACAAGGAAGAATTGTGGGTTTCATGTCAAGTTTCATTTGAAGAGGACTGACATGTTCCAGTAATTAAGGAAATCCTCATTTAGAAAGCTTCCTTACTCAGATTACAGGAGGCAAAACAAATATAATCCAAGAACCAGAATGAGTCAATTACTGGATTGGACAGAATGGGTCCAATTACTGGGATATCTGTAAGATGCCGGGATAGTTTGGGTTAAAATTAGCTGAGAATTCAGTCAGTGATTGCAGAGTTCAAAGCCAAGGAAACTTGCTGGGAATTTGAAATCTAAAATGCAATTATTGTACGGAGTTGACAATTTGTCCAACTCAAGCTGATTTCCAGAATCTTAGGTCTTTTTTATCTAACAGTGATGTCCCACATGGTATCAGGTGGACACTTTTGGTGGCATAAAGGATGGAGTGATAAACTTGGTATTAACACCTAAGCACCTACTGGCTGGGGTGGGCACTGGCAAGTCACTGAACCTGAATTTCTTTTTCCTCACCTATAAATGGGGATAATAATATCTTGTAGCACCAAACTCACAGGTTCAATTGGGATAATATAATAAATTTTAGTAGCTAGGTTAGAACCCAGGTATTCCAGTCTAGCAGCATAGAGGAAAGAACTTTAAGGAAATGCTTTGGAGGAGAAGAGGACTTCATTCTAGCATGTAGTTTGCTCTCTAAGAAATAGCTCATTTCCCTCTGGATTTGTTTTGACAAGGAGAGTGTGCCCTCAGTTTTAGAGACTTCTGCACTAAACGTTCTGACAATACCTAATTGGTGAATACCTCCTTTAGCCTTGAGATTATTGATCAATTAAATAACAATCAAAATTCCAGAGGACCAGAGATGCTACCTCGCTCCTAATGGAGAGGTGGTGATGAACTTAAGACATACATTTTTGGATGTGACCCTTGAGGGAATTTGCTATACTTGGATATATGTAATTTTCGAGTTTTTTTTTTTTCATTTGGAAGAGCAAAAATGGGAGGGGGAGAGCAAAATATTTGTTAATTGAAAAAAGAAGTTATAATAATTTTTCAAAGTGAGGACCTCTTTCTAAAAAGCTAATTAAATCTTCATGCTTGAAGAAGATCAAAATGGCATTACTATGTTGGAGTCAAGATGCAGTGGGTATGATTGGCCGATCAGAAGGCTGTATCACAGGTTGGATACAAATATTCTATATTTGGAGTAGAAATGTCTCTAAATGTGCACTTCTTACATTTCTTCTGAACTACTGCATCTCTTCTTTGTTCACAGAGCACTGCAACTTCTTTGATGTGGGCACACCATACTGGATGATCTTGTGCCAGTATCTCCTATCCTTCGTAATTAACACCAAACTTGTTCAGAGAGATCTCGTGAGGATTTCGCTCCTTCTGACTGCCATATGGTCACCTCCCTTGTGTGAGATCTCCATAAATGGTGTTTTAGGCAAACATTCATTTGGCATTCAAATGGCCAGTTCAATAGCCAGCCCATTGAAGCTGTCCTCTCTGTAGAAGAGTTTGAATGTTGGGCTGTTGAGATTAAGAAAGGATCTCAGTTTTTGCTACCTTCTCTTGCCAGGGGATCTTCAAAATCTTCCTAAGACATTTCAGATTGAAGCAATCCAGTTTCCTGGAACGGCATTGGTAAACTGTCCAACTTTCACAGGCAACCAACAATGAGGTCATCACAATGGCTCCGCAGACCTCCAGTTTCCTACATTTTCCTTCAGAGCCCCCAAACACTGAGCTAGCTCTGGCCATGTGTGTGTCAATCTCATCATCTAGCAAAGATGATGTTGCACTCTCAAAGACTGGGAGGAGGGTCACATCATTGCAAAAACGGGAGAGAAGGAGAGGTGGGTTCAAAGAAAAGATGGTTTTGGTTTGGGACACTCTGAGTGTGATGTGCCATTAAGATATCTAGAAGGCAAAAAGCAAATAGGCTCTTATTCTGCCACTTATTCCCCTTATGACCTTGAACAAATCTCTTCCCCATCTGACCCTCAGTTTCCTCATCTGTAAAATGAAGGGATTGAATTTACTCACCTCTAAGATCCCTTCCAGCTGTAAATTTGAGAGGCAGCTAAGTGACACAGTGAATAGCCTGCAGTCCCTGAGTTCAAATCCAGCCTCAGACACTCCTAGCTATTTGATCCTAGGCATATCACTTAATCTCAGGTTCCTTAGTTGCAAAATGGATAATAATAAAAAAGCCTATCTTCCAGATTTGTTATGAGAATCAAATGAGATAATATCTGTACAGTACATAGCATGGTGCTTTGCACATAGTAGACATTTAATAAATTCCTATTCCCTTGTTTCTACATAAAAAAGAAAGAAATCAAGCTCAGTCCTGATCCTAAACATGTCCCCAAAAGAAGCCTTGACTGTCCTCATGGCAGGGGCTTTGCCTGATTTTAAACAATGGAAGTAATGAGATTTTAGGGTGTGTGTATTTTCAAACAGCAACTGGCACCTTTGGAATAGCCTCAGACGTTTCAGAAAACAGACTTGACACTGACATTATTAGCAGGCTTGTTTTATGTAATCACACCCGTCTGGAGAGTCTTGGCTCCCCGCCCCTGGGCCCGGAGCTGGAATTACCCGTCTGTGTTCAAACGGGGGAGGATCCTTCACTCAGACAAAGGGCACACATGTTTGAATGACTATTTCGGGGTTTTCTTTCTTCTGGCAGAGGGGGGAAAATAGATCATTTTTCCTCTCCTTTCTTTTTAAAGGGTTCCCGAAAAATCCATGTGGCTTTGAGGTTCATTCATCAGCAATAGGTCTTCTGGGTTGCTCTCTGGGTGCTCTCAGAGCAGAGAGGAACAGAGGCATTCAGAAAATCCCCCCCAAAAAAAGCCCAAAAGATTCAGAAGGATAGGGAACTAGCCCTAAGTCATGTAACATCAACAACTTAAAGCTGTTCTTCATGTTTCTCTTTTTCCAGGTTGGAGGCATTGAAGAATAGTCCCAGAAGAAGAGTTAAGAGTCATGAGGTTCCCAATGATCCCATTTATAAGAAAACGATGTGAATGGGTCCTCTCCCCTTCCCCAAATCAGTGAGGCTTTGGCTACACAAATGGTAGAGCAGGGATAGTTACATGGCACAATGGATAGAAGGTTGGGCCTGAAGTCAGGAATGCTCATCTTCCTGAGTTCAAATCTGGCCAGTGACACTTCCTAGCTGTGTGATTCTGACCAAGTCACTTAATCCTGCTTGCCACAGTTTTCCCTTCTGTAAAATGAGCTGGAAAAGGAAATGGAAAACCACTGTAATATCTTAGACAAGAAAACTCCAAATGGGGCCATGAAGAGTTGGATACAACCAAAATTTCAGAATGACAGCCATTGTTATAACTGGCTGTAAAGTCAGGAAGTCCTGTTCCTTTTGACATATTCAGACAAATCCTTAAGATTAGATATGGTCCTAGTCCATAAACCTCAAGATATTTTGCTAGGTTTCTTTGATCAAAATTTACATTGTTTTGGACAGAGCACCCATAGATTTGATACCCTATGTGGACAGAAGAAACAGAAGGAAAAGAAGAAAATAGAAAAGAAAAGAAAGTAAAAGAGAAGAAAAGAAAAGAGCTATGTTGCCTAACTGATCAATTCCAGTTGGGTCCCCAGTGGGGCAGCTCCTATTTCTACTTATAAAGGCCGTCATTTGTTCCTCATTGTCGAAGAGGAACTTGACATTAGGGAGATGATGCCATGTCATGCAAGTGAATTGGATTTATTTTGTCTTTTTTTTCCTTTTCAAGGAAAATAAAGCGATGCTTCCTGTAGAAGGCAGAATTTCAGTTGAGACTTGAAGGAAACCAGGAAAGGTCTTCCCAATTTTTGACTGGGAACCAAAGGAGGATCTAAGATCTGTATAGCAAAGATCTTCCTTTCTCAGTGAACAGAGAATTACAGATTCTCAGAGTTGGAAGTTCCTTGAGAGCAGGACTTATCTTTTGCCTTTATTTGTATCCTTAGTGATAAGATTTGGCACCAAATGATGATGTTTAGTAATAATTACTGATTTAGAACATGAGGCATAAGATCAAGGCACACATGGAGAATTCACAATGTCATCATCTTTGCCAAAAGGTACATTTATATATGAGAAGAGGTTAAGGGAAGGGGATTACATCATTGACTGGAAGACTAAACCTAAAAGGGGTTTTGCACCTAAAAGAGTTATCAATAACAAGGAGAAAAACAGTGCAAGACATGGAGAAGGGGGTGAGGAGAAAGACACCATGAAGTGGAGCATGATGGGTTAAAAAGGGATGTTAGCAAAGATGACTTAGACCATGGGCAGATTTATTGGAGAAATTTAATTTTGGGGGTTTGACATCATAATGTGGCTTTCTAATTGGATACAGTGAGGTGGGGTTTCCCAAGACCTCCACAGAGATAGGACTGTAAAACTGAACTGATCCCTACCAGTCCCCTTCCCTGCTTTTTTCAGGGAGTATTTCAGGGTTTTTCTCCAAACCTCACCTAAGGATCTCATCACTAGTGCTTAGATCAGTGCATAATACAAAATAAATGCTTTATAAATCTTATTCAAAATCCTGACTGACCTTCTAAAATATAGCATATTTTAAATCAGGCCATGAAGGCTTTACTTGAAGATTTCCATTCTCAAATAGCCAATTCCTCTTGAGATCACTCTAATTGCTGTGGATATTTTCCTCTTACCTTGGGCTCTGCAACTTTCACCCATTTCTCCTAATTCTTCCTTGTGGGGCTAAACAGAATAAATCCCTCTTTAACAAGAGAACTCTTTAAATATCTGAAGACAGCTGTCATGCCCCCTAGAAGTCTTCTTCTTAAATTAAATCTCCTTAATTCCTTCAGCTGATCTTCCTTTTATGGCTTAATCTCCAGGTTCTTCACTATGTCCACTCATTCTCCTGTGGGCTCTTTTCAATTTAATAAAGTCTTTCCTGTAGGACCCAGAACTAAACACATTAATCCATATATGGGCTGACCAGAGTAGAGTATAGCAAGACCATCACTCTCTACTCTTAGTCATTTTGTGCCTGTGCACTCTATGAGTACTATTTGTTCCAATAATATGCTTTAAACAGATACTGACTTATCATCCACTAAAAACTAATTTTTTTTCAAATGAATCACTGTCCATTTACATCTCCTTCTTAATATCTTTATGATATTGATTACTTGAACCCAAGTGTAAGTCTTTATATTGATCCCTATTGAATTTCATCTTATTAAAATCAAACCAATGTTCTAGCCTGTCAGAGTCTTTTATAATTCTCATTGTGGAAAAATACATTTTGGGAGCAAGTTTTCCTTCACTATGAGTATCAGTTATGAAAATTTAATTTTATTGTTCAATGGGGTCCAAAGTGGAAAGGAGAGAAAATAAATACTTGTTTAATTGGAGAAAATAATAAAATTAAATAGAAAATAATCTCATTTTGTCATCTAATGCATTAGCTATTTGTCAAAGCTTTATGTTATAACTACCAATTTGACAAGCACATTCATTGATGGTGAAAACTGGTTTATATTTGGCTTTATATTCCCAGTGCTTAGTACAGAGCCTGGCACATAAGAATCACTCAACAATTGCTTAGTAATTGATTGATCCAAATCAGTGATAAAAAGTTTGTAGAGTGCTTAACAAAAAGCCTCAAAGAGCTTTCCTATCTGGGAATGGAAACTATCGTGGATGGAGGCGGGAAAGCTAATTGATTACTGTGTAAATTTGGGCCAAAAGAAAGTCTTTAGTGGCTCTTTGCTTACTGAGACGGTTTGTGGTTCATATCCACGGTTCCCACAGATATAGCAAAGTGGAGCTTTGTTCATAAACTGCTGATTCAGTATGGGATGTGCCATGAAGCATATGGGTCAGAGAAAGTCATTCAAAGGGAAGGTCATATTGCTGGGAGCCCATCCTCAGCTGGTAAAAGTGGAATGTTACTGAAAAAGCATTGAAATGGACCAAAGGATATGGCACATGAATGTAATGGAATATTACTCTGATATACAAAATTACAAATGTGTGGAACACAGATAAGTAGGGGAAGACTTACATGAACTGATCATGAACATGAACTAACATTTATTAAGTATTTACAGTGTATCAGTACTGGGGATAGAGGAAAGGCACAAAATCATCTCACAAGGAACTCACGATGAAATCAGAGAGATTATTTTGTGAATAATGGTGTACAAACAAGATGGAGACATGGTCAATTTGGAATAGTCTCAGACCAAAAGCACTATTGAAAAGTATGGTGGCTCATGTGTTGGAATGGATAACTTACTTTTAGTAACTTGTGTGAAATAGACCCAGTCTCAAAAACAACCAAAATAAAACAAAGTTAGCAAATCTAGGAAAAGAATATACATAAAGACTACACATTGTAATTAAAAAGAACATTTTTTAAAATGCTGAATGAGGGATAGTCTCTGAAGTTATAGGCTCATAAATGTAGAAAAGGTACAGAGGTTAACTAATCCAACCCTTTCATTTTACAACTGAGGAAACTGAAGTCCAAAGAAGAAAAATGTCTGATTCAAAGGCAGGTTAAGTGATAGAGGCAGAATTTTAATCTAAATCTTCTAATACCAAAGTCATTTCTTTTTTTCCCTTTGACCAGTTCCAAGCATCTAGGATTCTGGACAGATCTTATTCAGGGTGACTACCAGTGACAGCCCCCAAAAAGCCTTCTTTGCTGTTGAAATGAGACTGGTCAGCTCCCAACAAAGGGTGCAGGGAGATGTCATGAGCCCATAATTGTTGACAAGAATCCTGGATCAGAAGGAAGCAAAAAAGGTACCACAGAGCATTACCATAATTTAATCAATAAAATACCATATTAAAATTTATAGGGCACCTTACATATGCCTTTTTTTGTTTTTTTTTTAATGTAAATTGAACATCTACTAAAGCTTTTTATTTTCAAAACATGTGCATAGCTTTCAACATTCATCCTTGCAAAACCTTGTGCTCCAAGTTTTTCCCTCCCCTCTCCCCACCCCTTCCCCTAGATGGCAAGTTAAACATTATATATGCTGTCTTATTTGATTCTTATAACAACAATGATAATCCACATTTTTGCTTCTGCTTTACACACACACACACACACACACACACACACACACAATGTCTGAACAATAACTGAAAAAAGATCTGGTCCAATCCCTGCATTTTTTTCAGATGAGGAAGCTATAGTTCAGGGAGATAAACATACAGACAACTATGTATAAATAAGATAGAGACATGATCAATGTTTCAAATAAGTGTTATTTACTCAATCAGTTGTGTCTGGCTCTTTGCAACACCACTGTAGGTTTTCTTGTCAGAGATTTTGGAGTAGTTTTCCATTTCCTTCTCCAGCTCAATTTACAGATGAAGAAAATGAGGCAAACAGAATTAAGTGATTTGCCCAGGGTCTCACAATTAGTCAGTGTCTAATGCCATATTTGAATTCAGTTCTTCCTGACTCCTGTTCCAGTACTCTATCCACTGTGCCATTTAACTATCCAAATAAGTAGCCAGACTCATTAAAATCCAAGTCTTCTTCCTCCAAATCCAGTGTTCTTGTATTCACTTCTTGGTCTGGATCCTGATCTTACCATTAATTTCTTGTGTGATCTTCAAAAAGTACTTTCCTCTCTCTAGGCCTTGGGATTGCTCTTCTGTAAAAATGGGAGCTGGTCTAGAGAACAAAGCTTAGCTTGGTTTAATTGTGCCCTTTTGTGACTCTGTGGTTACCCTGGGGTCCTACAGACCCTATACCTCAAAGAAGCCATGAGTAATTAGTCTCTCCAGAGATGGAAGGCAGCAAGCTCTAGTCCTTTGGCAAATGGCAGTGTCCCTCAAATCTTCCCCATTGGTCTGTCATGGTGCCTGGAATGCTCCCAATAGAGCTTCATTTCTCTCTATGCAGTAAGAACAGAGCCCTTTTCTATCCCCCTTTTCACCCATAAGGAAATTGAGGTTTAGGAAGTTTAGCTTGCACAGGGTTACACTATTGGGAAGCCCTATAGCTAGGATTTGAACCCAATCCTCTTGGCCCCAGGCTGTTGCTCTGCCATGTCCTCATTTACAAAAAACAAATAAACAAACCTATTTTGTTTATAGCCATGTGAGAACCAAAGATAGCTATCCATCTGTCTGGTAGATATCATAAAAAACCTGGAGAGATATCATCTTCATTTGTTTGTTGGGGGGAAACCAGAAAAGCACTTACCTTTTAGGGCTGACCCATTTACCTACACTTGAGAATGGGAAACTGCATAGCCTGGGATGCCCTGGGCTCCTCCAGAGAATATACATCTTGCACCCTCCAAGGATTCTTGGGACTCCAAGAAGTCTTCGGGGTTTAGGCTAGAAGATCTAAATTGGGGGAAAAAAGGTATTTACAGGTATCAGAATCTCAAGGTTAGAAAGAACCTCAACAGTTTCTTAGCATAACCCATGCTAGTAACTTAAGTGACATGCTAGATGGTGGACATCCATTAAGGGGGTCTCTGTTACCTCTGAGACTGACCATTTTCCTTTGGGACACTTTCTTTCTTTCTTTCTTCCTCTCTCTCTGTCTCTCTGTCTCTCTGTCTCTCCTCTCTCTTTCCCCCCCTCTCCTTTCCCCCCCTTCCCTTTCCCTCCCTCCCTCCCTCCCCCTCTCCTCTCTCTCTCTCTCTCTCTCTCTCTCTCTCTCTCTCTCTCTCTCTCTCTTTTTCTCTCTCTCTTTCTCTCTCTCTCTCTCTCTCTTTCCCTCCATCTTTAACAAAAGCGTTTGATTTTTCCAGTCATGTGCTCACCAAGTTGTTAAAAAAAACTTTCCAAAATAATGTTTGCCCTCCTATCTGGAGGGTTTAAACAACAAAAAGATAACCTTAAATCTGTGAGTCTCACGATCAGCAAGGGACCTGGTCATTAAGCACTACAATACCATCATAATGACAGGAGGGAGATGGAGGAAGCAGATTTAGTGCCAGGACAATCCTCTGCTGGGAATGTGTAAATTCATTTAATCATCTTTAATTGTGTGTAACTCCAATGTCAATTCATGCATAAAGATGAAATAAACAGTCTGGGTCTGTATAGTACAGGGCATAGGAGAAGACCTAGAATATACTCAAAGGGGATGATCAATCACCAGAGAGAAAGAGGGTGGAAGAAAGAGAAAGAGAGGTGAACCTAGAGCAGAGGCTCTTAATTTGGCATCCAGAGACCTCAAGGGGGTAAATGAATAAATTTTGAAGGGGTCTGTGAAATGGGATGGGAAAAATGTTTTTATTCCTCTTCCTCCTTTATATAGTATCATCTAACTGAAATTTAACATTTTCTTCAAATAGGAATTAAAACAAAAACAAGATTCCGAGGAAGCTTCACCAGATTGCTAACGGGGTCAATATATCAAGTCTTGTGGCTGTAGGCAGGAATTGAATGAGAAGTGCAAATTTTTAAAATGAAGAGGACAGAAAGGGGGACATCAGAAAAAGCAGAATACAGTAAGGCATAGCAAGGCAACAACTAGGTTTAGCTTCCAGGAAAGAGATGATTTTGCGAGTTACCATGAGACAAAGGTCCAAGCTTTTGGTTGAAGTCAGTGTGAAAAAATGGAAAAAGGGAGCATGTGAAATGGTACTATCATGACAACCCTAAACTGGGGAATTTTGGCAGAATCTAGATTGCTTTGTAGTTTGTATATTACAAGAAGCTTCCACCTGTCTTGAAAAGTTATCAGATCTCCCTCTTAACTACTGAAAGAAGACAGAGAAATGGCAGTATCCCCACTACATCTGCCCACATGCTAAAGAAAAGTTTTGCCATGTCTTTATAAATGCTCTTAGGAGATATCTTTTCCATTCACTACTTCTGAAGGTATAGAGATTGTGCCCATTTGTATATGAGTAGCAGAAAATCATTCTATGTCTTGATTTCCTCTTGTTTACATTGCTATTAATAATATTTTTGGTAATGAATTGCTAGATCTTGTGTGGTCTAAAGAGTGAATGTTGTATTGAATGGGAGCTTAGATCATGATTTTAATAACTACATAATTCATTGAACCTCTAGTAAGGGGGAATATATTATCCTCTGAAGCAATTTGTCCCACTTTTGGAGATCTAAATAAGGGGATCTTATTGTTAGGAAGCTTTTTGTTATATTGGGCATAAATCTACCTCTCTGAACTTTCTACCTAATTGCTTCTAACGCTGTCCTCTGAAATCAATTAGAACAAACCTTATGCTCCTTTTCTCCATAGATTTGAAAGGCAGCTATTTTTTCCTCTCTCCATCTTCATTTCTCCAGGACAATCTTCAGGACCTTCATACAGCTGTCACATGAAATAGTATCCAGTTATTCTTTTCTGGACACCAATTTTTTTGGAATTTTAGCTAAGATGTGGCACTTAGAACACAGGATATTATTCCAAATGGGAACTGTCTAGAAAAGAGAACCATTATTTGCACACATATATTGTATCTAGGATATACTTTAACATGTTTAACATGTATAAGACTGCCTGCCATCTAGGGGAGGGAATGGAGAGAGGGAAGGGAAAAGTTGGAATAGAAGTGAGTGCAAGGGACAATGTAAAAATTACCCATGCATATGTTCTGTCAATAAAAAGCTATAATTTAAAAAAAGAGAGAACCATTGGTTATAATGTTTGAAGCTTCATTCTTCTTGATATAGACTAGATTTCATTAACTTTTTTCATCACCATGTCATATTTTTAGCTAGTAATTAACTTGGAATCCATTAAAAGCCCCATGTATTCTTCATGAGAAATATCATCTCATCCTGTCTGCCATCCTGAATTATGCACTTGATTGTTTGAACCCATGCTAAGGCTTTTACATTGATCTTTCTGTGTTCTTTAAGATCAGTCTTTCAAACCCTGTGCAGCTTCTTATATGTAGTTCTACATTTTGCAGAAAGTCTAAACATCATGAGTCTATATTATCATTCATTTTTGATCCAGTGATATGTTTGAAATTGCATTGAATTTAGCAGAAATTCATGTTATTACAATCAGAGCAGCATTTTAGGATAATCAAAATTCAATTGAAAATGTGAATTAAATAAAGGGACCCCCTCTCCCACCAAAAAAAACGTTTCTTCTAGCTATAGTTATTGGAATTGTAATAGATATGCAGGAAGGAATCCAATGCAAGGTGTCACCAATACCACAGTGAGAAAAAAAACTATTTATTAGTTTCTTTTTTTAAATATCTGAAAAAATCTCCAAACAAAAGCTTTGTGTCTTTTTATTTATTCTTATCTGGGGAAGCATAAAATCATGGTCACTCTTTGGTTACCTTAGTGTAGTTTAAAGACAAAGCCATCACTCTCTAGACTGTGAAAAAGCAAGTTGTTTTCTTTTTTGAAGGGGTGGTGAAAAGTAGAGGATTGATGGTCAGAAAGGGGTACAAATGATTCTTCTTCAGATAGAGGTCAGATAAATCCTCGTATCTCCTCCAACTCAGAAAAGAGTCACTTTGATCCAGTGACTCCCTGCCTCACCTCAGCTCATCCCTCACTAGGAGTTGACAAGATAACATTGCAAAGGTCTCCTCTGATTTGTCCCCCTCAATTGCTACTAAGTCAGATCATTCAAGTAAAGGACACAGGTTGTGTCTCTCAGCAGTAGGCTGTAGTGATAATGGCCTCTATTTTGACCTTCCAAGTCACAGAGGGGAAGGAAGGACCTTTTTTTCCTTGTTAACTATTTGGTCTGCATTTCCATTAGCATTAGTGCTACGAGTTATTGGCTAAGACAATTGTGTTTGTATCCTCCCAAGTTTCCACATGTAATGCTCATATTTTCATTGTCTTTTAAATACTTCATTTACTTTTTAAAATTTACTAATGCAAAGATATTTTTATATTTTCACATAGTTTAATGTCTTTTCTTTATGTTCTTGTTCATTCATACATTCATTCATTTATTCATAGCATCAGTGATTCCCAAAGTTAAAAGGGACCTCAAGGACTGTTATCATTGAACTTGTACTTAAACAAAAATGCCCATTAAAACAAATGCAACAAGGGTCCACCCAGTCTTTTCTTCAAGTGAAGGGAAACTCACTACCTCTTGAAACAATCAATTATACTTTTGGATATTTTCAATTGTCAGGAGGTTTTCTCTTACAACATTCTCAAATTCTTCCCCTCAAATTTAATTTGTAGACATCCAAACTAAAGAGCCACGACTTCTTCAGGGAGAATGTCCCTAATTCCTCTTATCTATCTGTGTTTGGCATGATCTATGGAGTTCTAACTATCCTAAATTATCCAAATCACCCCACTCTGATCAATATTCTGCTCTTTGATGTCACCATAATTTAAAAGAATCTAAAGGGATTAACTTAATTCTTAGAATCAGTTGCGTTAATACTTAGATTTTAACAATAAACTAAATTATATATAATTATATAATATAATATCAATATGTTTGTATAATTATTATACATTATACAATTATAATTATTACAAATTATTTAATTTATTATATTTATGTATTACTATCATATAATTATAACAATATTGATATTATGATAGACCTTTATTGACAAAAGGACACCTCCAAAAGAAGGCATCATGATAATTTTGAAAAACACTGGGTTTGGAGTCAAGGGGCTTGACTTTCTCTGTTGCTTCTTGTGTGACCTTGGGCAAATTACTTCACTTCCTCTGGAATGCCTCATCTATGAAATGTGAGGGTTAAAGTAAATGATCTTTATGGTTTTTAAGATTTTAAATCTCTCTTCTTAAAGGGCTCTTCCTGGTCAGTGTTGGAACTGTGAAGACTCATCATTTCATTAATTCGGACTTTCATTTCATGCCTGGATTATTAGAATAAGGCAAGTTCTCCTGCCTTAAGTCTTTCTCCACTATAGCTCATCCTTCACTCAGCTGTCAAACTGGTCTTCCTAAAGTACAGACCATGTCACTTCTTCCTGCCTCAATCAAAACATAACATCCTCTATTTGACTTTTAAAACTCTTCATAACCTCCTCCTTCCTTCCCACCTTTTCATTCTTCCTATATCTTTCCCTTCTCTTCATGATGCACTCTTCTAATTAGTGAAACTAATTTTCTTTTGTTCCTTTTAACTTGCTACTTTGGCTCCCAACTCTAAGTGTCCCCAGTCTGTCCCCTGTCTAAAAAACTTTCCCTCACATCTTCCCTGCTGGCTTCCTTCAAGTCTCCATTAAAGCCCCACTTTCTGCAATAAACTTTTCCTCCTTCTTAATCATTGTGCCTTCATTCTGAGATTGTCCCCAATTTGCCCTCTGTAGATCTGATTTGTGTGTGATTATCTGTGTTTTATCTCTCTGCATTGCACCGAATCCCCTGAGAACAAGGTTGTTTCTTCTTTCCTTTGTATCCCCAACAGTTAGCACAGCCTTCCACACATATACAATAGACACTTAATAAATGCTCTACTTACCTATCTATTTATCCATCTCTCCTTTCATTCCTCTGTCTGCTCAAGTGTCTCCTCCTATAGGTTTATCCTTATTCTCCCAATTTCTAATGCCTTCATTCAGAAATTTCTTTGTGTACATTTCATATTTAATTTTCCATGCACATGTTGTTTCCCTTTAGTAGAATGTAAGCTCCACAAAAGAAGGCATGTTTTAATTATTGTTTCCTCAGTACCTAGTACAGTACCTGGGAAGTATTAAGTCTTTAGTGAATGTTTATTGGATTAGTGAATGAACATAAATGAGAGTTTAATGTTTAATATAAGAGTTTAGGTCTGAAAATAGAATAGAAGAGTGTCTAGTTTGTTAAACATGTAGTAACCGTGTGATTAATGCTGTAATCCTACTGTTAATCCCACACTGGTGTGTCAAGCAATACTATCATTTCTGGGAAAGTGCTTCTTGTGGATTTTTTTCCCTTTCAGCAGCACCATGGCAAAGAGAGAGTTAAGCTAGCTCTGGAAAGCATCCCTTCCTCTTCCTTATCTGTAACTCAAACAGCTGTTCTCTTTACTCTGTGAACAAACAAACAAACAAAAACTTGATGGGAATCAGGCAGTGCTTGAGTTTCCTTGAATTTAGCAATTAGCAAATTGAATTATAAAGTTCAGGCAGGCCACTTGCCACCCTCCCTTCTACCCAGAGCATGCTGATTAAATGCAAACATTTCCTGGGAAGGCACAGGTTGGTACGAGTTTTTGTGGACATGTGCATTAAGTGATTCTCTGCATAAAGGATTTTTCTATAGCTGATAGAAGAATGTGGGCCATTGTCCAGATGGAGGATGGCTGGATGGTGGTATGTCTCTATCTTTTTAGTTTTATTTGCATTCTTTTATGGGTATAATTGTAGTAAATAGAGAATTGATTGAATTTACATTTAAATAGTTCGTTTATCAATTGGATTATACTGAGTCCACCTAGAAGGACACTATTGTTGGAAGTTACATTTGGGGATGGGATCTGGGGTCGGAGGGATTATTATTCACCCTCTGATTCATTCTCTTATAACAATAATAATGATAATAACTAACATTTATAGGATGCATTATGATTTTTAAAACTTTATCTAGGAAGTCTCTTTCATTAGCATCTCTGGAATCCTCATTATTTGTACAATGACTACTCAAGGTCATACTCTCAGCATCTCTCATCTGGATTAAGGCAGTAGCCTCCAATAGGTCTCTTTGCTTCTATTCTTTCCCTTCTTCAGTCTATACTCCACGGACTTGGCAAAATAACTTTCTGGAAATACAGTTCTGAACATGCCGTACTCCAGCCCAAAATTTTCAATGACTCTCTCTTGACTTTACAATCAAATATAAACTTCTCCCTCTCATATTTAAAGACCTGCATGATGAGGCTCCTGCCTATCCACTCTATCCTTATTACTTTCCTTTGCACCCTCTATGTGCCAGTCAAACTGATACACAAAATATTCCCTAAACTAAACATTGAATCTCTCACCTCCAGGCATTTGCACAGGCTGTGTGCCCTATGCTTGGAAAGAACTCTTTCTTTACTTCTTCCTTCCTTCAAGACTCAACTCAGGAATTATCTCCTGCATGAAACTTTTCCACATCCCCCGGATGTTAGTGTTTTCTCCTTTTTCAAGTAGCCTTTATATTAACTTAACTGTTTCCACATTGAATTCCTTAGCAGAATGTGGGACCTTGGAGATGATCAAATCCAGTCATTTCAATTTATAGGTGAGGAAAATGACATCTGGGGAAGTTCAATGACTTGTCAAATGTCACATGAGGAGGAATCATTTTTCTTTTTGTCTTTATGTCCCCTATATCTAGCACAGTACTTGCACATAGTAGGTGCTTAATAAATGTTTGTTGAATTGGAAATAAGATCTCACCTCCACAAAGCTTATATTCAGGGAGTCTAATCCTATTTTCTTCTATGATTTCTGAGCTCATGAGCCATAGACCGTACAGAGCATTTGGGAACCCAGACATGGAGTTTTTCAATCAGTGTGAATCATTTGGCCACATACCCAGAATGCAATTATGCTTATGGGGAAAGTTACAGAATTGGCAATCAACAAATTTTACTATTACATTCAGATCTGAAAGATTATGAAACTGAGAAGGATATATCTTAAAGCAGCAGTAAGACTGCTTGGAGACCCCACTCTGATTTCCTCTGACGACTGGACATTTCTTTGAACGAATATGTGAGACATGGCACAAACATGTGATATGAGTGAGGTGTCCGCTGGAAAATGCTGTTGGAGCTGAGAGGCAGCTGATAATAGAGAGTGTATTTCTTTGTCAACAGAGCCTACTTTCCCCATGGGCCAACTTGAACCATGACAAATTCTGTGTTCTCAAGACCCAGGTGACCTTGGGAAACAAGAAAGGAAGACTTTCTCTCTCCTGTTTGTAATTCTTTTCATTTTCCGGCGGAGGTCTCTTGCTTAGTTACATATTTCCTCTCTGTAATGGGTTTTTTGTGTGATTTCCAAAATTGGTTTAAGCAATTTTCACATGGAAGAGGCAGCCAGCAGAGAGAGGGCTTGCTTACAGACAGAAAGATTTGGATTCGAGTTCTGAAATGATCTATACATCTCATCTCTCCCCAAGTGTCACAGTCAGCTGTAGAAGCTTTTTGAGCCTCTTTTAAGTCTGTAGGATAGAAGTTAGAGTTTCCTTGCAACCTATGTCAGTAGGAAGCGTTTCTATATCAGGACTTCTAACACTAGCAAAACCACAGAACTTGATATGTTGACATGGGAAGTTTTTGTAGTGAGCATATCCCACTGTGATGACATCAAATGTTTTCATCTTCCTTCCCCCTCAAAAAAGTACCCCCTAAGACAGAATTTGATACGTAATGATATAAATAGATAAATACAAATCTGTCAAGACCTGAGCTGGGGGAGATGTGACCATCACAATTTAACAGGTATCCTTCCTCCCCGACATGATGAGTGAACAAGGACATTTCCAAATGTTTGTTCTTACTTTGAAAGCATCACTGTGGGTACTTCTTCTACAAGTGTAGATTCTTAGCCATCCTTGCCTTCTCATCCTCTCTGATTCTTGTCCATCACCTGTGCATGAGGACTACCCAGGGAACCCCAGAATGAGTTTCATTATGCCGGACACTGGTATAGCTTCTTAAAGCAAAAGAAAATAGAAAACACAGAGTAAACTGGGCTCACAGTTGGCTTTTATATAGCATAGAAAGAGGAACATGAATCTGCCTCCTTGGATCTTAATCAGTCCTCTTGAATTTCTTATGAGGCAGGTAGGTTGCTCAATGGGTAGAGCACTGGGCCTGGAATCTGGAAATCTTGAGTCCAGATTCAGTTTCATTCTGTTTCCCAGCTCTGAACAAGTTCCTTAACCTCTATCTGTCCCAATCTTTTCTCTATAAAATGGAGGTATTAATAGTACCTACATCACAGGATGGTCAAATCAGATATGATTTGTATATGTGTCTAACACATGGTAAGCATTTAATAAATGCTTATTCCTTTCTTTTTCCTATCAGTGAGATTTCAGTAAGCAGAGCCACCTTCTAGGAGGAGATATTCCTTAGTTGTTTCCAAAAGTTGATGCTCTACAATCTCAAGTCAATTGGGAAACATATCAAATTGATCGGAGCCTCTCCTATTCACCTACATAGACTTGATTTTCCATCCAAGTTTTTAATAGAGCTCATTTTTGTTTTAACTGTTTTGATTGAGCAGAACTGCTCATAATCTTCCATTCTCCTGCTCCATAATGTTTTGCAAATAAGCTCATATTGTAAGCTGGTGTTGCCCTTGCCTGCCATGCTTCTTCATTTGGCAAGGACACAAAGTAATTTCTGACTAGAGCTTTTCTGAGTTCTTTTAACTTTATTGTGGAAATGATTATATATTATTTAAACTTCTTTAAGAAGCAGTGATGATCAGAGTTAATTAACTTTCTTCTCCTTGTTTTCCCCATGCCCCTGGTACTCCTTGTCCTTGTCTTGTTCTTGTTCTTTTTCTCCTTCTCCTCCTTCTTTTCTTTTTCCTCCTCCTCCTCTTTCTCCTCTTCCTCTTTTTTCTCCTCCTCCTCTTCCTCCTCTTCCTTCTTTCTGATTCTTCTTTCTTCTTCTTCTTCTTCTTCTTCTTCTTCTTCTTCTTCTTCTTCTTCTTCCTCGTCTCCCCTTTTCTCTTCTTCTTTGATCATTATCAACTTCTTTGTCTTCTT
The DNA here is from genome assembly GCF_016432865.1 of Antechinus flavipes. Lineage (NCBI taxonomy): Eukaryota > Metazoa > Chordata > Mammalia > Dasyuromorphia > Dasyuridae > Antechinus > Antechinus flavipes. Next base: position 682,136,710 of record NC_067398.1, on the reverse strand, counting down.
TGTTTTTCTTCTTCTGAAATTCTAGTGTAGAAACCCTTATCAGTGCACATCAAAAATTCATGTATTGCTTAAAGAGGATAAGTGACGTTCCCATGGCCTTACCATCAGTATGTATCAATGGCAGGACCTGACCTGTGCATCATTCTTTTACATTTCTTAAGTGCTTGCTTATGGCCAGACATTATTTTCTGATTCCAAGCCTTCTTTAAATTCATCCACATAGCATCTCTTTTTATGAGAGCTGCATTCTCACCTATTCCAGAAAGAGTATTAAAGAATGAGCACAAGTAGGCAGGTCTTCCCCTAAGCTGATACAAGATCTGTGAACAGTCCTTTTGCCCCATATATCCCACTGTACTCTGAGGAGGTGAGAGATAGAGAGATCCCACAAACACCACCATATAGCAGCACTATTTTTTCATATAAGCAAAGAAAATATCCAGTGATCAATGCATGAATGTAGTAATAAAAGAGATGAGTATGAAAAATATAGGGAAGCATAGAAAGGCTTTTATGAAATAATGCAGAGTGAATTAAGAGGAATCGGGAAAACAATATACACAATGACTACATCCACGCCAATGGGAAAAAACATTGAATACTGTTATTAAGATCAGATATGGTTTTAAAGGGATCATGGCGATGAGAGGTGAGAATTTATCTCCCCCTTTCTTGCAGAGGTGGGAGGAAATACTGTTTATATTATACATATTATGTAACTGAATCAGATCCAATTGATTAATTGATTAATTTTGTTAAAATGCTCCCTCCTTTTAAAAAAAATAAAATAAGACTTTCAAGTTGAGGGAGAGGGATATAATATGAAATGAAAAATTATAGCATCATAGCTTTGGAGATGGAAGGGGTCTTAAAAGCCATCTAGTTCAACTTATTCATTCTACAGATGAGGAAACTGAGACACAGGGAAGTTACTTGCCAAAGATCACACATGTTAAGTAATGGAGTAGGATCTGAATCCAAGTTTTCTTGACTCTAGAACTGGTGCTTTATGTACTATTCTTGCCACCTCTCTATGGCGATGTTAAAATGAACAATATCAGCAAACATTTTAATTGCAAAGGAATTTTGCCAAAGACAAGGAAGGACCCAAGGCAAAATGGCACAAGATAGGTATGACCTTGATTCTAAAAAGGAAAAATGAATATAGGATACCAATGCTATTCCCCCCCCACCTTTCTCTCTCTCTCTCTCTCTCTCTCTCTCTCTCTCTCTCTCTCTCTCTTTCTTCTCTCTCTCTTTCTTCTCTCTCTCTCTCTCTCTCTCCACACACACACACACACACATACACACACACACATTCCTATCTCTCTACTAACTACATAGATGAAATTAAACATAAAATCAATCTTACATATAAACAGAATATATAATCATTTACTTTTGAGTAAGTGCCCTCTCTTACCCCCATCTGATTCTGAGCACCCAAATCTGTTTCTCCCATTCACTCTGAAATGTTACCATTAGCAAAACACTTCAAAAACCTAATTCAGCATATACTTGAGTAGACTTGTGATTTTGATAGTCTATAGATCGCTGAAAGCTCAGTTATTTTTAATCTCTCTCTTGGTCAATGACTTGAGAATTTAGGTGATTAGTCTTCTGTAAGTGATTGAGATGTTTCCTTTGGAAGAAATTACTTTAGAAGATGGTCTATTATAGTAGGACAAGCATTGGATTTCTCCCAGTAAGGAGACTGAAATTCAAGTACCATCTTACATAATTTAGGTGAGTCTTAATTTTCTTATTTGTATAATGAGGGTTGGATTAGATAGTTTTGAAAATTCAAGTAGTGCCCAACACATAGTAGAACCCTAATGTTGATTGATTTCTGGGTCCTGTTATTCCTTATTATGTCCTTCAATGCTTCTAGTATTTTTATTTCTTCGGTGTGAATATTCCTTCTATGCCATAGTAAATTGTCATCATGAATAGCAATAACCAAAAATGGCCACTCTTGGTTATCAAAATCCTGGCGATGAACCTCTTTGCACTTAGATTAGCCGTCTCCTCATGGGCACACAGAATCCACCATAGGACTATTCTCCCATTTGGTTGAATCCATCGTGGGACCATAGACTGAGATCTGTAAGAGACTTCCAAGGGCATTGCAGCCAGTCTCTTCACTTCACAGGTAATGGCACTGAGGCCCCAGAGAGAATGAATTATTTGTCCAGAATCACAGAGCTAGTAAATGACTCTCACATTATTTGCACCCAAACCTTTATGACTGTGAGCCCATCCACCATGCAACTGTGTTCTGCTAACACTGCCTTCGAGATCCCAGGGTCACCTCCTCCACACAATGAGGGAACAGAGAGAGCCATCAGTAATAATGATAGCTGACACTACTATATTTCTTTATGGTTTGCAAAGCTTTTTACATTCCAAAGCTTACTGCTAATGGCCTACAAATAAGGTTCTAAAATGTGGTTTTTTTTCTTTTTTGTTCATCAGAGAGGTCTAGTGAGCAGAGACCAATAGTCCCAAAACATCAGAGGGCAATTACTCTTAAGTTTACATTTTGGAACTGGCAGTGAGTTCTCCCTCAAGGGGTGGAGGAGTTGTATGTATTATTCCCTTCTCCCAGATGGTGGTATAATTTCCACTTGTGACAGTGCCATTAGTGGATCCAGGGGAGCAACATGGCCTGTCCCAGCCCAAATTCTCCCAAGACTCTAGGATGGGGACCACTTTTGCTGCAGCGGCTGGGTTCTACACGAGCTACCTAATTACATCTGCAAATCCATCTCCTTCGTCTTTCCCGGAGTTCTCTGCAACTTAGATTCCTCTGCCCAACTCCCCAAAGAGACGCCACATTGCAAAGTAATCATGCACAAAGATTTATGACAGTCATTTGTATACATGAGTCTGCTCGCAGACATCCGCGGTTTCTCTTCTGTCTTCCCGTTTTATTTAGTGTGAAGAAGCAAGCTGTTCCCAAATCACATTTATACATTTTTCATAAATCAAACGTCACCGATCGCATTTCCTGACGGTGTTTGCTAGGCCCCGGCATGTTGGGTGTCATCATTAGTGTGAGTTTGGATCCATTCCCTTTAATAGAAACATGGGAAATGATAACATTATTACTGAAGGTTGGGGAGCGTTCTCCTGACTGGTCCAGGACATCCTTCAATATCGTCATGAGGACTGGCAAAGCAGGGAGAGAGAAGCTTGAAAGGCTCGTACCTGCAGGTTGGGGTTTTCTATCTTCTCAGGACAATGGGAGTTCATCGAAACCCAGGACTGTTCAGTTCTTACATCTCTGGAGTAAAGCACTGTGCTCGGGGTGGAGCATCTTTATTGGAGAGAGCTAATGTGATGTCACTCCTTATGAAATAGAGCTGCTATTCCTGCCAATAAAATAAGAGATCATAATTCTTGCAACCAATGGTTTGGTTGGAAACCAATGATTTCTCAGTTCCTTTAGAAATTAGCCTGTTCACTGATCCCCAGATACATTCTGTCTCCCATCTTTGTAACTTTGCACAAGAAATCTCCCATTGTAGAATGTTATTCTCTGCCTTGTAGAATCCCCCTTGTAGTTCAGTGATTTTTCAGTTGTGTTGGAATCTTTGTGACCCCATTGAGGCATTCTTAATGAAGAAACTGGAGTGGTTTCCATTTCCTTCTCCAGTTCATTTTACAGATGAGCAAACTGAGGCAAACCTGAACTGAGTTAAGTGACTTGCCCAGGGTCACACAACTAGTAAAAGTATCTGGTGGAAAATCTGAACTCATGAAGAGTCATTTTCCTGATTCCAGGCATTTTTTCCCAGTCTATCACCTTATAGAATTTTTGGTACCTCCCAAAGGACAGTTCAGGTGCCATCCTCTTGTACCCAGTCTTACCTGACCCCCTTTCTTCTTGAAATGAAATATATTGCTGCTCCCAAACCCTTCTTTAGTGAATGGTAGTTACCTCCTTGGAGTGAAGCAGTAGAAGCAATGAGAGATATCAGAAGTGGATCAAAACTGCAGAAGGATGACAGTGTTCTTCCTTCCAGGAGCTGGCTGTGGTACCTACTCACCCTGCTCCATGATGAAATATGAGGCTGAGGATACAAGTGGTAAAGGGTCCCTGCCAGTGAGTTCATAGGTAAAGAGTAGAAAGTAAAAGCTAGCATCCATTCCAGCCTCTAACCCCTACACTAGCCAAAATTCCAGGTCCAGGGTTTCTAGGTTTTCATCTATAGGTTACTGGAAGTCAATTCATATATTAGATGAACCTGCCTTCTTCTGATTTCAGCAGAGTAACTGGAGAATAAAGTAGGCTTAAGCTGTACATTTCCTAGTGGTCCTGAGTTTGGAGCAGTTCCCCATGTGGGGATTCCAAGGATGTGGGAGAGCAACAGACTCACAGATACAAGGAAAATATTTTATTCATTGTTTTCTTGTTGTTTTCATACTGTTTATTTGCTTATTGCTTCTATGCTGAGTAAAAATGCTGCATAGGATAAAGAAATATGTTAACCTGTTCTGTGCAGAGTCAAATCCATTAAGTCGAGTACAAATGAGACTATGGCTCACTGGAATATAGTCAGTTCAAGAAAGAAGTGTGCTTGTCAATTCAGAGCTGAATTCTGATTAATTATTTTCACAATAAAGGTATAAATATATACCTTTGATCTGAAATTCTTAACTTTTTTTATGTCATGGACTCTGGGTAGACTGATAATTCCTATGTTTTTTCCTCAGAATAATGTTTTTAAGTGTGTAAAATAAATTGCAAAAGAAACCAATTATCCTAAGATAGTTATATAGAAATGCACATATATTCTAAACATGTAATTTAATATAATAATTTAATAATAAACATATTAGTGAACATATTAGAACTAAATACATGTAATTTAATGTTTTATATATATTATGTATATAAAATATAAATGTATATATACATATACTACATATTACATACTTACTATATTTATAAGTTCAAGGACCACAGATTAAGAACTCCTACTCTAGATAATGACATAGCATAGCCCACATACAGACCTTAGAGACAAATAAAAGGTTGTAAATTCTTTGAGAACCATAGAGAACCTGTGCCCCATTAGGATGAGCATGGAACTCCCAGGGCCTCTTTGTTCATCAGTATTAGGTGAGTGACTTACCAATTTCACATGGTTATTAAATTTATTTTTAAATAAATAATAGTGATGATTATTGTTAATACATAATTATCATTATTAATTAATAAATAATAAAATTATTGTACCTCCCCAGGACAATATGAAATACATGAAGACAGGGAGTATTTCAGTTTGTCTTTCTATCCCCAACACTTTAGCATATTCCCTTGCCCATGTTCTTCATTTCAGTCATGTTCTGTGGGAGATAAAAGGAATGCAAGATATGGAGGCTTTTCCCTTTGTCCCCAACAGTCAGTACATTCCTCTCACCGTTTTTGACATTCTTTCCTTTTTCTTCTTCCTTCTTTCCTTCCTTCCTTCCTTCCTCTCTTCCCTCCTTCCTTCCTACCTTCCTACCTTCCTTCCTTCCTTTCTTCCTTCCTTCCTTTCTTCTTCCTCCCTTCCTTCCTTCTTTCCTTCCTTCTTTCCTCCCTTTCTTCCTTTCTTCTTCCTCCCTCCCTCCCTCTCTCTCTCCTTCCTCCTTCCTTCCTTCCTTCCTTCTTTCCTTCCTTCCTTTCTTCCTTCCTGTCTTCTTCCTTCCTTCCTTCCTTTTGCTATCTACCTATTAAATTTACATGCACACATATGTGTATATATGTATACATATACGCATATATTTGCACATATACATATATGTGTGTATTACAGCCAAAGTCTGGAGAAGTTTTTTTAAACAGAATGGCACTTTGCTATGTGTTCCAGTCTCCCATTTAAAAGTATCTCTAAACCACTTCTCTTGAGTTCCTCTCTTCCCATATGTTTCTTATGTCTTTTGCCAAACACTATAACAATCTGAAGTAAGTTCCTGATAGAGGTGGGTAACATTGTGCTAAGCATTCTGTCACCCAAGAGGAGCCATGTCTTCCTCTGGGTATATAGCCATCAACATTTAGATGTCCTCTCTACAAAACCATTCAAAGCTTGCACAGAAATAAGGTCACTTTTTCATATTCTTAGTACACGCTACAGTATCTGGCATATATTAAATGTTAATAAAAGCTTGTTGATCAGGAAGAGGAAACATAGAGTAATTAAAACAGCATAGATTAAGAGTCAGAAGACCTGGATTTAAATCTCATTTCTATTCTTTACTTGCAAGAATCTTCCAAGCTCAGTTTCTACATTTGTGAAAAGAGAGTTGGATTAAAGTCCCTCCAGGTCTAAATCCTATGAAAATTTAGAGCTCAGTATAGCTGAAGAGATGGCTTGCTTGGAACCTGGTCTACTCCAGATGTGGCAGAGGATGAAAGAAAGTGAGAGGGGATGGACGAGTTTCCAGTGGGAAAATAGAAAGTGAACGCTTCCCCATCTCTAATTCAAGCTCCCTTCTTGAGGAAATGAGAGGGGGAAAGCAGGGGTGAACAGGAGAGAGGTAGAGACTCAAATTTTAAAAGGTCAGAGCTAGGAAAAGGTGGGAATGGCCAAGTAGGTATGCCCATAAAGAATTAGCAGCAGTCTTACAATTTTATCACAACTTTCACTCTAACCCAGGGCAGGAAGAAAAATGGGGGAATAGTAAAGAATTACTGGGTGGGTTTGTAGAAAGGCAAATTGGGCGTTAATGATCCAATATTCATTTTTTACTACTTAGAATTGGTTTTCATTCTAAAGAAACATAGAGTGGCAGACTTGGAAAGGACCTCTGAGACTTTCTGGCTCAACCCTTACCTGAATGATTTAGTTCAATTTAATGCACATTTTAAAATATTTTTAAAGCTATTATTTATTTATTTGTAACATTCTTTTCTTTTTAAATCTTGAGTTCCAAATTCTCTGTCCCTCCCACCTTCCCCCTCCCCACTGAGAAAGCAAGAAATATGACATTAATTACATACGTAACATCATGCAAAACACATTTCTGCATTAATCATTTTTAAAGCAAGAAAAAAAGTAAGAAAATTATACTTCAGTCTGCACTCAGTTCCTCAGTTCTTTCTCTGGAGATGAATAGTATTTTTTCATCATGAATTCTTTGGAATTATCTTAGATCATTGTATTGATCAGAGTATCTAAGTCTTTCATAATTGGTCATCATTACAATTTAATGCACATTGAAATACATATTAATTATGTATTCATCATTATTAATTGCATGTTCATATTATATTGTGTCTAACATTGTACTAAGTACTTGGGACAAAGAAAGGAAAATAAAACTATTCATAGATTCTGGGTCTTACATTCTGGGAACAAGATGGAGAGGAAAATGGAAAGGTGGAGAAGGATAGCATGTGCATTAATAATAATTATAATCAATGACCAATATAGCACCTTTAAGTTAGCAATGTGACTTCTATGTCATCTCATTTAAATCTGATGATAACTCTGCTTTAACTAAATTCAAAATATAGCAAATGATTAAAAATAGGTATAGAGCTCAGAGGGACCTTAGAGTTCTTTCAATCCAATCCTGAATTTTACAAATAAGGAAACTGAGACCTGATAAAATGACTTGCCCAAACTCATACCTGTATTAATCAGGCACAGGAATTGAATCTAGGTCTTATCACTCCAAATTCAGTACTCATTTTGCCGTACCTTTTACAAGTAATTTGGGAAGGGTAGAGAAAGTATCAATAATTAGGGGCACCAGGAGGAACAGAACTTTAAATGGACTTAGGATTCTAAGAGGGGAAGGCAAGGAGGGAATTCATTCTCAACATGGTGGATGGCCTGTGCCAAGGCCCAGAGTCAAGAATGGAATGGTGTGAGCCATGTTACCAGGTCAGCTTGACCAAAAGTGAAAGGGGGATTGGATAATAAGCCTGCAAAAATTAATGGGAGCTAGATTGCAAGAGGATTTAAATGCAGAACAATTGTATTTAGTCATAGAGCTGAAAGAAAATCATTGAAACTTCTTGGGTAAGTTTTAATGATAAAGGTAACTCTAGACTGTCTTATGCTTTAGGAATATCAGGTAAATAGTGAGGGAAAGGACAAAAATGAAAGGCTTGGAGGAAAGGTGCTACTGCAGTGACCCAGATGGGAAGTGATCATGGAGAGAAGGGGATGGATATGAAAAGGGAGACAGGGATATGTGAAGAAAAGAAGGTTGGATTTGGAGGCAGAGAACCTATATAGCTTTGAATCGCAGCTCTGATATATCCTACCTGTGTAACTTCTCTTGTAGTAAGTAGATGTCTAGAATCCCTTCCAACCCTATATCTGTGATTTCCTCTATAATATACCTTACAAGTGGTCATCCCCATCAAGGAACAAAAAGGTAGAGGGTCTAGCTAGAATTTATGGAAATCCTTAGCCAGAAAGGCCCTCACACTTGGATTTATAAGTGAGACTTGAAGATTTACACATATTTGGGGGACCAAGCTTATTCAAGATTTCTCTTTTGTTTTCCTGCTTTAACTAAATGTTATTTTATAATATTGTGAACTAAATGCTTCCAAGTGAGCAGTTGGTTTCAGTTTACTATGATGTACCACTCATACTTTATTCCTGGCTTCCTGGATCAGTCAATTAATTTATCTTAATTAAATATCAAGCACTATGCTAAGTGATGGGGATACAAAAAGAAGCTAAAGGCAATCCCTGCCATCAAAGAGCTTACAATCCTATGTAATATACTAATAGAATAAGAAAATCCCTCTTAGTGCACATTGTTGTTTGTCCTTCATGTTCAAAGAAGATCAATCACATCACTAGGATAACTTGACTGGTGCATGAATTGGATTTAAGTGAGGCAGTCTTGTGTAAAGTCTCACTTTTTCCTCCTGAGCCATCAAAGTCCAGGGACAAGATAAAAGTCAAGATAACTGGCAATGGTCCTGGGATGAAGTGTACATTGGGTGTTGCTGGACACACATAAATGATATAGACATAGACTAAAGCTCTTCGAAGATGAGATGTGCTCCTTCTTGTTTTTTTCTTCCTTCTTTCCTTCTTTCCTTTTTCCTTTCTTTCCTTCCCTTCTTTCTTTCCTTCTTCCTTCCTTTCTTTCTTCTTTCTTTTTCTTTCTTTTTTTTAATCTCCATATTCCTGACACATTGTACAACACCTCATACATTATAGGTATGTTATAAATGCTTACCGATTGATAAATCAATTGAATAAAGGCAGAAATTTGAAAGTAAAGAAGAGAACAAGTCTTCATTTTTATTGTCATTATTCTTGTTTTTTCTCCTATCTTTCATATGCTTGGAAGACCAGATGACCTTGGAGGGACAGGTAAAGGAAAATCAGGAGGAATTTAGATATAGTCAGTACTTGGCAGTTTGTTGAAAAGGAATTCCTAAAAATGATTTGTAAGGGAGTTTGAGTAAACAAATAGGAATGAAAAGAAGTTAATGAAGATTTTAAAATCCTGAGATATAAGATTATCAATTATAGTCATGGGTATATTGGTCTCAATTCCTGAGAGCCAATTATTAAATGTTCATTGTGAGAATTGATGCCTTAGAAATTTGTAAATGCTACAAATCATGGCTTGATTTATTAATTTGATAGTTGTCAAGACTTAAGAAATTGATACAGAAAGTTTTAAAAATTCAGATTAAAGTTAAAAGTGTGGGTATACATTTTTACTCAAGAAGCCACTTGTTAAACATTTACCCGTAAACCTTTGCCCATGATCCAAGACCTCTTAAAGATTCTGGGTTCACACAGGCCATATCAAATCCCAAAAAGGTAATTTTCTTTTTGGATCATTTCCTCTTCCTGGAACTCCTCCAGGAAAATCTCCTATACTCAGGATATAGCTTATGTCTACATTTCCCTAAATATAAGTGTCAGGGCCCTCTGGTTCCTATTCAGGAACTAAAGATAGCACATATTTGTTGAATATAGAACACTTTTATTTTACCACCCCAAAATGCTTAAGTTTGGAAAAGACTCCCAGGAACCCACAACATGATACAGATATAAACAAGACATTCAAATAGCCTCTAAGCTATCCCAAAAATGAATCAAACTTGAGATTACCATGTACAATTTGGTGAATCCTTCTTTCCCAGATTCCAAGCAACCACCCAAGACTCCTCCTGGAAAATAAGCATGATTGTTGAATAACTAATCATTCATAAACATTTATCAAGCATCTACTATGTGCTAGTCACTAGACTAAGTGCTAAGGATACAAAAAGAAGCAAAAGTCAATCCTTGCTGTCAAATTTTACAAAATCTAATAAGAAGACAATACACAAAGAAATATATACAAATAAATATATTCAATCACCTAGGAGCTGAACTGTGTAATCTCACCAGGTTGCTTGGAAAACTCATCAAATTGCCCAAGGAAACTCTTGGTCAATTCCTTGGATTCGATGCTTGCATGAACTAATGCAAAGTGAAGGAGCAAAACCAGGAGGAACCATTTATACAATAACAACAGTACCGTAAAAACAACCCTGAAAGGCTTATGAACTCTGATCAACACAATGGAGCTAATCACAGCTGCAAAAGATTCATGATGAAACATGTTACCCTCTTCCAGATGAGGGGGGGGGGTGATGATCTTAGAGTACAGATTGAAATTTATATTCATCTTTCGCTTTTTTTCTTGTAAGTCTTTAATTTTTATTTGACATGGCTAAAGTGGGAATTTGTATGACAGCAGATTTGTAATTTGTTTTCTTTTTTCTTGTTTTTTAATGTGTGAGGGAAGGAAGGTGGGAAGAAAAAGCTTTGATACTGAAAATAAAGTTAATTTTAAAATGTTTTTTCTTTCTTTCTTTCTTTCTTTCTTTCTTTCTTTCTTTCTTTCTTTCTTTCTTTCTTCTTTCCTTCCTTCCTTCCTTCCTTCCTTCCTTCCTTCCTTCCTTCCTTCCTTCCTTCCTTCTTTCTTCCTTCCTTCTTTCTTTCTTTCTTTCTTTCTTTCTTTCTTTCTTTCTTTCTTTCTTTCTTTCTTCTTTCTTTCTTCTTCTTTCCTTCCTTCCTTCTTCCTTCTTCCTTCCTTCCTTCCTTCCTTCCTTCCTTCCTTCCTTCCTTCCTTCTTCCTTCCTTCCTTCCTTCCTTCCTTCCTTCCTTCTTTCCTTCTTTCTTCCTTCCTTCTTTCTTTCTTTCTTTCTTTCTTTCTTTCTTTCTTTCTTTCTTTCTTTCTTTCTTTCTTTCTTTCTTTCTTTCTTTCTTTCTTTCTTTCTTTCTTTTTTTGCCGAGGCAATTGGGGTTAAGTAACTTACCCAGGGTCACACAGCTAGGCAGTGTTAAGTGTCTGAGGCCAGATTTCTATTCAGGTCCTCCTGACTTCAGGGCTGGTAAAATGTTTTTCTTAAAAGCAGTTTTTTGGACTGGGTTAAATAGGAAATAGAGCAGTGGTTGAGGATGAGGCATGATGAATGTGAACGGAACTAAAGTGAATTTCATGGGTCTGGTATAACCTTAAAAAATATTGGGGGACAAAGAAGAGAGGGGTGGGGAAGAACCTCTCCTGAAACTATTTTTGAAGCTTACCTAAAACAAACTACAATGTTCTTTTTGAAACCAAATGAGATGAGTTGATGAGATAAAAATCACCCAGGTCACTTGAAAAATTTAATTTTAGCACGTTTGGTTGTGGGTCTCAGGGTCATGGATGGGATGCTTAATCACAGGGACATTGCCTGGCCAGGATTGCCTTCCCTATTTGAAACAAGCAACCTAAAATAACATGTAATGACCTTATTAACAACGTTTTCCCACCCATGAATCAGCTGCCAGAGGAGTGGGGTTGATCGTATGGGTTTTTTCAGACCGTCTGCAGACTCCAGCCTGGGTCTGTGCCAGGCTCACACTACTCTATAATTTAATCTAATTGATCAATTAAATCTAAATAATTTTTAAACAAGCTGTAATAAGAGTTATATAATTCCCGCACTCCATATCATTTTTTAACAGCTTCATCAGCAGGAATTGCTCACTAAAAGGCACTATTGAAGGCATGGGGAAGTTGCTGTTTGTGGATTTATGGATCATATGTCTGGAGCTGGAAGGGACCTCAAAGGACGTCTAGACCAAACCTAGCATTTTACAGATGAGGAAACTGAGATTTATAGAGGTTAAGTGACTTGCCCCAAAACACACAATTGATAATTAATTGTGGCAAAATTTGAATCCAGGTCTTTCTGACTTCAAGCCTAACACTGTATCCAGTACATAGGATGCTGTGCTTAATAAATGCTTCTTGACTGACTATCCATTATTCCATGATGCCTGGAAGAGTGATCAGTGTCTGTGGGAGAAATTTTACCTCCTGGAATTTTCTGCACTGAATCAGACGGAAGTCTATTTGGAGATGATAATAATAATAAAAGCAAAAATAACAACGATATAACAGTTGACATTTATTCATCCCTGTACATGTGCCATATTTACTCATTATTATGTCCCTAAGAAGTAAGGTATTACCACCATTATTATCTCCTTTTTGCAGATGAGGAAATAGGATTAAGGTTGTTCAAGTGACTCAAGTCTATAAGAGTAAAATGATTAAGTACAAAGGCAAAGGAATCTAGTAGACAAATTTTTTTATAAATCCAAAGACCTAAAGTTTTAGGGTAAGAATTCACTATGTGATAAGGCAGCCTGGAATAAATGAGGTTATAGACCAGCATCTCACACTATATACCAAGATAAACTGTAAATAGATATATGACTTAGAAAGACAGACAAATTAGAGGACCAAAGGAAAAAAAATGTGAATAAAGAAAGAGTTCATAGCCAAAAATAGATAAACAAAACCAAAAAAATTTTTAAAAATTTTGCACAAACAATACCATTATATCTAAACTTAGAAGGGAAGTAGATAATTGGGAAAATATCTTTGCAGCAAGTTTTAATGATAAAGGTCTCATACTCAAGATATATAAGGAACAAACTCAAATGCATAAGAATAAGAGACATTCCCCAATTAATAAGTGGTCAAAGGACAGGCAGTTTTCAAGTGAAGTTATACAATCTATTAACAGCTTTATGGAAAAAACACTCTAAATCACTAATAATTAAAGAAAAACAACTCTGAGGTTTCATCTCATACTCATCAGATTGGCTAAATACAAATGGAAAAATGATGAGTGTTGGAGAAGCTTTGGGGAAACAGTTCATTGGTACACCATTGAAGGAGTTATTAACTAGTACAGTCTCTCTAGAAAGCAATTTGAATTATGCCCCCAAAGTTTAATAAATGGTGCACATCTTTTGAGAGAATATCACTTCTAGATCTTCATTCCAAAAGAATTAAAGAATGTAGTAAAGTACCCATAAAAAAAGAATATTTATGGTGGCAAAAAATTGGAAACTAAGGCAGGAATGTCATGAAATGACTGAACAAATTATAGTATATAATTGAATAATACTATGGTATGAGAAATGAAAAGGGGAATGGTTTCAGAGAAATCTAGGAAGACTTGTATGAACTGACGCAGAATGAAATTAGCAGAACCAAGAAAACAATTTATATAACAAGAACATTGTAAAGACAATTTTGAAAGCTATAAGAACTTAAATCAGTGCAATGAAAAATGATGAATCTAGAAAATCAATAGAGAAACATACTTTTCACCACCCGTCTGAGACAATATACTCAAAATAAGAAATTTTTTGGACATGGTGAATGTGGCTCTTTGTATTATTCAACTGCATATTTGTCACAAGGTGGTTTTCTTTCCTTTTTTCTTTCCTTCCTAATATTGGAAATAGGATAAGAGGCAATGATGGAAGAAAAAAAATTCTTTTTAATTAGAAAAAAAAAGATTTATTCCCCTCCCCCCCAAAAAAAAATGCCCTGTGCTAGGCACTAGTACATAAAGATTTTTTTAAATAATTCTTGCTTTTGAAGAACTAAAATTTTATTGTGTGATGTTACCTATGATCATAAATCCTATGAACTAGAAGTGACTTTAACTGACATCTTCTTCATTTTAAAGATGAGGAAACTTGAAAGATGAGCAAAGAAAAAATAAACTCACACAGATAATAAATGATAAAAGCAGGAAGAAATCCAGGTCCCAAATTCAGTGTTTTCTCCTCTCCCCACTGTACCATGGGAGAAAAGCATGGGACAAAGTTTATGTAAGGATAATAATAATAGCTCAGGGGACCGATTTAGACTTTGTGTGGTACCTCAGCTAAGCTTTGAGAGTAGTTAGAGATTCAATGAGGTGAAAATGGGGAGGAAGGAAGGGGTAACAGCCTGTGTCAAGGAAAGAAGTAGGATGTCTAGAATGGAGAATACATAGAAGGAAGTCATATGAGATAAGGCTGAAAAGGTAGACGGCATCAGATTGTATGTATGAGATTTGTGGGTCCATGTAAGACAAGTTTAAACACATAAGTTTTCTAAACATAAGTGTGTAGATCACAGGGGACATGAATAGACATGACATGAGATCTGGACTGCCTCTGAGGAGGGAAGGAGAGCCCGGGGAAATGTCTGCACCACTACCCCATGATAGATAGGAGGGACCGGGGCAGGCAGTCCCAGGGGCACTTTAAGGCTGGACACTCTGTCTTCAGATTCCAAGACTAGAATTGCATTTATCTGCTCCCACTAAATAAATATTGCTGGTCTAAGAATATGAATTAAAAAAAAAACATAAATTTTAGGGCTTTAAAAGAGAATCCATTATTCTGGTTGACTTTTCTTTCTCTGCTCTCAGGAGTCTCTTCATCCTCTTTACCCCAAGGACAGAGGTTTGAAATACTAGTAGAAACCTCCCATGAGCAGCATGTGCTAAGACACCCATGGTTTCTGTCAGAGCAGCAGGGAGCTGCTCATTAATTTTTCGTTAGTGTAAACAGTCCCACAGGCTCCAATTAACAGGCTTATTTTATAACAGGGTTTTCTTAAACATGCACCATTTTCATCTCAATACCAAACACTTTGCTTAAAAAGATGCCAGAGTCCCCTCCTTACGAAGGGACGATGAGGAGTTATGGTGGGAACTTCTTTCTTGCCCCATTTAGGATTGGGTCTGGGTCCCAGACGCTGCCCTACTTTCTTTGGCCAATGTTTAAAATACCAAGAGGTTAAGCCAGTGATTCTCAAACCTTTGTTCTCAGTATCTTCATGTTGTTAAAAAAATTATCGAGGATCTGTTCAAAGAGTTTTTGTTCACATGGGTTATATTTATAGCTACTTACTATATTAGAAATAAAAAATAATTTTGAATTTGTAGACCCTCTGAAAGGGTTTCAGAGATCCCCAACAATTCTTTGGACTACACTTTGAGGACCACTGGAAACAGTTTCAAATCCTAAGACCTTAGAAATGGAGATGATGTTGAGAGAGCCTCAGGATGGACATACCCATCCTTCCCTCTCTCCCCCAGCTCTACGCACTGTAACCTACCCTAAGCATCATTGGATCATTAACCTAAAGCCATAAGAAACATGAGAGACCATGTAAGGCTGATTAGGACCATTGTTCCAAAGCACTGAGACTGAAGAGTCTCATTGGCGATAAAACTTAGAGGAAGGATTTGAACCCAAGCCCTCTGACTTTAGGGACAGAGATGTTTGCATCCTACATGCATTGAAAAGGAAATTTGAGCTCATTTATTCCAGTCCCTATACTTTACTGTCAGAGAAACTGAGGTTCAGAGAAATTGGCCCAGGGTCACACAGGTAGTGAATAGCGCTGGGAATGAGCTTACAATGTGGTTCATGGGAAGAACTCACAGAAAGACAGACTATATAATTTCAAGCTGGGAGGGACTTTGAATTCAGCTAGCATTTATTAAGCACCCACTGTGTACCAGACAGTGCTAAGTTTTGGATCATTTAGTCCTACCTTTATACACAATGAAAGCAAGATGAAGTTTCTAGGCAGAAAGGAGTCTCGGAGAGTCAAAAGGACTTACCTGAAGTTACCTGAAGGTGATGCTCTTTTCATTTTGCCAAATTGCCTACAGTGACTAGCTGGCAGTTTAGCATCTGGCCCTCCTCCCCTGGGCTAGTACCTGGTTATTGTAGCTTCTCTGATCTTTCCTCCCCAACCCTCCTGACTCTCCTGACCCCGGCTCCCTGGGCTCTTTTGGAGGCCGGCCCCTCCCCATCTCTCCCCGTTCCTACAGCAGGCAGACATAATGAGGCCATTGCCAAGCCCAACACCCTAAGCATGTGCTGTCTCTGAGCTGGAGAGGCAATTATAGGCCCGAGCTAAGGCATCTTGTTAACGTCTCCGAGATCTCTGGGTCCTGGGGACATGGTGGCAGGCGCACGGGGAGCGGAGAGGGGAAGAAACAAAGGAAAGATTAGCTGGTTTGTACCCAGCCGAGGAGGTAGGAAACATCAGATTTCTAGAAACTCTGCTTGGTCTTTGCCCAGAGCAGTTATTCATTAGTGTATGCAGAGCAATGCTGGGGCATGCAGGCTCAAACTCCTGTCGGGTCCTGGTGAAAGACAAGGCCCTGAAGAATTGTGCAGAGTTCTAGTCAAAAACTTGAAAAATTCTGCTCTGGGGATTTCCAGCCAAGGCTAATGGAGGATGAAAGGAGGGAGGAAAGAAAAGGGAGTATGGGAGAAGGAAGAGGAAGGGTAAAGATTGGCTTAGGAAGGAGGGAGGAGGGAAAACCCTGGGGGGTTCTGGGGGAAACTCTTTAGGGAGCCAAGATGAAGCCTGCCGAGTGAAAGGGAGCTCTGGCCTAGCAGGGATCTGGTCAGAGGGTCAGCATTGAGATGGACAGGCTTGACCTATTACCTAGGCTGGGTGAGATTTTGCAGAAACTCTGACCTTCCAAAAATGTCAGCCCAGCACGTGCCCTAATTCCTAAGGCTTGTCTCCTATATAAGATTCTGGAGTGAGTCTTCAACATGACCTCCTTAGTCAAGAGACTATGGACAACACCCCGTCCCTTTAGCCCATCTCACTTTCTTACTTCCCTCTACTTTTTCCAAGGAGTTGATCCCTGGAAGAGTGGAAACAAAGGCTGAATTTGATCCTGCCATTTACTAGCTGTGTGATCTTGAATAAGTCACTGAGTCCTGGGGTGCTAATGGGTCAGAATTAAGAACTGGATTAGATTACAAATCCAGATCTGGAAAGGGTCTCAGAGGTCATAGTCCAAAACTGTCTTTGAACAGATAAGGAAACTGAAGCCAAGGGAAATTAAGCAATTTACCTGAAGTCACATGGACGGTAAGTGTCAGAGGTAGGATTTGAACTCAGGGCTTTTCCCCTAATGCCAGGGTTTTGTTTTCCATTATACCACACTGATTTAGATAGATCTATTACCCATGGCAATCTAGAAATGTGTCCGGTAGAAATTGTCTTGCCCAGAGTCGTATAGTTTGAAGTTGGTTGGATTTGCACACAGGTCTTCCAGATTCCAGATCTAGCCTTTATCTACTGTGTCACCTAGATACTTCTCTGTCTTCTCTCTATCCATTTATCTAATTGACTTTCAGCTATCAGTCATCACCTATCACTTACCTACTGATCTAGCTGTCTACCCGTCTCTCTAGCTATCTTTCTACCTGTCCATCTATTTCTCTTTATTGATTTATCAATGTCAATCACCTATCATCTCTATCTCTTTCTACCCATCTATCTCTTTATCCATTTATCTATCTGTCTCTCTTTCTGCCTATCCATCTATCTCTATATCTATCCATTTATGTAATAATCAATATCTGCTGATCTATCATCTACCTATTTATTGATCTATTTCTCTATCTCTACATCCATTCATTTGTCTGTCAGTCATCTATCATCATTTCTTTCCATCTTTCTGTAGACACATTTATCCATCTCTATCCATTTATCTAATTGGTAATCATTTGTCATCATTTGTATAGAAACCATCTATTTATCAATCTGTCTGTCTGCCTATCTATCCACCTGTCTGTCTGCATGTAGATATAGACAGATGGTTAGAAAGTACAAATCTGCACCTATATCAAGGGCATTCTTGACATTGGCTTTTGGATGCAATATTTCACACTAGAACATATCTTTGTTAACACACAATTGACTGAAAGATGTAGATGATATGTAAATATACAGGGTTTATTGAGGTTTGCGGTATATTAGCTTTGAAATGCTTTGATTTGGCAGAGCAAAATGCTACCTTAAAATGTCCTTCCAACAAGGTATCTCACACAAATCCATCAAAATTATACAAGATTTCTTAAAATATAGAACAGCAGAGATGACTTTACTTGACAATTCTTTGCTTATTAATAACAGGTGAGAAATTAAGTGGGAAGATGCAGTCTCAACATATGGTGAATACAAGCAGACTCTCACACACACCAAAGCAGGAACTAATCAGAGTAATAATCAGATTTAAAAATATCAGTAAAGAAATGTAGGATTGAAAAATAAGATGGACAACTGCAAGGCATAATTCATATGCACCATGGGTATCCATCTGTGCAATGTCAACAGAAAAGAAGAAAGCCTCCAAATATATTGGGTGGACTACTTATGATGGATTTATGATCAGACACAGATCATCGGGCTTAAATGGGTTGTGTGTGATGTGTATCACGCCAGAGTGTGATTAGTACATGTTGTATTCCCTGTGCTTCCTCCCCACCGGATTACTTCCCTTATCATTGTATCTTCAGCACCCAGCTGCCCTCTGGTAGGCACTTAATAAATGTTCATGGAATTGAATTTAATCAAAACTGACCCTTTGAAGCCCTGGATAATCAGGACCTGTCTTAACGGAAGTGGACCGATGACTTTTCCCCGTGAACTTGCTCTGAGTTGTTTTTCTAATTTGACAAAACCTATGAGCCTAATTCTACTGTATTGAGGATCATAAGCAAACTCCAAAATTCGACTTTCCTTGGATCTGGGGGAGTGCTCTGGCAACGTCCCTCGGATGATAATGGAGAATAGATTCCATGTGGAATATTGAACCTTTCCAGTGAGACTCACTGTTCTAACTGATGTGCATGTATGACAAGGACATATTAAAGAACATGCACAGAAGAAAACTTAAAGTTTAAAAGAGGAAACAAATAGGGGAATTATGTCCCTCTTTTGTTCAATTTCATAGATATTTTGAAACAAAGCACTATGCCACAGAAACTCCAGATTCATATACAATTCTCTTTTTTCTTTTTTTTCTATGTTGAAAGGTTCCTGAGTTGAATTTTTTATGATTAAGTTCATAATTATTAAAGAACAATGAACAAAAATAAATGACAGAAACAGAAATTTTTATTTATAAAGATCTCCCCCAGTCAGTATTGTTCTGGGGCTCCTGAGTGCCCGCCCAAAGTGTCCCTTTGCATTGCGTGAGGCTGTGTGTACATTTAGAGAAGATATTGGAAAGTGATTCTTTTTTTCTCTGAGTCATCTGGGGACACACTCACATCCACCCTTCTTACACGGTGAATACTAGCAGATCTCATTTCTTCTCTTCTGACACAATGAGCTCTCTACGAGAGGACGGCCTCCGACACATGAGCAGGTCCTGGTGACCTGTAGCTTAGTCTTCCTCAGACCAGGCTTTGGGTAATCCTGTTGGATTGATCTCTGGGACCTTCTTCTCTGAGTGTGGATCAAAACCTCAAAAAGAGAATAGTGCTTCCCTCTCGGCCCCCACCATCTCCCATCAAGTCTCTAGGACTCCAGACAAAACAGGAAAGGATGAAAGGTGGCTGGGAAGTGTGAAAGGCAGGGAGGGAGATTTGCTACTTGGATCATCACTCCCAAGGAGTCTCAATCCAGCTCCTGACTCGGATGGAAGGAAATTAAGTGCAGAATACTGTGACAGGCGCTGGGTGAGATACAGGGTTCAGATACATCTTGGTCCCTTCCCTTATGAAATATAACTTTTAATAATCATTAGGCTCATTATTTGTTAAGTGTATCAGTGGGGTGCTGACCAACCGCAATGGAGGAGAAGGTTGTTACTGACCAAAGGAAGGCTTCTGAGAAGAGGTGGCCCAAAGCTTGGTATTTAAAGGGTGAGGAAGAAATCAGTGAATAAGGAAATGGAGGAAAGGCTTCCCAACCCTGGGAAATAACACGAACAAAGGCACAAAGAGAACACACCATGGATAAGAAGCAAAAAGGTCTCATGTCTTACTAAAGCATAAAGTTAATTGAAAGGAAATAATAGGAGATGGGGTTAGAATGCTGGAGGCAAGGGTAGTTATTAAGAAAGTCCTTGAATGCCAACCACAGAAATTTAAATTTGATTTTGTATGCAATAAGGAGCCATTGAGGGTTGTTAGGTTATTTTTTTGAGCAGAAGAATAGCATGGTCAGATTTGTCCAAAATGAGCTTGCAATAGGGGATGAGGAATTTGGAACAAGAGACCCTGATTTAAATTGTTGTCTCACCCACATCCCACCTGTGTATCCTCAGGCAAATGTATCACAGGATCATACATTTTGAACAAAGCTATCTCAGAGGTCATATACTCAGAACTACCCCCAAACAGAGAGAGTCATTTTACAGATGAGACCCAGAAAGATCGAATGATGTCCAAAGTCTCACAATGGCAAAGCCAGGATTAAAGCCCAACTCCCTGAACCCAAGCTCATCTCTATCTCTATAGCACCTAATAGCCTCCCTATTTCTCTGTCAGGGGTCCTCAAACTTTTTAAATAGGGGGCCAATTCACTATCCCTCAGACTGTTGGAGAGCCGGATTATAGTAAAAACAAAAATTTTGTTTTGAGGGCCTTTAAATAAAGAAACATAGCCCTGGGTGAGGGGGATAACATCCTCAGCTGCTGCATCTGGCCGTGGGCCGTAGTTTGAGGACCCCTGCGTCTAAGCCAGCTGTACAATGAAGAGACTTTATAAAATAATGTCTGAGATCTCCTCCACTTCCATTGAATTCAATGTCATTTGGCAGTTAGGTACTACAGTGAATAGAAGCTGGGTCTGGAGTCAAGAAGATAAGCTCAAATCTTGCCTCATATACTTACTACTTCTGTGATCGTGGACAAGCCACTTAAAATATCTGCCTCAGTTTCCCCAATGGAGATCCCAGGTTGGATTACAGAGTATAAAATGAGATAATATTTGTAAAGTGCTTAGCACAGTTCCTGGCACATAATAGATGTTTCATAAATGCTTGTTCCCTTCTCTCCCTACCCTTTCTAATCCAATCTTACTTAATCCAATTCAGGATGAATTTATTAAGTAATTACTATAGATATGGTACCATGCAGAGCATTGGTGATTCAAGGACAAAAGGAAAAACAGTCCCAGCCTTCAAAGAGCTTATATTCTCCTGGGGAAAGGATGGAAATGTTCTCGTTCTCTCTCTCTCTCTCTCCTCCCCCACCCCTCCCTCTCTCTGTCTCTCACATATTATATATGTATATATTTATATGTGTATATAGATATGTATCTTTGTATGTATATATATATATATAATATAATATGATACATAAACTTCAACATACTAGTTTTCAAGAAAGAACAGTTGCCATTAAGGGAATTGCTGAATCTTGAAGGAAGTTGGAGATTCTAAGAGGCATAAAAGGGAGTTCATAGCAGGTGAAGGAGGAAAGCCCATGCAAAGGCAAGGAGGGGAAAGATGGAGGGCAGAATTTGGGGAGCAGAAGGAAAAAGCCCTGAGTAATGAGATTGTGTCTTGCCTTTCTTTCCCCCCCTCCCCATAGCATACTACTTAGACCCAGACACAGAATAGCTGCTGAATAAATGTTGAGTTGAATTGAATTGAAAGGTACTTAAGAAGCATCTACCCTGCGCAAAGCCTGGTGCTGGGCTCTCGATGAGATGCTGAGATTAAATGCCATGGTCCCTGCCCTTGCTCATTTAGATTTGTTGAGAGTGAAATAGAAAATGTTCCATTCACCGGCTTCTTAAATTAAGAGAAGGGAACAAAAAAGTAAATACCAGAAGCATGAAGTACAGGATGTTCCAAAAGTCTTAGAGCAGGTGTTAGAGCTTAACACTGAACCAGGATTTTGGGGACACCCACCCTGTATATTTCAGTTTTGTTTTATTTGTTTTCCTAGATAGGTGGGGGCGGGTGTGAAGCAGGGGAAAGAAAGAAGGGAGAAGGTATGGAGAAAGATATGGAAAGATAGTCATGTTTCTGCCTCTGTCTCCCTCCTATACTTCTCTTCCTCCAATATCTCCCTCCTCCCTCTCTGTCTTTCTGTCTGTCTCTGTCTCTGTCTGTATGACTGTTTGTCTATCTGTTCCTCTCCTTCCCTTTCTCTACCTTTCCCTCATGTTCTTATTTTTTCTCTGTCTTTGTCTGTCTTTTTCCCTGCCTGTCTCTGTGCATCTTTCTGTTTCTCTCTTTTCTCTTTATCTTTTCCTCATTCTGTCCTTCTTTCTCTACCTCTCAGTCTATTTTTCTTACTTCCTTTCTCTACCTTTCTCTCATTCTGTCCTTCTTCCTCTGTCTCTCTATTTCTCTCTTTTCTTCCCTTTCTCTACCTTTCCCTAACATTCTCCTTTTTTCTCTGTCTCTGTCTTTCTTTGTCTCTCTGAATGTCTTCCTGTCTTGATGCATCTCTGTTTCTATCTCTCTTACTCTGTCTCTCTTCTTCCCTTTCTCTACTTTTCCCTGTTGCTCTCCTTTCTCTTTCTCTCTGTCTCCCCATTTCTGTGTATGTGTCTGTCTCTGTCTCCCTGTCTCTGTCTATCTCTCTGTGTTTCTCTGTCTCTCCTCTCTGTCTCCTTTTCCTCCCCTCCTCTTCCTCTGCCCATCCCCAATCTCTCCCTTCTCCCTCTTATCTCTCCCTGCTCTGTCTCTCTGCCTCGGTCTTTCTCCACCTTCCTTTCCTTTCTTCCTTCTACCTTTTCCTCATAATCTTTCTCTTCTTTTCCCTTCACCCTCCATCTCTTCTCTTTGTCTGACTCCTTTTTGTCTTCTTCCTATTATCTATCTCCTTGATAACACCTTTTGTGCTTCTTCTTCCTCGAAGTTCCTCCTTGTTTCTATAGTGAAGCCTGATCTCACAGCCCCACTCCCCTATACCTCTTCATTGACCTCTGTGGGACATTCATTTTTAATTCTTTGGAGACTGTTTCATTCCATGTATTGTTGTCAGACAGCAACACTGATGGGATGTTGGTATTAAAAAGATGGCCCTTTGTTTCCTAAGGAAGCTTGTAGGCAGATAAGCACATACACATGTGAATGCACAAAACCCACACAGATAAGCAAATTCAAAATTCATAAAAGTTCTACAGTACAATTTCAGAAAGGAGAGAGAACGAACAATGATGTCTTGTTGTTCAGTCCAACTCTTCACGACCCCATCTGGGATTTCTTTGGGGTAAAGCTACTAGAATAGTTTGCCATTTCCTTCTCCACTCATTTTACAAATGAGGAAAATAGAGGCAAACAGGATTAAGTGACTTGCCCAGAGTCACACTGCTAGTAAGTGTCTGAGACTGGATTGAAACTCAGGTTTTCCTGGCTCCAGGTCTATCATCCTATCTATTGTACCATGTAGCAGAGAGAAGAGATGGATAATAACTAGAAAAATGCCCTGCCTCTGATACTATCTGCTTGATCTTGAGGAAAACATTTAAACACTCCCAACCCTGCTCCCAACCTTGTTTTCCTCATATGTAAAATAGGGGAAATAATAACATCTACCCCATAGGATTGTTCTGAGGACTAAAGGAAATAGCATATGTAAAACCTTAAAAGCCATATAAATGTCAGTTATTATTAGGCACTTGGAGCAGCTAAGTGGCCACGTAGATAAAGCACTAGGTCTGCAGTCAGGATGGACGGATCTGTTGGGCTCCATGAGGAAGATGAATTGGAAATGGGAGAGACTGGTGGAAGATGGATTACTACTTCACATTTCATTCATGTTTTAAGCTTCATAAAGCATTTTCTTCATATTCTATAAAATGGATTGTATAATTGTCCTTGTCTCCTTCTTACAGATGAGAACAACTGAGGATTTTGTTCAGTCATTTCAGTCCTGTCCAAGTCTTTGTGACCCCATTTGGGTTTGTTTTTTGTTTTTTTTTTGCAAAGATACCAGAGTGGTTTGCCATTTCCTTTTCTAGCCCATTTTATAGAAGAAACTGAAGTAAGTAGAGTAAATGACTTGCTCAAAGTCATATAGCTAGGTAAGTGTATGAGGCTGAATTTAAAATCATGTCCTCCAGACCCAATACTTTTACCACTGTGTCATGTAGCTGCTAACTGAGAATTATAGAGGTAGAATGACTTGCTTGGTGACACACACAGCATAATTGTTAGGTTCAATCAATCATAAAATATTTATTAAGCACCTATTTGTCAGGTATTGTTTTAGGAGCTAGGGATACAAAGAAAAACGTGAGACAGTTCCTCTTCTCAAGGAACTTATATCCTAATGAAGGAAACAGGTAGATAGAGAGATGGATATATAGATAGATATGGAGGAGGAGGGAGACAAAGAAAGGAGGGAAGGAGAGGAAGGAGGAGGAGATGGGGAAGGGAAAGAGAGAATGACACAAAATTAATACAAAGTAGTTTGAAGAGGAAAAGCAAGAAAAGATGGGGATAAGTAGAGAATTAGTAAAGGGATTGAATCTAGATGTTTTAATTACAAATCTTATGTTCTTTCTACCACACCACATACTCAAGGAAAGAGATCACAGTGATCCTCCATTTTCATGGACCAACCTGCTTACCTTGTGGTCTCTCTGAACAATTCCAGTGAAGGTTTATAAAGGTCAGACGCAGTTCTTTTTTGTAACCCTAGTTACAAATTTTTGCCCTGTGAGAAGGAAAACATTGATCCTTGAGAAGAAGTCTACAGGATCAAGGTACCCTATCTCTATTCTGTAGCATCTCTTTAAATCAAATATCCTTGCCCCTAAACAGCAACAGCAGTAGGAAAAAGGAAGCTCCTAAAAACTGCTGACCCCACAATTATTTTCACCCAAATTACTTTGCATATATTCTATATGACATTTGTTTTATAATGCTATTTTCTCATAGGAGAATGGAAGTTTCTTGAGGGTAGATGCTATTATATTGTCGCCTTTGTCTCCCCAACATCTAGCACAGACTGACTCCTAGCATTAACTTAGTAAATGTATGTTTAATTTAGTCAGTGTTATGCCTTCTGACTACTGATTTTTGCTCTACTGCAATTCAGTTCAGATCCATAGTAGCACAATGATTTTTATTATTATAAATGGCCCCAAGAACTTCTTCACCCACATATCGTATGGGGCTGGCCACTATAGGTTAACAGAATAGCCTTCTTTCTCTCCAAAGGCAACTGCTTTTCAAAGCACTGGATTCAATCTCTTTTGTTTTCACAGAAATTCAGATACCTGAACATTTCAAAAGTTGTACATGCAGAAACATGCTTTTTTCCTTCAATGCAGGGTTGGGAAGGAAGGAAAAAAGGAAGAAATCAACAAATAAAAAAGTGAACAATGAAGGGAAAGAAAAAGAAGGAAAGAAGGGAGTAGGAAGAAAGGAAGGAAGAATGGGAGGGAAGGAGGAAGGAAGAAAGGAAGGAAGAAGGGAAGGAAGGAAGGAAGGAGGGAGGGAAGGAAGGAAGAAAGGAAGGAAGGAAAAAAGGAAGGGAGGAAGGAAGGAGGGAAGGAGAAAGGGAGGAAGGAAGGAAGGAAGGAAGGAAGGAAGGAAGGAAAAAAGGAAGGAAAGAAAAAAGGAAGGAAAGAAGAAAGGAAGGAAAGAAGGAAGGAAAAAAGAAAGGAAGGAAAAAAGGAAGGAAAAAAGAAAGGAAGGGAAGAAGAGAGAGAGGGAGGGAGAGAAGGAAGGAGGGAGGAAAGAAGAAAGAAAAAGTAGAGAGGAGAAGGGAGGTTGGGAGGAGGAAAGAACAACAGACAGAAATAAGTCCTATGTGAGGAGTAGTCTGAGAATGCAGCAGTGTTTCAGGCATCACTTCAAGTCTCTTGTAATGTGCCAGATTATCATCCCTCCATATTAGTTAGACGAGTTTGGAGAAAAGGAAAGGATTGCTGAAAATTGGCTTTTAAATCTGGCTTCCCTTGAGAAAGATGGTCATGCTCTGGGGTTTGTGGTATTACTTGATAAGCGATGATTAAAACAGTAATCCTGAATTGTAATCAGAAAGCAGTCAAGGCTCTGAAATTACTTTTTGCTAAGCTTTTCTCCCCTCTCAAACACAGCCCTGAATCGCCAGAGATAATACAGACATGACCGCTGTTCCAATTTCATTTAGAAATGCTGGATCCATTAGCTTACAGTTTGCAAAGGTTCTATCTTCTTCTATTTGCCTTGAAAGTCTCCTAGAAGGTGTGAGCAGATGGACAGAGAGGACAGAGGGAATTCTCTCCGATCTTCCCCATCCTGACAGCCACCGGACTCCTGACATTCATTCCTGCTCTGTGCCTGAGACTTTGTCAGACCAGGCCAGCGCTGGGCAGTGGCTGCCTTCAAGTTAGTGGAGGAGAGTAAGGAGACCCAGACAGCCAGGTCTCCCCAGTCTCATCTAAAAACCTTGCCTAATGGAAAACTCTTCCATTTTATTCCAAAAAGAAAACCAATTCAGAAGAGCTTTTCAATGGGTTGAATCTCCTGTTCTGGCTGTCAGTGAACAGGAAGTGAGTTACTCCCAGAATGATTCACTCATTCTGCAGTGCCTACTTGATTATAAAGTTCTCAAGGATTGGAACAATTTTGTTTTTTCTTCACACCCTCAGCACATTCCACAGAGCTTGACACATAGTAGTCTCTTCATAAATACGTGTTAATTGAATTGGATCACTACATGGCTGTTGTTAAGGCAGATGTCCATGTCTAAATAAATGTCTAATACAGCTAAATGTCTAAATATGTCTAAATAGTGTGGGAATGTTGTGTAAACTGTGACATATGGAATAATAATATTCTATAAGAAATAATCAATCAATTAACAAATATTTATTTTTTACAATACAAATTGTACAATACAATACAAAAAACCAATTATTTATTATTACTATGTGTTGGGCTACACTAGGTGCTAAGAATATAAGTACAAAGAATGAAGCAATTTCTACTCAGATCAAGTTTACATTCTGATGGGGAAGTACTTCATGTAATATAATACATATACTGCATATAAAATATATAAGGTTTAAGGACAAAATTAATAAATTCAAATATACACTAAGTAGTAAAAACACAAGGTGATTTGGGAAACTAGCGGCTGGAAGGAATTATGAAAGGTTCCATGCAAAAAAAGTGGTCCCTGGGCTATATATGGATGATTTAGAATTAAGGAGGGCTAGTATTGAAGATATGGACTGGTCAATTGAAAAGTATAAGGGGTGTATTGTGTTTTTTGTTGGTGTCCCACTTCATACAAACTTTGCAAAAGATAGATCAGGATGCCCAGATCCTCCCTCCCTAATCCAAGACAAAGTTCTTTTTTTCCCACTCAGCACAAAGGATAGTGACATTAGCTGAACACTTCGTAGGCAAGTAACCCATTTTCCCTGGATTGGTACCAACCTGGTCCATGAATCCTTGTTCACTATGGCAAGCAATCTCTAGATCTAGATAGAGGATAGGAAGACAGAGAAGATATTAGAAAAGAAATCACTTTGGGATCATTGAACTTTTCATATTAGACAACTTCTTGAACATCACATGAGTTGATAGCATTGTTTAATATGGAACCCCAATAAATGCAGGCATAAAAATGCTTACAAGAACTCCAACCCAGATTTGTGGTTGGCAATTGTGAATTCAACTAAGTTTGCCATCTCTATAGGACCCCTTTTTTTCTATACATAAGTATATAGTCTAATGAAGGTATAGTACTTCTATATTTCTAAAGACACAAAACCTAAGAATTTTCTCTTATTCACTCTTCCTCAAAATGCCCAATTTCATAAAAATCTTGGATAAATTTATTTATGGTGCCTAAATACACAATCCCTTCCCAGGTATATTTGTTTATTTTTAAATGGCCCAAAGGCATGAATGGTAGAATGTCATGGACAGTGTTCCAGTGACATCAGTGACAGGTTCCAGGGGGATGTTTTAAAAGGTCAGGAAGCCTACCCAAATCCTTCATGGCAAAGCACAAGGGCAGCTTCATATAGTAGTGCTGATCTGAGGCACAATGCAGGACAGAGCAACAAAGGTAACTAGCCTATCAGATATCCTCCTCTTCTTGCAGAAGAGACCATTAAGTGATTGTTCTCTCCTGCCCTACCCTGCATCCATCCCAAGGAGTACACATTATGAATGCTCATCAGCTTTATTTTAGAATCCAATTGGGAGTCGTGAACTAGGGTAAGTTGCAGCAGACCAAGATGAACACGATCCATGTACCCAGCACATTCTCAAGAATAGGCAAGGAAAACAGGATAGCTATTTTAAAGCATTTGAAAATGACTTTAAAAACTCAAGAGAAATTGAACTTTTTAATAATAATAACTAAGATTCACATAGCATTTTTAAAGCACTTCCAAATATTATCTCATTTGGTCCTCACAACACTGGGAGGTGCTTGCTATTTTGATCTCATTTTACAAATGAGGAAACTGAGACAGAGAAGTGATTTGCCCAAGATCATGCCATTTATAAGTATCTGAATTGGAATTCAAGTCTTTGTGACTTCAGGTCCAGCACTCTACCTTACATCAGCTAAATACCCCCTTGACTCCAAAGGGCAGAATTAAGAATTATAGGTACAGAGAGGTTGGGGGAGAGACAGATAAATTCCATTTAGGTTAAAAAAAACTTCAGAGTTTTTTTTCATGGTAGTTAAAGAGACTAAAAGATTTGGACTTAACCTCTCAGATTTATTCATGGACCATGAGGACGAATAGTTGGAGCTTATGATTCCTCTGTAGCTTTTCATAGCAAAGAGTTGAGAAGAAAGGCTTCCTACTGAATGGTGAGTCACCACCACTCCTATGTAGCTGAGAATATTCAAACTTCCTGGGGAGTGGGGAGTGGGAAGTAGAGCTTCCTCCTGTTTTGGACCCACCATCTGGTCAGTGATGACTTGGATCTGTCAGTGTTTACTTTTTTAAACTTTAAATTCCTGGGGGTCTGAGATGAGAAGCTGCTGTGTGTGCAAATTAAAGACTTCCTTTCTTATGTTCCAGGGACATACAACAGCTTGCTTCTCCTTTTTTTTTTTCTCCTTTCTTTTAAAAAGAAAAAAAAATCCATCATTTTTGCCAAGATATCACCCATACCTAGGAGTTATAGTTGGCATTTGAAAACTGACTGGAAAATGGACTGGCACAGGAGGAGCATGCTAACAAGAGCTGGGATACAGCATTGCTAGGGAGTACCCCATTTAGAAGCACTTACATGATGTCAGTTTGAACCACAGAAATTCAAAAGGATATTACCAAACTCAGAACTCAGAATCTATCAGCAGGAAAAATCCAGGTGGGAGAAGCATCAGGAGCACAGTTGTCGTGCAGGTGTTTTTAATCATGGCCAATTCTTCATGACCCCATTGGGGTTTGTTGTTGTTGTTGTTGTTGTTTTTGGTAAAAATACTGGGGCAGTTTGCCATTTACCTTTCCAGTTCATTTTACAGATGAGGAAACTGAGGGAAATGGGGTTAAATGACTAAGTCACACAGTAAGTAAATCTGAATGTGGATTGAACTCAGGAAGCTGGGCCTGATACTCTATGCACTATGGCCCATCTAGATACCCTAGGGCCAAGTTGAGGGATGAGGAAATGGAAAAGTAAGGGGAAAAAGAGCCAGGAAGGAGATAGTGAGACCCAGAGTGATGGTGATAGAGGCCAATGGTGAAATCCACTTGCTTATTCTCAGAGAATCTAGAGCACCGAGACCTAGGGAGAAAGAACTGATTATCTTTCTGGCAGCTACACAGAGGAAATAAACTCTCCTTGTGAGCACAAAGGCTTTAGGAGATCAGGGTGATCGATATCACTCAATGAAGGTTTTTAGTTCTTAGATCCATAGCCCTAGAAGAGAGGCAGTGTGGGCCCAGCCTAAGGAACACCTGACTCCATCTCCCCCATTTAATAGCTGTGTGATCATGGATTAGCCTTTCCTTGAACCCTCAAGGCTAACCCTAGTGCCAGGAACATTGGAAGCATGGAATAAATGCTTGTCGACCCACTTCATCAAATTGAGCCTCGGTTTCCTCAACTGTTAATTGGACTCCCTGCCCGTAAGGTTGTTGGGTTCAAGTGAGCTACTATGTAGAAATTCTTGTGCTATTAGATAGTATTTTAGGGGTAGCTGGGGGGTACAGTGCCAGACTTAGGGTCAGAAACACCTGAATTCAAATCCTGCCTTAAGCACTTACTAGCTATGTTATCCTGGCCAAGGCATTTTATGCTATTTACCTCAGTTTTTTTCATCTGTAAAATGATCTCGGAAAAGGAAATGGCAAATGATTTCATCAAGATACCTCAGTTTCTTTAACATCTACTGGTCATCCTGCCATCTAGGGGAGGGAGTGGGGGGAAACGGGGAAGCGGGGCGGGGGGGTGGGGGAATTGAAACAAAAAGTTTGGCAACTGTCAATGCTGTAAAATTACCCATGCATATAACTTGTAAATAAAAACCTATTAAAATAAAAACAAGATACCTCAGTTTCTTCATCTGTAAAATGATCTGGAAGAGGAAATGGCAAATGATTTCATCAAGATACCTCAGTTTCTTCATCTGTAAAACAATCTGGAAGAGGAAATGGCAAATGATTTCATCAAGATACCTGTTTCTTCATCTGTAAAACAATCTGGAAGAGGAAATGGCAAATGATTTCATCAAGATACCTCAGTTTCTTCATCTGTAAAATGATCTGGAAGAAAAAATGGCAAATGATTTCATCAAGAAAATCCCAAAAGGAGTCATGAAGAGTCAAACATGACTGGACAACAACAAAACCACTAAAATTTGCAAAACAATTTATAGTTAGAAATGAGTTTGTTCCAATAAGCAATTGAAAATGCAGGGAACAAAGATAAATGGAGCCAATATTAGAAAGTGAATAGAGGCCAGGGATGGAGCTACAGAAAGAGGTCAGGGCTAGCATCTTTGGAGAGAGGCTAGGTCTGTAGTCTTGTTGTTCAATTATTCTTCAGTCACATCTGATTTTGTATTACCCTATTTGGGGTTTTCTTGGCAGGGAAACTGGAGTGGTTTTGCCATTTCTTTCTCCACTTCATTTAACAGATGAGGAAACTGAGGCAGGCAGGGTGAAGTGACTTGCCCAAGGTCCCATAGCTAAGATGTATCTGAGATACCTGGACTCCCAGTCTTGCACTCTATCCACTGCAACACAGCTCCAAATCCAGATTAGTCCTGCTTTGTTTTGATTTCTCCTGCTCCAGGGAGTTTGGGGAAAGGGAATGGATTCAAGAAGTTACAACATGTAACACTGGTGTAACCCAAGACTCTGAAAATCCTAAATCCTGATATAGAGACTTCTCTATGTGACAAGCCATTTTTGAGGTAAATTGGCATTGTAAGGCAACTGAGAGCAGGTGGTACATAGGCAGGCTGTGGGTCTGAAGGACACAAGCCGGTGAGTCTTTGGAGGCAGAAGTGGAGAGGTTAGTTAGGATCATTTCCAATTTTCAAAACTGGTTCCTCGAGGAAATGATTAGTCTTTCAAAAGGTCAATGTTATCTCTAGACATTTTTCTCAATAATTACATATAAATGGAACCCTCATGACATCGTTGCAAAAGGATAGGTTTTCCTAAAATATGTCCATGCAACCCCAACAGGATTAATGCAAAAGCTTTTTAGATTAAAAAGTTTTTTTTTAATTAAGCACCTATTATTTTCAAAGTATTGAAAAAAGTAGAACAAAGTGGATAGGAAAGAAGGAAACCTTTATTAAGTGCTCATTATGTGCCAGAAATTGTGCTAAATACTACAAACCCGCTATCTCATTTGATCCTAGCAACAACCCTGGGAGTAGGTGCTGTTATTATCATCTTTTTATAGTTGAGGAAACTGAGGTAGGCAATGGTTAAGCCATTTATTCAGGATCACACAGCCTGAAATAGGAAGGCTTATAGCTCCAGAGCTGGAAGGGACTTCAGGATCAATTTAGTTCAACCCTTTCATTTTATACATGACAAACTGAGGTCCGTGGAGGTGAAAGGATTTGCCTAAGGTCACATAATCAATAAACATTTATTAAGCTCTTTGTTCCTTCTCTTTCCTTTCTTTTCCTTCCTTTCCTTTCCCTCTTACCCTGGCTTGACTCCATTTTTTTTAAAATTGTAATTTTATTCTGAACTTAAGAAATAAAACAAGCATTTCTACAACATAATAGAATAGAAAAAATAGATGTTTGTACATGAAACTGCTATTCTATTATGTACAACTTGCTATTCCTTTAAAATCTATAATAAAGTTATCATGCAGTTTTCTTTTTCTTCTCTTTTTCTTCCCCCCCAGATGACTACCATTAGACACAAATGTGGGTGTGTGTGTGTGATACTTCTATTTCTATCTAGATTCTTCTATAGATACCTCTATTCTATAGATACTTCTATTTATCAGTTCTTTCTCTGGAAGCAAATAGCTTTTTCTTTCATATGTTCTTTATAGTTAATTTGGATATTTATAATAGTCAAAATGACTTAGTCATTCAAAGTTGTTCTTAAAATAATGTTTTTGCTGTATACACTGTTCTGTTAGTTCTGCTCATTTTACTTTTCATTATTTCATTTAAGTCTATCCATGTTTTTATGAGGTCATAGAGCTCATCATTTCTTATAGCAAAGTGGTATTTCATCACAATCCTATACCACAACTTATTCAATTCCCCAATTGATAGCCATCCTTGCAATTTCCACTTCTTTGTCACTTTAAAAAGAACTGGTAAAATTATTTTAGAACATGTAGGTTCTTTTTTTTTCTTCTAAACACCTTGGGAAACAGACCTAGTAGTGGGTATTGCTGGGTCAAAGGGTAGAAGCAATTTAATAACTCTTTGGGAATAATTCCAGATTGCTCTCCAAAAGGGTTGACTCAGGTCACAGTTACTCCCACAGTGATTATGTCCCAATTTTTCTACTTCCCTAGGACATCTGTTGCTTTTCCCTTCAATCATTCTAGCAATCTGATAGGTATAAAATGCTATTACAAGGTTGTTTCAATTTGCATTTATCTAATCAACAATGATTTAGAGCATTTTTTCATAGGACTATAAACTCTTTTCATTTCTTCATTGGAAAACTGCCTGCTCATATCTTTTGATCATTTATTAATTGGGAAATGACTCATATTCTTATAGATTTGACAAAGTTCTTTATATATATATTTGACATATGAGACCTTTATCTGGGATTCCATCTATAAATTTCTCCCCCGCAAAAAAATTTCTATTTTCCTTCTGATCTTGAATACATTTGTTTTATTGTACAAAACATTTTTAATTTTAATGAAATCAAAACTATCCATTTAGGGAAGAGGTCATACTCTCTATGTCCAATAAAACCTGTGGATTTCTTTGCTTCCTTCTCTATCTGCCCACCTGAATGCTTGATCAACACTCAATTCACTCATTCCCTAGTCCAACACCCTTACTTTACATGTGTAATGTGAAGCTTGCTTAATCATTTATTCCCTCAATCTTGTCTCCTACCTCACTTAATCACTTGTTTATTCTTTCACTTCTGAATTCACTGGTTTGCTCACCTGTTTTCTTGCTTGCTCACTACTTTCCCCCCTTACCTGTATATTCATTCTTCTGATTGTTCACTTTCCTTAACTCCCACATTTTGTCATGCCATTGTTTGCTTGTTCATTTGTCCATTTGTTCCCTTTCAGGAGGCTTGATGCATTTTCCTGTTAGCTTGCTGTTTCATGCCATTGCTCTTCATCCATGTGCATTCACTGGTACAGCCAATGCATTCATTCCTTCACTCACTAAGTCAATGACTTGCTCACTTATTCATACACTCATCCATTTGCTTACTAACTTTCAAATTTTAATTTTTTTAGCCACTTATTCACTCATTCTCTCATTCATCTCTTTGCTCACTTACGTTTTCACTCTCTAGTTTACTCACACACTCACTTGCTTGCTCACTTATTCACTTGCACGCCCATTCATTTACTTGCTTACTACAACATTTACTTACCTTCTCACTTATTCATCTATTTACTTTCACATTTGGCTGTTTTCTTGTTCACTCCCATAGTCATTTCATGGTACACTGGCTTGCTCATGCATTCCCTTGCTTGTATACCTGTAGAAGGAAGCTAAATGATGGAGTTACAAAAAGCTGGATTCAAATCCTGCCTCAGACACTTTCTTAGTTTTGTTATCCTGGTAAGTCACTTACACTTACACTCTGCTTCAGTTTTCTCACCTATAAAATAAGATTGATAATAGTACCTGTCTCCCAAGGTTGTTGTTAGGATCCAGTGAGGTAATAATTTTAAAGTATTTTACATAATGCCTGGAACATAGTAAGTACTATATATATGTGTTAGCTGTTATTGTTATGAGATGTGTAACTTTCAACAAATCACTTAAACACCCTCAGTCTTACTTTCCTCATCTCTAACAAGTAGCATCTCTCTTCCAGGAAATAGCCCATTCTAGTCTGTACAACATCGTGTCTCTCCTGAATTGACAATTGCTCTCATGGCTGAGGCTTCTTTCTTTGAGTGTACTTATTCACTTGCTCAAAAGGAGGCTGGATGGGTTTTCTTGGTGGCTTGCTCATTCATCACTCACTCATTTGTTCATTCTCATTCATTCACTTGTGACTTCACTCATCCATATCTTCCACTACAACACTTTTTTCTAGTGCTTCAAAGATGGCAAAGCACTTATTTACATTTTCTCATTTGAGCCTCACCTCCTCTTGGAGGTAGGTCCTTATGCATTTTTATCCACATTTCAATTTTGAGTAAACTGTAATTCTTTGAGAGACCTGCCATGGCCACATGGTTAGGAAGAGTGAGTGGAAACTTGAATCCAGGTCTTTGTAAACATAGGATTAACATACCACCTACCATAGAACATTATCTAAATGTCTGTGATATATAGATAGATAGATATAGATATAGATATAAATATAATATATATATTACATATATATATATAATTTTTCAAAGAATCAACCTTAATCTAAGTTGTATGTTTTCAATCCAAATTTCACCCAAGAAGAGAAATGGAAGTTGCCATTCTATTGTCCTCAAGCATTCAGTAGGTGCTATATCCTTGCACATGCTTCTGCCCCTCCTGAAATCTCCAGCAGGGGTGCATTCACAGGAACCAAATATGACCCACAGGTAAGCACTTTTTTCCCAGATGAATGGAATCATTTTATCGGAATACTTAAAACAGAGGCAACATTTCAGATCCACCGAACTATGGTTTATAGAGATTCTTCTAATCTCCCCCCAAGTTTCTGGGGACTTTGAAGGAAATGGGCACTTGGCCACTGTCCTGGCACTCTGTGGATACACAGAAAGATTGGTAGACACTCAGTGTTTATATGAGACAGGACTTTTAGCAGAACGCCCAGACACATGGCACCTGTCACAGCCTTCATGGTTGCTCGCTGGGGACCTTGTCCAGTTCTTCAGCTGTCTGATGTATTTTATATCATATGGAATTGAGAAGGAAAAAAATGAACATCCATATGGTATAATTTGAGGGGCTTTGGGAAAATTCTCCCTAAATTATGTAACCCTCACCAATCCTTCCTGGCATCTGAAATTCTGCCAGTAGGATCATATACTTTTAATAATGTCAGAGCTAGGGCAGCTAATTGCGCAGTGGATAGAGTACCAGCCCTGAACTCAGGAGGAACTGAGTTCAAATCTCACCTCAGACACTTAACACTTTCTTAGCTGTGTGACCCTGGGCAAGTCACTTAACCCCAATTGACTCAGGGAAAAACAAAGTCAGAGCTGGGAGACTCCTTAGAGAACAGACATTCTAAAACTCATTTTATGGAAGAGGAAACAAAATCAGAGAAGAGTCATTTAACATAGTTAACTATAGAGCCTAGACCCAAATAATATCTAGTTTACTAATCACTTTACAGCAGAAGATAGATTTCAAACTTCTTCCTTTGCATAAAATCATTCTCATTGGTCATGTGATCCTTCTCCAAGGAAAACTGATTCCTACCAGAAGCAGGAGATTGAGGCCAGAGGCTCACTACCCTGTTTTTCCCAGAAAAGGGGTACTATGATAGAATTAGTTCTAATTGTCCCCCAATATATTGTTAGCTTAGGGGAGAGATAGCTAATCCTTAACAGAGAAGTGCCCAAGTTATATAAGTGAGGCTTGACTTTCTTCCCACTAAATACCAGTGTCACAAACAATACATGTAGCAAATAGCAAGTAAACCCATTTATCCACACTTTTAGCAAGCTAAAATCAGCAAACGCATACAGATGAGAATCTAGCAGATAATGTGAGAATTCAGTGAGCTCTATTTGATGTGAGATAACTCAGCTCAACCAAAAGAGAAAGTCCAGACCTCATTCAAGTAGAAACTCATCAAATTTTCTAGTGTAGCAAATTGGGCATAGGGTCATGATTAAAGAGCTGTTTCCTCTACATATTAGCTTCTTCTCAGAGTCTTTTTTTCTCCCTTCAGAGATCTGAAGAGATTCTGGAAATTTGTGTCCTTTCTTGAAAGTAGAAACCTAAAAATCAGGATTTCTGCTTTCTAACTTTGACTTTCATTTCAGGAATGGAGCTTTAAGTAATCATTCCTCACCAATGAGAATAGTCATTATGCAAATGAACTTTGACTTTTTGATTATATTAGAAAGAATGATGACTCAATGTTCTGAGCCTTGGTAAGGGGAAAAGTTGGGAAACCCAAAGAGAGATCTTCCTTGTGACTTCTACTATGAGTTCCTGATCTCATTCCAGGGAAAATTCTCCCTGTTTCTAGTGGGACAAGTTTAGAAGTAGGAATATATTTGAGGTTCCTCTTGCAAGCATGGAACACTGAGCATCATTCTCTGCACCAATGAGGAAGGTCACTCATAAATATTCAGTCTTGAAATTCAGGTTTCCTTTTGCAGAATTCCCTTGTATGCACTCCCAATTCCAGCTCGGCAGCCAATTAAAAATCTGTTCTTTACCATGTGGCTATAGGATCAGGAAGAGTTGCTTCTAAAGTGGTATGTGTAGGGGGCAGAGGCAAGTAGCAGTTCATTCCATATCCTGGATTCAGATCTTACCTCAGATTCTTGCTAAAAGCAAATTCACAAGCATTTATTAAATACCACTGTGTAGAAATGTTTTATTGTTGTTCATTTGTATCTGATTCTCCATATTCCCATTTAGAATTTTCTTATTAAAGATACTGCAATAGTCATTTCCTTCTCTAGATCATTTTAGAAATGAAGAAACAAGTTGAAATGGCTACCCAGGGTTACAGAGATGGTGTCTGAGGGCAGATTTAAACTCAGATCTTCCTGACCCAGAGTGCTATCCATGGCACCATCTAACTTCTCTCAAGGATCTAGTCCCACTGAATCTGATAGAATATTACAATATTCCCAACTGGTGATGATCAGCCTTTGCTTACAAACTTCTAAGAAATCTTAGAATCACAAAACTTAAGAGTTGAAGGGACCTCAGCTGATATTTAATCTAACAAATACCCCACAGCAATTCACAATATTGTAACGTACTTGACAAATGGTGATCTAATTTCTGCTTGAAGTCCTCCAGAAAAGGAGAAATTGTTACCTCTGGGAGCTTCCCGTTGCATTCTGAGAAGACTTTAATGGTTAGGAATTTTTTCCTGGCATCAAACCTAAAATCTGCCTCAATATAAATTCTATTCATGGCTCCTGGTTCTTCCCTCTTTGGGTAAATGGAATAAGTCTATGCCCTCCTTTATGTGACAGCCCTTTAAATACTTAAAGATAAGCATTCCTTTCCCCATCAGAGTCTGCTCTTCTACAAGCTAAACATTCCCAATTCTTTCAACAGTTCTTCATATTACATGGTATCAAAGCCCTTCACCATCCTTATTAACATCCTCTGAATATTCTCCACTCCTTCTTAAACTTGCGTTACCTGGAATTGAATCCATTGCTACAGACATGATCAGGTCAAATAAAAGTACCGTGATCTCATTATCACTTCCTTATTCCTATAAAGTAAGTCTTTCAATGAAATTCAACATCCCCTAACTTCTTTCATCATGACATCACGTTGCTAACTCATTAAAATTACAGTCTTCCAAATCTATTTTTTTCAGACAAATTTTGTCTAATCATTTGACCTCTATCTTGTGATATAAAGTTCAAGATTTTACATTTTTTCCACTGAATTTTTGTCATATTAGATTTAGTCCAATGATCTTGTCAATCAAGATCCTTTGGGATCCTGATTCTGTCTTCCATTGTATTAGTTATCTCTTCCAACTTTGTGTCATCTGCAAATTTGATGAGTGTACCAACTATGCTTTTATCTGAGTTATTGATAAAAATGAAAACAAAAAAAATAGAACTTTGGAGCACTCCATTTTTCCTATTCAGTTGGCATTAAGCCATTAATAGCTACTTTTTTATTCCAGTCAAACAACTAAACAATCTAATTGTATTCTCATCTAGTCTATATCAATAGATCTGTTCCACAAAAATAATATGAGATAAATTCTCATTTTAAAAAAATAACTATTCCCTTATAAGCCTCTTCAAAAAGGGAATAAGTTTAGGCTGATGTGACCTATTCTTGATGAAATCATGCTAATTCTTTGGAATGATCATTTCTCTTTTTATATATTCAGTAACCACTCCTTTGATAATCCATCCAAGAACATAATATCATATTTAAGTTCCTTAGCCTAGAATTTTCAGACTCTATTCTCTAGCTTTTTTGAAAAATTGGGGGACAGCTAGGTAGTGCAGTAGATAGAGCACCAGCGCTGAAGTCAGGAGGACTTCTGACCTCAGACATTTAAATTACTTTCTAGCTATGTGACCCTGGGCAAGTCACTTAACCCCAATTGCCTCAGCAAAAAAAAAAAAAAAAAAAACGAAAAGAAAAAGAAAAATGGGGGCATTTGCCTTTTGGTAATTGTGTAGTACTTCTCTCCCATTTTCACAATCTTTCAAAAAGATCCTTGACTGTGACTTGATCATTACATCTGCCTGTTCTCTCAGAACCCCAAAATATAGTTCATTTGAACAAAATAACTTGAATTCACCAATAGTTGATAGATGTTCCCTTACTATTTTTTACTTATTTTGAATATTAACCACACAGTAGTCATTTTTGTTTTTTCATTTCTAAAGCAAAGGTCAAAACAAAATTAGGATCCAGCAGCTCTTCCTTCTCTCTGTTGTCAGTGAACACTGTTTCACCCATCCCCAAATAAAGTTCTTATTTCTTTCTTTGATCTTTCCTTCCCTCCTCAAAATAATTTTTTAAAAAATGATGACCACCCCAAGTCTTTTACTTGTCCCTAGCTTCCTTACTAGTTTCAACTCATTCAATTACATCCATTTTCTTTTTATTTTCTCTTGCTTCCATCTTCTATACATTTCTTTCTAAAATCTAAGTTGGTTAGCAAGTTCAGTGTGAATCCATAATGGTTTCTTCAAATGTTTTTATCTTTTCTCCCTTTCAGAATAATTTGAAATTATTGCATTCTTGAGAATTTCCCATTTCTCTTGGGTCAAATCTCCCTGTAAATTGTTCATCTATGGAAGACTACCTTATCTTCCTCTGAGTCCTTTAAAATATGTTTTCCCCAAGTCTGAGGTACAAGTCAGACTCCCATTTGTGTCTCTGTCACTTAACATCACACTAACATCCCTATCAGTGGATAAACAAGAAAGTCACAGTGAGGTCTGGCAAAGAGTGTGGCCCAATTTATGTTTGCCAAGTAACTGTTTCTCTTTGTGTAAAAATGTTATAATGTTACTAGGTTTCAAGTGAAGCTGGCAGGTAGATCCTTGTCAAATTGGCTTCTTTCCTAGGACAGACATTCTTTAATAATTTTTAGAAGGATATAAGGAAGATTGAAAGACCCCAAAAGTATGACCATGGAATCCATGGAAGTACCAATAACAAAAAAGTAGAAACTCCAGCTTCCAGGTCATAGAAAAATGATCATTTCTTCACAGACTTAAAGAGTTACAAGTAAACTCCAGTTTCTATTCCAATTTATGCTTGGGTAATAATCCCAAACTACAACAACATCACTAAGTGCTCATACAATCTTTTTCTTAAGACTTGAGGAGACAAGGAGATGCACAATCTTCCAAGCCAAACCAATCTGTCTTGGGAAAAGACTCATGATTAAAAACTTTCTCCTGAATTTTATAAGTAACCACAATTTCAGAAAACTTCAAGTGAAACATACTTTATACCTCCTGATAAATAAGTGATAGATCCAGAGGCAGATAGAGATTTTTTTTGGACATAGCCAATGCAGGAACTTATTTTACTTAACTATACATGTTGTAACAGTGGTTTTGTTTTTATTTCTTCCTCAATTGGGAATAGTAGTTATGAGGAGAGAA
Source organism: Antechinus flavipes (assembly GCF_016432865.1). Classification (NCBI taxonomy): domain Eukaryota; kingdom Metazoa; phylum Chordata; class Mammalia; order Dasyuromorphia; family Dasyuridae; genus Antechinus; species Antechinus flavipes. The sequence continues at coordinate 682,096,242 of NC_067398.1, read as the reverse complement.
TGCAGATCTGAAAATGAAATGTGATTTAATTGTTAAAACTGGTCAAGTATAAATCTGAAATCAAGCCTAATAACTTTAAGCAAAATAGCTCAAAAGCTTTTCTATCCTTCAAATGTTTACAGAAAATTATCACAATCACTCCCAATCCCAATTCCTTCAACCAATTCTTATATGGAATAAAGGGTCATCTCACTCTTCAGCTCAGGAAGCCACCCCAGACACATTCTACTATATTAAAAATGAACTCAGAAAGAAAAATGTGGAAGTTCTTGGTCATATAATTTGTGGTTTCCTTACAGGACTCACATGGACTTGCTGAGCCCCTAAACCAGCATGAGACTCTCTTTGCTTTCTTTTTGGTGGAACCCAATACCAATTTTCACATTGGTTGCCTGACACTTATGCTGTAATCACAGATCCCAAGTGCCAGAGTCATGATGACAAAGGATGTGGGACTCGGAAGATAGGAAAGTCACGGACCAGCCTGGGGAATATAAACACAAAGCCCAAACTTGTAGCTCCTTCTAGCAGGTCCAGAGATGAGCTTGCCTGCATTGTGCTGATGAGGTGGCGGCGTGAACTTAGATGCACTCAGGGGAAAAAAGGATGAGCTAACACTGTGAAGGGCTGGCAGAGAGCCAGGCAACCCCATCAGAGATGCTGGGAAAGGCAGAATAGGAATGCTCACAGAACTGGTGGACAGGGGCCAAAACCTGTTTGAAAATGCCAGGTTCAGGAGAGCACAGGAAAGAGAAATGCGAGTCTAGACTGAATGACTCCCCAACTCCTCAGCCCCAGCCTGAAAGCAATGCAAAGAATCAGACTTATACCTAACAAGGGACCAATAGACCTTTGCTCCAGGGTGTTGATATAGGGGAAGGGGAAGACTTCTTCCCAATTAAGACAACTGTCCTACTTACTTCTTATTTTATCGTCCTCTGAAGGCACAGAGTTCAAACCCCCCCATTCTTCCAACATCTCCCATTGCTTTGAAAATTCCCTCTCCTGAGTCTTTGGAGATGAAGGCTGGGAATTTCTGGAGAACTGGTCTCCTAACACCGCTATATCCATGATAGAGTTGCCCTTTTCATCTTCACACACACACACACACACACACACACACACACACACACATGACCATTGCCATGACCCCCAGCTCTGTTTTCCTCAGGTCTAGCTCATTATGGCTCTGGCAGCTTGACTGTGACCAAGGATGACATTAAAAAAGTGACCTTGTTACTGCCCTTGCCTCTTAGTCCCAAAATAGAGTGTTTGGCCTTGGGAGGGAAGGAGCTCATTCTCCCTGGAGGCCTTCAGAGCCCCCAGGACCATTTGCTGGGTCTGAGAAAGGGGAGGTTCTTGTTCACAAACTAGATTAGGCAGTTACAAAGATCCCTCCCTGCTCTGAGGTTCTGGGAGTCTGTGAGCTTCAGGCCAAGAGGAAGGCACAACTTGGCACTTGCAGGGAGAAGGAAGAATAAAAATCCTCACAAACAGTGGCTACAGAAATTCAGAGCTGACACACCACGAGTAGCTTAGCTGCTGTGTCCCTGAGCTTCCCACCCCCTTACTTACTGTCCAACCATCCTGCCTTTGCCACAAGGAATAAGATGGCATGGGACATAGCATGGGGGACCTTGCGTCAGCATAGACTAGAATTTTAATCCCATCTTAAATTTACCAGCTGTGTGAATCTGGGCAAGTCACAACGGTGTAGATTCTTAGTTTCTTCATCTAGAACATGAAGATGTTGGACTGGAAGACCTCAAAGGTTTCCTAGCCCCAACTCTAAATCTGGGATCCATTGAATTCTCTTTTAAGACTGAGAAGACATAAGAAAGAAGGAAGAGTAAACCAGGTGACTGAAAGTATAAACAGATTCCTAGCCTTTATTTGCTCCTCAATGCAAATACAAAAGGCAACAAGACAAGGTCAGCTTTTTGAGGTGCACAAAGTTTGGGGGAGGGAAGATGTTTGATTTTTCTCAGTGCCTCCTGGGGCCTCTGTATGGCCTGATACACTAAAAGATCAGAGGGATAACATGAAATTCAGTACATTCTGCTTCATTTCTTGGAGATAAATTAATTTCTTTTTTTAAAAGAAGTTCATAAAAGTTCCTGACCTCTCTAGCCTGTAACAGAGCCTGCAGGTCAATTCAATAAGCACTTACTATGTGCCAGCACTGTGCTAGACGGGGGCTAGACAAAGACAGAAGTGAAAGGCCCTACTCTCCAGAAACTTATATTCTATTAGGAAAGGATACATAGATAATAGATAAGGTATGGTATCTAGATAATATATAAGATATGGTGTACTTAATATAATATACAAATGATATAAATTTATTTATAAGTTTAATACATAATATGGAGAAGTAAAAACAAGAAATAGTTAATATTTTATTAATGTTATATAACATATACAAGTAAATGCAAAGCAATTTTATTTATTTATTTATTTTAATATCTTTTTATTGATAGAACGCATGCCAGGGTAATTTTTTACAGCATTATCTCTTGCATTCATTTCTGTTCCGATTTTTCCCCTCCCTCCCTCCACCCCTTCCCCCAGATGGCAAGCAGTCCTTTACATGTTGAATAGGTTACAGTATATCCTGGATACAATCTATGTGTGCAGAACCGAACAGTTTTCTTGTTGCACAGGGAGAATTGAATTCAGAAGGTATAAATAATCCGGGAAGAAAAACAAAAATGCAAGCAGTTTATATTCATTTCCCAGTGTTCTTTCTCTGGGTGTAGCTGCTTCTGTCCATCTTTGATCAATTAAGGCTCTCTTTATCGAAGAGATCTACTTCCATCAGAATATATCCTCAAACAGTATCGTTGTTGAGGTATATAATGATCTCCTGGTCCTGCTCATTTCACTCAGAATCAGTTCATGTAAGTCTCTGCAGTCCTCTCTGTATTCATCCTGCTGGTCATTCCTTACAGAACAATAATATTCCATAACATTCATATACCACAATTTACTCAACCATTCTCCAATTGATGGACATACTTTCATTTTCCAGCTTCTAGCTACTACAAATAGGGCTGCCACAAACATTTTGGCACATACAGGTCCCTTCCCCTTCTTTAGTATCTCTTTGGGGTATAAGCCCAGTAGAAATACTGCTGGGTCAAAGGGTATGCACAGTTTGATAACTTTTTGAGCATAGTTCCAAATGCAAAGCAATTTTAGGTGGATCATTCAGTTGTTTTTAGTCCTGTCCAATTTTTTGTGGCTCCATTTGAGGTCTTCTTGGAAAAGATATTGGCGTGGTATGCTATTTCTTTCTCTAGCTCATTTTACAGATGAGGAAACTGAGGCAAACAGAATGAAGTGACTTGCCCAGGATCCTACAGCTATTAAGTGTCTAATGCCAAATTTGAACTCAGGTCTTTTTGACTCTAGGCCCAGTGGTCTATGCACTGCGTCACCTAGCTGCTCCAATTTTAGATAGGATAGAATACTAAAGGCTTCTCATAGTAGGTAGCATGTGTGTTCAACCTTGAAGGAACTTAAAAAATCCTCTAAAGAGGAGACCACAGAAACATATTATTATGGTTTTCTATGGCAGCATAGCAGTGGATGTACCCTCTACCTTGGACTTCCCTGTACTGATGAAATAGGAGATCCAGATACCAGACCTTTCTTAATTAAATAAATAAATAGATAGACAGACAGAAGAGTGAATAGGTAAAAGATACATATGATGAATAGAGAGAAAGAAGAAAGAGAGAGAGAGAGGAGAGAGAGAGAGAGAGAGAGAGAGAGAGAGAGAGAGAGAGAGAGAGAGAGAGAGGAGATTTTAATTTTAGAGATAGAGTAAAGCAATAACAAGTGCTGGAGGGTGGGGTGGGATCAGAAAAGGCCTCATGTAGGAGATAATCTTTGATCTAAAAGTTGAAAAAAGATATAAATTCCTAGTTACTGCCTGAGACAGAATTCAAGTTCAAGGCTTTATCCACTATGTTGAGCAACCATCGCTTACTGTTGAGCAGGGCAGATCAGACTTGTACACAAATAGAGGCTGTATTCAATAAATGTCAGCTCTTCAGAGCATATGCAAAGGGATTTGTAGACCTTAAAGAACTGTAGAAACAGAAAATGCTAAGATCAGCATCATTATTTTGGAGCAGGCCCTGGGAATTGCTTCAGGCGGCTAGCCTTGGGCCATGCCCTGGGTTACTACTGCTTACCCAGGTGACACCATGTTCAGCTAGTTGCTCCTGGATTCTCTGCTACTCTCTGATCCCTTGGGGAAAGCACTGAATCACTCAGAGCAAACAAGTCTCAGAGTGGGAAGTCTTCAGAGTCCCCTAGCCCAGCTCTCACTTTGCCCAAGGATTATTTTTACAGCATTACCAGCACCCACCCAACTCTTCTCTGAAGATATCCAATGGGGTCAAACCCAGTGATTCACAAAGCAGCCCGTTCCACGTTTGGATCATTCTCACTGTTGGGAGCTTTTCCTGATATCAAGCCTGAGTTGGCCTCTGTACCTTCCACCCATTCCTCCTTGTTCTGCTCCCTGGAGCTAGACAGAACAAGCTTAATCCCTGTTGTACACGAGAGCTTTTCAATTACTTGTTCATGTCATCCTTGCATTTACTCTTCTTCAGCCCAACCATTTCCTGTTCTTTCACATAAATTTTCAGATGAGGTGATCTTGAAACCCTTCACTATCTTCACTGCCCTTCTCTGGATGCTCTTCTCAATCCCTGGAAGACCTTGGGACCCCTATCCTGTTCTGACTAGCAGTTTCTAATCATCCCTCTATCCTCTAGGTAACTCCTGGGAATCTTTACTGTGGCTAGCAGTTTCTAGCTGCTCATGTTCCCTGACTGAGCTCCAGGGATGCTTCCCCTCCCTTCCTGCAGTTCAGCTATTCTGATAACCCTAGGTCTGTCATCCACCATTTGCCTTGATTAGCTAAATCAAACTTGTGGGTTTTCCAGGAAGGTGCTATCCAAGGTGCTGTTCTGCCTATCTGGCCCCTCCAAGTGTATATAACTTCTATTTCTAACTCTCCACACTGAACTTCCCTGTCTGAATAAGACACTTCATTGCTCTGGATTTCAATTCCTTGACCCTAAGTTAATTTTTTTTATTTATTGACCATCTTGTTCATCTGATTTTTATACAGGCTTGATGCTCTCTAGTTTAAATTCTTTTTTATTTTTGTTCAGTCACTGTCAGTTGTGCCCAACTCTCTATGATCCCATTTGAGGTTTTCTTAACAAAGATACTGGAGTGGAGGTTTGAAATGTCCTTCTTTACCTCATTTGACAAATGATGAACCTGAAAGCAAAGAGGGTTAAGTGATTTGCCCAAGCTCAAGCTCACATAGCTACTAAGTTTCTGAGGCTGGATCATGAAATGGAATCTTCCTGACTCTGGGACTGAATCTCCATCCACTGTTCCAGAAAGGAAGGAAGGAAGGAAGGAAGGAAGGAAGGAAGGAAGGAAATAAGAGAGGGAAAGAAGGGGAGGGAGGGAGGGAGGAAAAAAGAAAGAAAGAAAGAAAGAAAGAAAGAAAGAAAGAAAGAAAGAAAGAAAGAAAGAAAGAAAGAAAGGAAGGAAGGAAGGAAGGAAGGAAGGAAGGAAGGAAGGAAGGAAGGAAGGAAGGAAGGAAGGAAGGAAAAAAGGAAGGAAGGAAGGAAAAAAGGAAGGAAGGAAGGAAGGAAGAGAGGGAGGGAGGGAGGGAGGAAAGGAGGGAGGAAGGAAGAAAAGAGGAATTTTGAAATATTCTCAATCAAGGCCAGCTCCTTCACCCATATAAATACAAAATGGAGGTGAGAGTAGATTTACTGATAGGCACACAGACAGATATTCATATAGATAGAGAGACAAGATAGATAATTATACAAGCATACATACAAATTATATAGATACATAAATAGATAGGGAGGGAGGGAGGGAGAGAGACAGAGACAGAGATAGAGAGACAGAGACAAAGACAGAGAGACAGAGTCAGAGAGAGAGACAGAAAAAGATGCAGAGACAGAAAGAGAGACAGAGACAGAGAGACAGAGACAGATAGACAGAAAGAGACAGAGACAGAGAGATATACAGAGAAAGACAGAGAGAGAAAGAAAACATTTATTAAGTGCTTAATATGTTCCAGGCACTATTCTAAGTGCTGGAAATACAATAACAAGCACTAAAGACAGTCCTTGACTTCAAGGAGCTTACATTTTAATGGGGGAGGGGGGGAAATAATGCATAAAAAGCAGTTGGGTAAGGGAGAGGGGGCAATGGACAGTACATGAAAAAGATTTAATGCTCAGCAAGATAAGGTAAAAATTCCTCTTTTAGATCTAAAAGACCTAGGAACAGAATCCAAAATGTCAATGGCAAAGAGATGAGAATGATGGCCAGAGACCAGGGGACATGGTGTGTATGAAGACGGCAAGAAATAGGAGGATGAGTTTGGACTGAGGGTTGAGAAGAGTCAGCCAATTAAAACCCACCCAGTATGCACTCATACATTGAACAAACACTGCATTTAATTCTGGAAAGAAGTTAATTTACGTATTCAATTATAAATATAATCACATTTCTGAATCCATTAGAATTACTATTCAATTAACATGCATATGACTTGTTTTCATCCTGTGCATGCACCCTAACTAAAAAGCAAGGCTGTTGTGTACAGTAAATTTTTTTTAAATCCTGGAATGTTGCAAATAGGGAAGGATTTCATTACTGCAGATGAGTTAATGTTGGGTAATTTTGTGTTTTATTTTATTTCAAACCTAGCACAGAATAATGATAGGGAGGCTAGAATGGAGCTGCCTCTGCATTCCATTAAAACGCAATATCGTTGTCAGTGAAGTTTCAGAGGCTGCTGGGTGGAGGGCTGAATAAAAACATAATGCACTGGAACAATCAGAGCCACGCTTGTCCACAGCATCTCTAGACCCCAGAGTCATAGGCTGGAAGAGTCTTCAGAGGACCTGTAGTTAGAAGTAAGCCTTCCTTAGATTACCTCCCCAACGGTGGTCATCCAGCCTTGGCTTCAAGACATCCAAGGATGGGAAACTCACTATATGACTTGCCATGGAAATACTGGGGGGAACAGGTGGAAAGGTTGTTTTCTGCTAGACAAAAAAGTGTAATAGAGACAATATTATGTAATGGATACAGTATTGGGTTTGGAGTCAGGAAGACCGAGATTCAAATCCTATCTTTGTAGTTTACTGTGTTACCCTTAGTCAGTCCAGTAATTTCTCTGAACTTCTGACAATAAGTCATAGACTACCAAAGTTATGACTTTGGTTGAACTTACAGGGAGCTCCCTACATCTGTAAAGTCACTGAAAATATTGAGGCTATTCACTCTTCTCTCCTTATCTCATATCATTCCACTTTCTTCTCTTCTAATTATGAAGCACCCAACCCAGCAAAAGATCTCATTATTTCTCACCTGGAGCATGACAATAAACTCCTAGTTATCTTACTACCCAAGTCTCTTCCCTCTGCATACACACAGCTGCCAGAGTGATCTTCCTAAAATGGGGATCTGATCATGTCACTCTCCTGCTCAATAAACTCTTGTGGCTCCCTATGGACTTTGGGATTAAATGGAAATTCCTTTGTTTGGCCTTTAAAGTCCTTCACAACTTTGAATCCAAACTATATTACTAAGTTCATTAAATATTACTTCCCTTCCCACTCAGATAGCTAAGTAGTACAAGTGGATAGAGAGCTGATCCTGGAGTCAGGAAGACTTGACCAGACCCAGGTACTTCTTGGCTGAATGACCCTGGGAAAGTCACTTAATGCTATTTACCTCAGTTTTCTCATCTGTAAAATGATGTGGGGAAGTAAATGACAAATTACTACAAGATCTCAGCTATATATAACTGAAACATTGATGAATATAACTGAAACAATGACTACCAACAACAACTCCTTCCCACATTCTGAATTCTAATTTCTCAAGCCTTCTTTCTATCCAATCTCCCGTCTTTGTGCTTTTTCATTGATTGTCCCCTTATGCTTGGAATATATTCCTTCCATCTCAGGTAATTCTTTTTTTTTAACTCATTTTCTACATGAAACCTTTCTTGATGCCTCCAGTAATTAATACCCCACTTAAGATTACCTTGTGTCTATTTTGTACACACACACATATAGACTCTCCCTCCAAATTCAATGTAAGTTCCTTGAGAGTAGACATTAATTCATTTTTCCCCTTGTATCCCCAATACTTTGCACGTAGTAGTTTTTTTTAATGCTTTCTGATTGATTGTGTATATATATATATAACTCATATATTGTCCCACTTTCTTATTTTCAGGTAAGGAAATTGAGATCTAGAGGGATTTGAACTTGGGTCATCCAAGTACAGTATTGTCTTCAATCACAGATCTCTGATATATTGGCTAGGGTGCTGCATTTGGAGTCAGAGAAACTTGGGTTCAAATTCTTGTGCCATTTATCAGCTACGTGACTCTGGGCAAACAATGTTACCCCATCCAAATGTTAACCACTCATTTCAATTGCTTTTAACCAAACACATGTCAGTTAGTTGCCTTTGCTATTCCCATCAATGCAAACTCCTTTCTATACCATCTGGGGCCTTTCCAATGCCAACAGGTAGCCTTGTTTGACAAAGTGATTCTGAATGGAATCTCCAAGGTGTCTCAAAGCCAGGATTTCCTATAAATCTCAAGAAATTGGGGAAAGAACGCACAAAACAGGATGCTGGGCCAAGATCTGCACAAGATGTCATTTTTAATCCCATCTAAGCCCACAGTTTCGTTGCAGCAAAATCTGTGTTCGATACAAGATTCCTCAGCTCCTGCTGGCGACCCATTTATGAAAAAGAAGCCTTCAGCACAGCTGCGGCTCAGCCTAGCAGAGAACGCGGACCATCCCTCGGGTCTCTTTGGAATGAAATCTGTCCTAGGTGGAGAATAACTCAGGAAGCCCCTGAAATGAAGCAATAAAATGTTGTTGAAAAATCTCGTGTCCCCATAAGAATTTCCCCTTTTTCAAACACTTTGCCTTTATTCATAATTCCATCTGATCCTCATAACAGTCATGCAATGAAAGCAGCAAAGGGACATTTCCCCCATTTACAGTCAAATCAACAAGCATTTAACTGTGTGCCGGGCAGAAAAGCAAGAACGGTACCTGCCCTCAAGGAGTTTACAATCTAATCACGGAGATGACATGGAGACAACTATGTACAAATAGAATATAGACAGGACAAATTGGACGTAATTGAGAGAAGATACCAGAAGGAGAAACTTCTTATCACAATTGAGGTATTAAATGGGACCTGAAGGAAGCTAGGAAAGCCAGAACACAGGTGAGGGAGAGTATTACAAAGGGCAAAGCAGCAGAACCTGGCAACAGATTTTCTCTGGGGAGTGAGAATAAGAAATCAAAGGTGACACCTTCTAGTTCATTGGGAGATTGATGGTGCCTTTGACTATTAGGTTTAATGTAGGTGTGTGTATGTGTGTTTATGTGTGTAGGTGTGCAATATGTATTTCTATGTGTATATATAACCATATATGTTGTGTGTGTTTGTATGTACAAATGATATTGAATTTGTATGTGTTTATATTGTGTAGTGTTATATATGTGTTTATAAGCATATACTGAATACAAAACACTTCATGTTGATCATATATATACACATATCAGTCTGTACACATGCATCTACATGCATACACATAGACATAAATGTCAAATACATATGCGCTTTATATAGCACAATATAGATGTGTATACATACATATGCACTGTAAACATCTATGGCATTAAACACATATTAATATGTACATAAACATATAACATGGCATACATATAAACCCTATATGTAGATTATCAATACATATACATTCACATGTAAGTGCATATGTAGCCTCATGCATGCACATGCATGTACATATAAATATATGGATGCAAACAAACATATGGACTTAAATGTTTAAATCCATGTGACACTATGTGTGTATATACACATACATGTATATTAACATGCACATCAATCTATGTGACAAGACATTTATACACATGTGCATGTGTAAATACATAAGCATGGATACATATATCATCACCTATGCATATATGCATACACGTGTGCATGTGTGCACAGTACATACATGAACATGCATATACATGTACACACGTGTATCTGAACCGCAGAGAATTTGTGACTCTCTCCCATTGGAGGCAGGGATAAAATCTATTCCAGTGATGAAATCTCCTCCCTCTCCCCCTCTATTATAGCTCCATTCCCCCAGGCTAAGCAATGCTTTCTCTAGGCTCTCTTTTAAAAATAATTTTTAAAATATCTTTGGTTTTTTTACATCTTCTTTATTTCCAAATATATCTTTCCCTTCCCCAGAGAACCATACCCTGTTACAAAGAATTAAAAAGAGAGGAAAGGGGGACAGGGAAAGCTGTTCAGCTAAATAAGCAGATACTTCAACAATAGCAGCTTGGTGGTATAGTGGGTAGAGAGCTGAACTTGAAGTGAGGAAGATCTGAGTACAAATCTTGCCTCAAATATTCACTAACTTTGTGATTTTGGGCAAGTCACTTGATCTCTATTTCAGTTTTTTCAACTATAAAATAGGGATAATCAAAGCAGCTGTGTCCCAGGTTTGTTGTGAGGATTCAATTTGATAACACAATGTAAGGCACTTTGTAAGACAAGATGGCTATGCTAATCCAGTCTGATATGTTCAATACTTTACATTCCCCATCTCTACAAAGAAGGGAAGTGCACTTTCCCTTTGGGGTGAATGTTAATTATTCTAATTACACAGCCTTCAGATTCAGTTAGATTATTGTTGTAGTTGCATTACTGTGGTCATTATGCATAGTTTTCCTGGTTCTGATTACCTCATTCTACATAAATTCAGTTCATATGGTTTGCAGAGTTATGGGAAAAGTTGTGTGTTACGATACTTCTGGCTCTTTATTCACAAACTTGACTCAGTTGAAATAATAGTCTCAGAGTGTCAGAGCTGGAATGGCCCATGAAGCATACATGGGACCACTAAAAAAAAAGCAGTCTGTGCAATATTCTTCAAAAGTGGCTATCTAATGCTTTCTTGAAGCCCTATGGGAGAAGGAAGCCATCTCCTCCAAAGGTAACCAGTTCCACTTTGGGACAGTTCTAATTGTTAGAAAGATTTTTCCGGACATCAAGCCTGAATTTACTGCTTCCATCAATTGCATCTGATTCTAGCCTCTGAGTCCAAATTAAATTCTCTTCAATGCATATGTTTTTCATTGATTTGGTCAAATCCCACTTTTTGTTACCCCATGGTAACATTACACAACAGACTCTTCTAACCTCCACTATCTCTCAATGTCTGTCCAAGTTTAATGTTTACTATGATACCATCTATCCATCTCATCTCCTGTCATCCTTTTTTCCTTTTTCCTTCATTCTTTCCCATCATCAGGATTTTTCTCAATAAGGCCTTCCTTCTCATGAAGAAATAAATAGTCCTTCAAATACTTATGCCTTCTAAGCCTTTTTTTCTCCACCTTAGATATCCCATGTATTAATAGGAACAAGAACCAGAATAATTAAAGGGCACTGGATTGGAAGTCAGGAGGACCTGGATGACAATCTGGCCTCAGTCAGAGCTAGCTGTTCAATTCTCTGCTGATCACTTAATTTCCCTGGGCCTTAGTTTACTCATATGCAAAAAAGGGTGGGTGCTAAGATCCCTTCTACTCTAAATCTATGTTCCTAAGAATATCTGGGGGTCTTTAGGTGATACAATGGATAGAGAGCCAGGCCCAAAGTCTGGAAGATTCATCTTCCTAAGTTCAGATCTGGCCTCAGTCACTTACTAGTTTGTGACTCCAGCAAGTCACTTAACCCTGTTTGCCCAGTTTTCTCATCTATAAAGTAAGCTGGAGAAGGAAATGGCAAACCACTCCATTATCTCTGCCAAGAAAACTCCAAATGGGGTCACAGAGAGTCAGACATGACAAAAATGATTGAACAACAACAGCATACAAGAAATATACAGAGTGGATGGAGGTGCTCTGAGAAGGGAAGGTGTTAGTAAAGTGGAGGGACTGGGAAAGGCTTCTGCAAGAGAGTACAGTTGACTAAATGCTTGTCGAAGCACAAAAGGAGAATTTCACACCTTTAAGAAGACAGAGGATCATACAATATTTTGTTCATTGTGATGATGAAGAGTTTCATATAGTGAAAAGAACCTTAGCTTTGATCTGAGATTCTTTGGTACTGGGTGTCACACCTTCAAAAGGCTTTTGAAAAATTAATAGATCCAGAGGACAATGAGAAAGATAACAGGAGGACTGAAGACTAGGAGGATTGGTTGAAAAAAAATTGGGAGTACTGAATGAAAAAGATTGAATGATGTGATTTCTGTCTTCAAGTGAATGAAGTACTTTTAGGTAGAGAAAGAATTAACTTTGATCTCAGAGGACAAAATAAGGAAAAATTCATGAAAATTAAGAAATGGCTCAACATGAGGGAAAATTTCCTAAAAGTTAACCGTGTCCAAAAATTAAATAGGATTGTATTGGGAGAGAATAAGCCCTCTGGCTGTCCCTCACCATTAAAGTCCTTTAATTGGAGATTAGATGACCATTTTTGGAGGATTTTGAAGGAATTCTTGTCAATGGGAGTGTTTTTTCTAGATGCCATCAAACAGACAATGAAGTCTTGGGAAAAATAGCCTGTTGCCTTTGAAATTAGCTAAAAAGGTCCAGAGGCAGTAAGTTGAGGCAGCCCCCTCAGAAGTCCTTAAATTATGAATTATTGACTCCCTCAGCCCCAATGAAATGTAAGGAAAGTTCCTCCTAATCTTGCTTCTTCTGCCTCCTTTAACGTAAATCTGGTCTATTCTCTGAAAGAGAAACTATGGCACTATGAAAAGTCTTCTTGATGTGAAATCAGAAGCTCCAGCCTGGACTCTAGATCTAGTTCCATCTCTATTAGCAATGTAACCTTGGACAGCTCACTTTCTGTCTCTCTATTACCCCACGGAGATCAAAGAAAGAAAAGGTTCCATAGACATACCAAAATATTAGTGACATCTTTATTTGTTGTAAAAAGGAATCAGACAATGAGAATGCTTATCAATTGCTGAATAAATTTTGGTTCTTGTTAATGATGGTGATGATTAGGAGGGGGAGAAGCAGGAGAAAGAAGAGAAAGAGAAAAGTAAAAAAGTAGGAGAAGAGTTAACATTTATATAATGCTTTAATATTTACAAAACACCCCTTTCATCCTTATAACCATCTATGAGGTGTTATGATTATCCCCATTTTATAGATAAGGAAACTGCGGCACAGGAAGGTTAAGTAACTTGCCTAGAGCCACACAGCTAATAAATAATAGGTAAAATTCCAACTCAGCTCTTCCTCATACCAAGCACTCAAGCAGCCATGCATGCATGTGATGGAATATTATGGCAGCATAAAAACTGGGGAAAAAATGAAGAACTTAGAAAATAAAGAATGCCATGAACAGATGTAGGCTGAAGTCAGCAGAAATGAGAAAAAAAATTTTTCTTGTTTAGGCTAACATATATAAACACACCTACACACATATACATATATACATATGTGTATATTTACATATATATGTATGTGTGTGTGTGTGTGTATAGTCAATCTTCAACTTTCATGGGGATAGTATTCCTATAAAATGGCACATAAATCAAAAGCACAAAGGTTGATACATTGAACCTGTAGAAAATAGGGGGTTGATTCCCATTACCAGCAAAACTGTAATCTTTAGCTAAATTGTTGAAAAATACATTTTTGTATGCAATTCTTTATAATAAAGTATGGATTCTGATAATACACATTTTTTCTAACAATAACCATGAAGTAACCCATAAAATGCAGTAACAAAATAAAATTGGTAACATGCAAAACATTTTTCTCATTAGTAATCTCTTAGAATTCTGTGATCTTTTGTACTCATCTCAAAAACAATAACAGCAAACCCCAACAACATTGATTTCAGAAAATATCCACTTGTCCTAACACAAGAATTTACACTACCATAAATGTTGTATAGCAAATAAAAATTTTAAAACTAAAACATTTTTTAACCTGAATCTTACTTTTGTGTCAGATGGTGATATAAGGACATTGTACTCTATACTATCCTGATATAAACTTCTCTACTTTGTTCAGCCTCTGAAAACCAAGAGAAAGGTTGCTGGGACCGTAGTCTCTGATGTTGGAAGATGCTGAGAATGTTGTGACCTCAACATCACTTTCAACACTCTACCTTTCATGGCTGGTAGATAGCATTGAAACCCATAAAGGAAGTAAGTATCTTTTCTCTTTTTGGGGTAGCATGACAAATCATGGATTGATTAACATCAAACCCTGGTCAGCAGTAGCTGCAGACATTCTAGCCTAAAGTTTCTCTAACACCTATATTTTTTATTAAGTCACATTGCTGACTTTGTACCTTTGGGTTTAGAGTCCTAAGGAGTTGCACTAGGCTTTGGGATGGCAATTGCATTACAACTTGAGTTTTAAAAGCAAACAGTGAAAATATGCAACAAATGCCCAGGAAGAGCTTTACAAAGTAGGATTAATAAGACCAGTGAAACATGTAGTAGGATATCAGCCACTCTACAAACTTGCACACATTGTGGTTTTCATTTTTTTTCCTAATACATATGACTGTTAGTATGCATGGTTACCAATGTAAAAGTGAAAATGAGGCTAGTAATAAAATTACATGAAGTTGCGAAAATTAAATGTGTAATAATGAGGATTAACTGTATGTACACATGTTAACCATAATGTAAATGTATAGAACAAGAAAATAAAAACAAACACTATGAAATTGTAGTGAGCAATTTTGATCCTAAAAAATAGATGCCATGATATACCAAGCTACTTTCATCAGAGATAGGGTAAAATTTTATGGGTAGAAGGTATTGTATGTCATCAAGTACTATGTGATTATCATGACTAATTTGGAGCCTAGAGAAAAGATGAGGAAATGTGCCTCTTTCCTTTGGAAAAGTGAATGGCCTTTGGTGCAGAATGTTGGATATGGTATCAGTCATAGTCTCTGGACCAGTTGGTTTTAATTCTTTTTTGTTATAAGGAAAAACTAATTGGAAGTGGGGATAGGAGATAGGAAGAGTTTTCCCCAAAAATGCTTGTAATATTGAAAAAATAGGTATCAGGGATAGCCAGGTGAGTCAAGAGAACTTGAGTTCAAATCCAGCCTCAAATGCTCACTAGCTGTGTGGCCCTGGGCAAATCACTTAAGTTTTGTATTCATCTCAACAACAACAGTAACAACAAACCCCAACAACATTGATTTCAGAAAATAGAAAAGAGAAAGTCCTCAATAAAACTTTAAAACAATAATATGAAATAATAGAAAGCTGAGGACTAAGGTCTCTGATAGTTCTTGACTTGCTATGATTCTTCATTGGCAGGTAATACTTTGAAAAGACTTCTTTGATCTCCTAGATTCTAAGTTGAAAGTCCTTTAAAAACTCTGTGATTTCCCATCTGCTAAATAATATAGACCTAAAAACTTAGAAAATAGCATAACTCCAACAATATCTTTTTCAAAGAAGGCAATAAGCATTTATTAAGCATTTACTACTGTGTGACAGGTACCTGGTAAGCAATTGAAATACAAAAACCAGGCAGTTCCTGCCCTCAAGGAGGTTACATTCTAATGGGGAAGAACACATAAATGGAAGCTAAAAGGGGAAGAGGTTCTTCTGGTTTAGAATGAGGAAAAAGCCCAAGGAATATTTCATGAAAGAAATAACATTTGTGCTGTATCTTAAAAGATTCCATCAGGTAGACATGGGCATAGAAGGGAGAATGTTTTAGGCAGAAGGATCAGCATAAGTGAAGTTATAAAGGTAATATGGTATGGCCATAAGCATTCAGTTGGACTATAGCCAGGGGTCCTCAAACTTTTTAAATAGGGGGCCAGTTCACTGTCCCTCAGACTATTGGAGGGCCAGACTCTAGTAAAAACAAAAACTTTGTTTTGTGGGTCTTTAAATAAAGAAACTTCATAGCCCTGGAGGAGGGGGATAATCATCCTCAGCTGCTGCATTTGGCCCGTGGCCGTAGTTTGAGGACCCCTGCGTATAGACTATCTGAAGGAGAATGGTCAAAGCTAAGACTGGAAAAATACGAACTTGTGAGTTCCTAGAGAGCAGGAGCTAATTTTTTGGTCTTTTTTATGGTTAGTTCAGGGCCTGACACATAGTCAATACATAATAAATATTAATTAGCTAATATGTTACAGATTATTCTTTGAGAATATTAGAGAATGTTTTTGTTTGTTTGTTTGTTTGTTTGTTTGCTGTTGTTTGTCCTTCATTCTCAAAAAGAACCATGACATCCAGGAAGTGATGCTATGACATGTGAGTGAGTTAGATTGGAGGGAGGAAGGACTGCGCAAGGTCCTCTGCCTTACTTTCCCCTCCAGAGACATCTGGATCCAGTGGCCAGATATAGATCAAGATGACTGGAGAAAATAGTCTAGAGCAGAAATGATGGCATCATAGATAGGGTGCCTAGACATGAAGTCAGGATAGAACTAAGTTCAAATCCAACCTCAGACCCTTAACTAGCTGAGTAACCCCAGGCAAATCACTTAACCTCTATTTGCCTCAGTTTTCTCATCTGTAAAATGGGAATAACAATAGCACTTATGTCCCATGGTGGTTTTGAGCATAAAATGAGGTAATATTTGTAAAGTGCTTAGCACAGAATCTGTCACATCATGAGCTCTATATAAATGATATCTATTATTATTAGTAACATGCATGAATGTGGTCAGAGCCAGATTAAAATGTAATACAATAAAACATAGATAATGTTAAAATACTGTTTTCATGTCAATAGGCCATCTAGAAAAATCCTCAAGTATGGTTTAGGGCCCTGTTTCTATTTTAATTTGACACTATTGGTCTAGATTCCTCAAACTTTTTAAATAGGAGACCAGTTCATTGTCCCTCAGACTATTGGAGGGCTGGACTGTAGTAAAAACAAAAACTTTGTTTTGTGGGCCTTTAAATAAAGAAACTTCATAGCCCTGCGTGAGGGGGATAATTGTCCTCAGCTGCTGCATCTGGCCCGTGGGCCGTAGTTTGAGAACCCCTGAGTATCTTCTTTAATTGGCTTCCCTATAAACAGCCTGAGTCAAATGAGACCCAAGGCTGTATACCTTGTCCCGTCCAAATTGGAATAATGGATGAGAATCAAAAATACTACAGAAGAATGAGAAACTGGGATGTGTTACAATAAGAATGCAACAGACCCACCTTGATGCTGAAATCATCATTCTAACCATGTGCCTGGGCTACCCTGAGCTGTCCACTTGCTCGGTCCCATTTTTGGCCAATGGCGAACGCTTATGAGAAGGTGACCAAGATTAGAGCTGTTTGTGGCTGGAATTAGATCCAGTCTGTAGTCAAAATTGGTGGTGAGGGCCAATTCATGAGCTAAGCTTTTAACAATCTTGTCTGCTGTCTTCTGGGCTGACAGCTTAGGGGGATCCTTGCTAAAATGTGGCATTCAGAACTGAACATATTTTAGATGCAGTTTTTGGAGTTGTTTTGTTTTGTTTATACCAGAGCAGATCTCCCTAGTCACAGACATTGTGCAGAAAGCTTTCTTAACACAGTCTAGGACGGAATTCATTGTTGGGGCTATTATATCCGGCTTTTAATTTATACTGAGTCTAGAACCCCTAGATCTTTTTTTTCATAAAAACAGGTTCTAATCATTCCATTATCTGTCTTTATATGATTGATATTTTGAACCTATGGTTAGGATATCATGTGGCTTAGTGAAAAGCATCCTCACTTGGGAATCAGAACTTGGGTTCAAATCCTACCTCTGACATTTTCTACCCATGTGACCTTGGACAAATGTCTCAACCTCAGTGGGATTCAGTTTATTCATGTGCAAAATGAAAGGGTTAAACGAGATGACATCTGAATGATTCTGTGACCTTGTATCTGGCCCAGAGCTGTGTTGGAAGCCACTTGAACACATTGCCAAGAGCCAAATGTTGTATTTTCAGTATGAGCATTCAAATTCAAACTATTAATCAAAAATTTGTTGTTATTCATTGTTAACTGTCTAGACTTGAGAAAGTGAGAGAGAAGATGTTAATAATACAGGTTAAAACTGCAAGTTATGTCCTGTGTACCTTTTTTGGAGGGCAAAGCTGGAGGTTGAACATTTTACCAGTATATCCCTGAATTCCAACCTAATGAAATGTTAACACAGTGTGGACGGATAAAGCACTGATCTCTGAGACAGAAAGAGCCAAAGTCAAGCTCTGCTGTGTAAACATAATACCTTTGTGACTTTTCATTCACCTCTCGGTGCCCAAAAAACTAAGACTAAAGATTGGAGGACTAGTGCCAGAATGAATTGGTCGAGTGGTTTTTTCCCCAGACCAGTGAAATCACTGTGGGGAAAATATACAAACCAATCATTTAAAATTTTCAAGGCCTTTTTGGATTCTTATTCTCTCATTTTATGTGCCAAGTGTTCCTCCCAATTCAAGTCATCTGAAAGTTGCTAAGCATATGTATACATATATTGGATTTAATATATATATATTTAACATATTTTGGATGACTTGCCATCTAGGGGAAGGAGTAGAGGAAGAAGGGAAAAATTTGGAACACAGGATTTTGCAAAGGTCAATGTTAAAAAATTATCTATGCATATGTTTTGGAAATAAAAGGTTTTAATAATAATAATAATAAATTTGGTAAGCACAGTAATAATTTACTTTTACATGACACTTCCCCTCACCCATGATCATATCAAACTTTTGAGATAAGAAATACGAATTTATTATTTCAGTTTTACATATGAGTAAGCTGAGTCTCAGAAAAGTAAAGTAACTTGATAATGGTGATGTAGCTAAAAATTATTTGAGCTAGATTTGAATCCAAGTCCTTCTGACTCTAAGTCTAGCACTTCATCTTGGGCACCACCCAAGTCATAAGAGCCAAGGGTAGATCCCTGGTGCACACCACCAGAGACTTTTTTGAAGTCATTCATTAGACTGTTGGCCATAACTGCATTGAAAAACAAGGTCTGATTCTTGTTTCCATTTTCAAGAGTTTGTCAAGCCTCCATACAATAAGCCTTGGAGATGCGTCTACTATTGGGGAGAGCGGGAAAGAGCCAATTTAATTTGAATATTTTTTATTTTAATTTTCTGGAAAATAGACTGTTTAAAGCATAAGTTGGTTTCAGAGTATGCAGGACTTGGTGGTCCTTCCTTCATCTCAATGGAAGAAACATCACAGGATGTTAAAATTATATCATGTCAGATGATCTAATTTATCTCTTCAAGCACTCTTTCTTGGCAGGATAAAAGAGTGCCAACATACTGGATTTATTGCAGGACCATGCAGTATGGCTTGGTTTTGGACTAGCAATTATGTTACTGATCGGAACGAAAGATTAAGAAGAGATTCCTCATCAAGTTGCATCTGCAGCTGAGTGTTCTATACCATCCATCCATCATTCTTCTTGGACCACTTCTTGGATGTGATTTATCACTGAGAAACCAGAGTTTATGGAAAACTATCTCATAATATCAAAGCATCTTAGAATTTCAGAGCCAAGAGAAGCTCCAGAGTACAACTCATCAAACTTCCTACTCAGTGTACAAACCTGCTATGAAGCAATAATAATAATAATAATGATAATAACTATTGTCATTGCTACCATTGTTCATATTTCTATAACTCTTCAAGGTTTGTAAAGTTCTTTTCGAAATAACTCTCTCTCTCTCTTTCTCTCTCTGTCTTTCGCTCTCTGTCTCTGTCTGTCTGTCTGCCTGTCTCTCTGTCTCTCTTTCTCTCTCTCTTTCTCTCTCTCTCTCTCTCTCTCTCTCTCTCTCTCTCTCTCTCTCTCTCTCTCTCACACACACACACACACACACACACACACACACACACACACACACACTCACACACATTTCATTAGTTCTCATGGATTCAACTATCATTAGAGATAGCTAGATAGAATCATAGAGTCCTGGTCTTGGAATCAGGAAGTCAGTTCAAATCCTGTCTTCTCTTGCTGTATGACCCTAACCAAATCTTTCAACTTCAGCTTTCTCCTCTGTAAAATGAGGATAATAATAGCCCCTACTTCACAAGTTATTATAAAGATCAAATAAGATGATATTTATTGAGCACTGTTCATACTTTGAACCTTGCTATGTAAATCTTAGCTATCATCATTATCATCATCATCAGTATTATTATTATGCCTCTTTAGTGAGTCCCAGATCTGTATTCCAGTCTCCTCTCTCTTGGGCCTTAGTCCATCATCTCTACTTACAAGCTAGACATCTCCACCTACAGACACCATAAAGTATCTCAAATTCAACATGTCCAAAACAGAACTCATTATCTTTCTCCTCAAATTCATTCTTCCTTCCAAATTCCTAATTTATTCAGGGAAGTTATCATTCTGTTTGGCACTTAGATTCCCAAACTAAGGTCCATGCTATTTCTCTGTCTGTCATTTCCCATACACAATTAATTGTCACCTGGATCTTTACTCTACTTTGACCCTTGGGCTCCTTGCATCTTTTTTAAAGCAGGGATATGGATGCTCACAACACTTGGAGGAGGAGGGAATCATCAGCCATAGCCCTTATCGTAAGATAGTGGACCACTGTCACTACCTTGCTAGTGATCCTACAAGCTCATCAGCTCTTTCCATCTGCCCTTCCTATCTTACTTTCCTTTAGCCCTGCCTCTAATCATTCAGGACCACTGCGTCTGTCTTTCAGCTGAATGCTCCAAATAGAACATGAGATCTGAGAGCAGAAACTATCTTGTTTTCTGATTTGTATCCCTAGGGCTTAGCACAGTATTTGTCCAAGTAAGTACTTAAATGGTTTATCATTCTTTTTCCCATTGCCAAGAAAAAGACTCATATCACTCCTCTGCTCAATTATACTTGTGGCTCCCTCTTGCCTCTTGGATAAAATTCAAACTCCTCTACTTGTCCTTTAAAACCCTTCCCAATCTGACTCTAACCTCTTTCCAGGGTGGTACCCATTACTTCTTTGTTCACTTGATACAGCCAGCTTCCTTGGCTGCTTCTTACACATGATATTCTTTCTCTCATCTCCATTCCTTTATAAGGCTGTTTTCTATTCTTTCCTCTACCTCCTTCAACCTCCAGCTCCCATCAAGGCTCAGCACAAGCATCACTTCCTACAGAAAGCCCTTTCCCTGGTTGTGAATGTGCCTTCAAACTACTTTGCATTTATTTAAATGTGTTTATCTGTGCATTTGTTGCTTTGTTCCTATTGAAGGCAGGTAAGTTCTTATTTTTGTCTCTATATCAATAGCACCTAGAACAATGAATGATAGCAGATATTTAGTAAATGTTGATTGACTGACTAAGTGATGGACTGAAGAGACTCAAAGAAATGGGTGAAATTTCAGGCATTGTTATTTACTATTATGGAAAATATTTAGGGTCAGAAGTCTTTCTGATCTGTCTTAAATCATGGAATAAAGACAACAGCCTGTTACAAAGCTATCCCTGAACCAAGACCCAGTGAAATAAGAAAGTTGTTCAAGGTCACAAGGTAGGCTGAGGGCAGAATCCATATCCCTTGACAACCTAATTTGTCTTTTCAGGATACACAGGTCCAGAAATAATTGCACCTGCCTTTGTCTCCTTGGGTAAAGTGGGAAGAGGCTTCTGGTTCACCCAATGACCTTATTCTTTCATGCTTCCTTCTTGCCTGCTGAAGACAATCTTCTATCTATCCTCACTCTGGAAGCCAAGGCTAGCAGGACTTGTGGAGGGGGCGACTAAAGGGGGAGATGTGGAATCCACAGCTGCTCACGGGGACAATGGCAGTCACATGGAGGATGAATCGAGCTGGGCTTGTGTGTTTCACAGGCAGCTCAGAATTTAGAAACAAAGGCATGAGAAGCATTTTCTAAATCTTGCAACGGCTTTGGAGGAGATGGTATTGATTGGACACAATACCTTCAAATGAGCCCCCAGGAAACCTGATGTAGCTGAAAAACAGAGGACAAAAACCATTTCTAAACCCTTTAATTATACTCCTCAGCTCCCTCCCAGCTGTTTGGAAGGAGGAAGGGGGAAACAAATAGCACATTAGTATTTGGAAGCAGGTGTCCTTGAGGTCCGATCCATTTGAATGGACTTGGATAAAGCAATAATGAACATTTTTTTGGTACTACAGGCAAACCTTAAAAGAAAAGTATCCTTCTCCCTCCCCACCCATATCATCTTTTTTAAAGAAAAATTCTTTAGGGCTGGGAAATACATAGACCTCAGAGCATGCTATGACAGTTCTCTCAGAATCAGGACACTCACCTGGGATGGAGTCACCTAGGATTGGAAGGCTTCATCATCTGGTGTCTTCCAATTTTGTCATCATTCTTGCTAAGTAGGTGCTAACGTAAGTTGTTTCTGAGCTGTTTAAAAAGCATAGAAAATGCTATCAGTGCCCTCCAAATTTCAGCTCGTGGGAAAAATCCCCAATTGTCCTTGCCTGGTTATGCAACTGGCCTTGGAAAAGCCAAACCCCAATAGCCAAATCTTGAAGACAGAATTGTCTTCAAACACTCTTATTCTTAAAAATCAGGGGCCAGAGTTAATTGGTTTGTAATGAGAAAGGGTTGGAGAATGAAAATAGTCTACAATTTGGATAGCTCTTCAATGTCCACAAGCCCAGATTTGATTACTTTTTTTTTCTATTCGCTAAATTAAATTCCTTCTCTCACTTGTCTCATAACATTAAATTTCTTTAAATCTTAATAGACTTTAGTGCCAATCTGGAAATGTGGGCAGCAGATAACTTGGTGTGCCTATAATGGTGCTCTGACTCAGAGGAAAATGTAGAATTAAAGACCAGAATGGAGAAAATGCACCAAATCAAAGAATCTTCACTAAGGAACCTCACGGACCACCTAGTTCAACTCAAACCTAGACATAGAATCATGAGAATATAAATTCAGAGCTATTAGGCCATCTACCTCAACCCATTTATTTTACAAAAAGGGAAACTGAGACACAGAGAAATTAAATTGCCAATACACTCTCCTCCTGAAAAAAATTACCTTATATACAGTGAGATCCAAGAATCTCGGTCCCACTAGGACTTTTGGGACGCTTTGCATGTTTTGTATAATTCTAATTTCTGTAACTTGAGAGACCATAAACTCCTTGAGTATAGGGATTGTTTAATATTTTTGTCTATATTCCTAGAACCTGGCACATAATAAGAGTTTAATAAATATTTGTGGTCTACCTGAGTGCCCAACAGCACAAAGGAAATAAGGGGCAGAGCAGGCAATTGAATCCAGGTTCTCTGATTTCAAATCTAGAATTCTTTCCACTATGTTTTCTGCCCACAATATCCTGGACAAGTGGTCAGGGCTTCTTGTCTTTGTCTGAAGAGCCTTGGTGAGTAGAATTTATTATTTCACAAGATAGTCACAAGGCAGCCCATGTCACCTTGGGACATCATTCTTCAAAAGTTTGCCTTTTCCTTTGTTTGTTTTTTATTCTTTACAATTCCTTACCACTGTTCCTAGTGTCACCTTCTGAGATAAAAGAGAAGTCTAAATCAGCACTCCCCTAATTTAACCCTCTCCTGGATCACTAACAACTGTTCTATAGTCCTTTACAATCCACTATCCCTCCACACTCCTAACCTTCGAGTCCTCATCTTACAATAATCTATCCCCAGTAATTTGCAGGGTAGTACAGTGGGAAAGACTCTTCTGAAGGCAGAACATGACTTCAAATCCTGCCTCTAACACTTGTTACTTGTGTGATTTTAGGCATGTCATGTCACCTGAGACCTCTGTTTCCTCATCCACAAAGTTGAGGTATACTTTTAACAAATAATTATTGAGTGATTGATTGTGAGCTTTAAAGAAAGTTAGGGGTCCCCAAATGCAGAGGTGAGGAAAATGTACAAGATGTGCATAAGAGAGCCACTTATGCAAATACTCAAAAGGTAGGAGATGTAACATATGAGGGGCAGCAATGTGGAGATTTTTGCTCAGTTATGGGTTGGACAACATTTACTCTGAAGTTCCTTCTAAATGAATTTTTAAAAACTTTTAAATGCTATTCATATCATGCTTTAAGATTTCCAAAGACCTCTTCATTCATTACGTCCATTAGGCCAAAAGTAACTCTATCCAATAGGCATTAGACTTGTCCTGCAATTAATAACATGTTAGACACAGTATTTGAATCCAAGTGTTCCTAACTACAAATCCATCCCAATATCTACTTGGTTATATCTTTTAGAATGAATTCCCTCAAATAATTAGCCTTTGCTTTCCTTCTTCTGTTACTGGTGTATTTGAGAGATAGGGAGTGGGAAGGATCCATATATCTGTAATGTTTGGGAGATAGGCAATCCTCAGATACATTTTCCCTCAAGTTGAATCAAAGTTTTTAAGTAGAAATCCATTTCCACAACTCTCTGGCAATATCAGAAGTCTCATTTCAGTCAAGCCCCAGTAGGCAGACATGCAGCGATTTCATTAAGATAGTACCAACCCACAGGGATCTTCTTCCAAGATATTTACTTCAGTGTGTCGAGAATCTATGGTATAGAGCTGTGCATCCTTTGCCCAAACAAATCACAGACTCTGGATACTATGGCAGGCGTGTCTGCTCAAATTTGCCGGGCTTCCCATATCCAACCCCGTGCCCCCCAAATCATCTATTACCTAATCACCTGTAATGCAATAGAGATAAGCGAACCTTCCTCCAGTCCTGGAATTCACGATTGGAAGTACTCCTCACCCCTGCTGCCTCTCCATCTGATTGAAGGGGAAGACCCTCAAAGTTCAAGATGAGTAATAGCAATATCTGGTTGGAACACTTCTAGTACTTCCATTAAACGAGGGCTCTCGGGCCGGCTGTGTCTCGTTCCTCTCCAGGAGGTACTCCAGACTTCCTCTCCTCTGCCCTCTCCTACTCTCTCAGCTCCCTTCTCCATGTGATCTTCTGCATTAGAATGTTAGCTCCATGAGAGTAAGTATTTTTTTTATTTATAACTATATTCAGAGTGTTTAACGCATAGTGAGCACTTCACAAATGCTTGTTGATTGAACGGACTGATCAGTTTAGTGAGAGACTTCAAGACCAAAGACTGAAGAACAAAATGTCTAGCCTTCCAAGAGGAACTTGGAAGATGATGGCTGAAAATGATTTAAGCCAGTGGAGTTTGTGGGATGCTCAGATCCCCTCAAATAGAGGAGCCCATTAGGAGATACCCTGGTATGAGGGACCTGCTTCTGGGACATGTAGTGCAGGAATGATCATCCTATGTTATCCTGCCATGTGAGATGCACAAAGTCAGAGACATCTCCACGCCAAATTCATATAGACTACTCAAGCTCAACTTATGGTAGAGTCTTCTGAGCTCATGTGGGGCTGATCAGACACACTGTATGTTTACCCCTGATGTAGTGATTTCATTTTGGTTCTCTTCCATTACAAAAGGCAACAAATCTCACCATGAGAATGGGAGCAAGTTCTTTCCACTGGTCCCATAGCCGGAACTGTCTATCTTTAAATTTGCTCGACTGAGTCAATCACTCTGGCTGCAACCAGGGATGAAGGACTTATTTATTCACTGAAGGGATGCCATGCAGTCAAGCTCAGGAAAAGCCTGAGGGCTACCTTTAGGCCAATGGGCCTGGGAAACAGCCTTGGGGGTTAGGTTGTTTCCTCTGTCCTTTTTTGTTTTAGGTGCAGGGGGCAGAGTTGGGACATTGGAGCTCCAGATTACAGGCTAGATATTGCAACTAGGCCATCAGGGAAGCCATGAGAACTCTTGAATTCCTAAGATCTCCTCCTCCCTAAGAGGCTAGTGGGAGATGGGGGCAAGGAAACTTTGAACTTCAAACTTCATAAACTAAAGCTATTTAGGAACTGGACTAAGAGTTCAGGACTTGGAGTCACAGAAACCTGAATTTAAATCCTACCACAGATTATGGCAATCTGCATGACCTGGTGTAACATAATCTTCTCATCTCCAGAAACTGTGGGATGCATGATCTCTACCATCCCTACCTTAGGTGTTGATAGACGGGGGGCAATGTTTATGTGTTTGTTTTGCTGTACCTGTGAAGAAAATATTACTCTCAAAAAGCTAACCTGACTGTCATAATGGAACTGAAGTACTTGCAACTGTGAATTTGAAGGACATAATAGGCAAGGGCTTGAGCCAATTTAGGAATGAGAGACCCATCCTGCCAAGCTCTTCTGAGTACCAGAGCATCCTGAAGAAAGAGTGAAATGTAACACACCTGGTCTAATGCAACACTTCAGTATTTGCAGATATGTCATCTAGAAGTGACTGTTTCTTCTTGACTCTAGCGAGTGGAATGGGAAGAAAGGAATAAAGCTCATACAGAAGAAGATTTTATAAACCTTAATTCAGTGAAACACTTCCTAACAGTTAGAGCTATCAAAACATGGAGTGTGTGTGTGTGTGTGTGTGTGTGTGTGTGTGTGTGTGTGTGTGAAATGACTTGCAAGCCTAAGGTAGGATTTGAATTTAGGTCTTCATGACTACAATTCCTATGCTCTACCCAAAGTACTCTCTAAATCTCATCTGTGGCTCCAAGAAGTTGTAGCATGCACAGAGCCATCTCGTAAACCATTTTTGTAGATGAGTTAAACTAAGTTGAAGGCAACTGAGTGGTTGAGAGGGTGAGGGGTCAGTCCTACTCAAAACATGTGAAGACTTTGTTCCAATGGTCATGAAGGCAACTGAAGCACTATGGAGTGTTTGGAGCTTGGTCAGACCTGGAAGATTCCAAAGTCATTCACTGTCTTGGATCACCATGAATTTCAGCTAACTTAACCCTAATTCTAACTCTAATCTTCAGTCAAAATGAGACCTATTAAAGACCTTAGCTTTAAAAAAAGTCAGTCTGGCATTGCATCCAGGCCCATCTCCAGTTCTGGCCACTGGACCCAATGGCTCTGAAAGGGAAAGTGAGGCAGGTGACCTTGGACAGCCCTTCCTCGAGTAAATCAAATTCACTTGCATAATATGGCATTACCTCTCTGATATCATAGTCCTCTTTGAGAACAAAGGATAAAGAACAATAAGAAGAGGAAGATTTCAGGTAACATTTATGGGGATCTTAAAAGGAAAATAAAATCTTAAATTATAATTCTGGGTTAACATTACAAAATTGTGCAATCAAGTCACTTCCATAACTACTGGACACACCCTTCACTCCTAAAGTTAAATAAAGAGACTGTTCTCCAAGAACATCTTCATCCTTTCTCAGTGTAGCAGGGTGTATTCATTACTAGACTGCCAATCTCTTCTGGTGGGCAGGCAAAAAGGAGACTACCCTTAGGGAGATCAATAATTAAAAAAAAAAAACATTTCAAGGATGGGAAGGCAATGACATAAACTGGAACTTAATTTGATTATAGAATTAAATGTGGCTATCACCTTTAATCCATTTACCTAAGAAAAGGCTTTTTTATTCTCTTGTCCTAAACTATCACCCACATTTCCAAAGGGATTTTCCCAATTTTGGAATGAACTTTAGGTAGAAATATTATTTCTTAATATGTGTAGAGAATCTAAAAAGGAGGTTTTTAGATATGCTTCCCCAACTACTTTCTATGACATTCAGCAACATTGCATGTAGCTGGTGTTTAAGAAACATTTGTGGAATTTAATTAGCATCTAAGCCACCTCAGGACTTTTCTTTCTGGGACTCTGGGAATTGATTAACTCTAGGGCAAGAAGACTTGGTAGGAATAATATTTATGGAGAACTGGAAAAAGAAAGATCCCTCATTCAATAAAGGTAGTGTTAAAAGGAAGCTCCCAGAATTTTGAAAATAGGCAGAAGGGAGGGTCCTTTAATTCAAAGAGAGAAATGAAGGGGAATGAATTTGGCATTCTGAAGGGATTCTTCCCCTTGAGTCTCTCAAGGTGTAATAAAGAATTTCACTAGTGTAAAGCAATGCCAAACAACATGTGCCCAGAATGGGAACATGCCTCTCTTGGGAACATTTACAATTTGGTCCAAGGGGAAACAAAGGGGAAATGGAGTTCAAAATGATGTCCATATTGGTGATAATGATGATAATAAATATGGTGATGATCAAAGACCATAGAGATGTGGTGGTGGTGGACGGAGATGGTGGTGTTTTTTGGCTAACCAAAGGAGAGATATGGAAGGTTGATGACAGAGATATATAATCAGGACAAGAATGTGGATCAGGTGACCTCACCTCCTTCCTTTTAATTTTCTTCTAGTTCAAATTCGTTCTGCCAGTATATAATATTAAGAATTCCTAATCCTAAATCAGTTTGTTACCTAGGACAAAGGACTATCATCTCAGTTGTTAGCAGAAAATTCTTTTTTTTATTAAAGCTTTTTATTTACAAAACATGCATGGATAATTTTTCAACATTGACCCCTGCAAAGCCTTCTGTTCCAAATTATCCCCTCCTTCCCCCCACTCCCTCCCCTAGATGGCAAGTAGTCCAATACACGTTAAATATGTTAAAATATATGTTAAATGCAATATATGTATACATATTTATACAGTTATCTTGCTGCACAAGAAAAATTGGATCATGAAGGGGAAAAAAATTGGGAAAGAAAAAAATGCAAGCAAACAACAACAGAAAGAGTGAGAATGCTATGTTGTGGTCCACACTCAGCTCCCACGGTCCTCTCTTTGGATATAGATGACTCTCTTCATCACTGAACAATTGGAATTGATTTGAATCATCTCATTGTTGAAGAGAGCCATATCCATCAGAATTGATCATCATATAGTATTGTTGTTGAAGTGTCCTGCTCATTTTCACTCAGCAGCAGTTCATGTAGGTCTCTCCAGTCCTCTTTGAAATCATCCTAGCAGAAAATTCTTTAAAGAAATTTTCTTTAAAGAAAAATCTTTATCCTTATCTTAGCCTGAGAGGATTCTATCTGACTTTTGTCTCCTGAAATACAATGACTCATAGCCTGTAGTTTTGACTGAAGCACTATTAGCAGGCCCTTATCAAAGAGAGGCTTATGAGTCTCTACACCTTAGTAGATTAGAGCTGATACAGAAATCAGAGAGCCCTAATGAGATGAAGACCAGAGGTGTTGGTAGTAGGGATCTATGTCCAGCAATGTTCAGAAGAATTATAGAATGAGAGTTTTGAAACCCATTGAGAGAAAGCAAAAACATAGCACCTAGTAGGGAGTGACAGAAACATGACACAGTTCCCTGGTGCAGGCTCCACAAAAAATGAAGCCCCATAGAGAGACCTGTTATCACCAGAGGGTGATAACAGAACTAGAAGACATTAGTATCTCTGAAGAAACAGAAGCATGAATTTACCTGCTAAGTAATGGAAGCCCTGGAGATTATGTGTGTATACATGTATATATGTATACATGTATGTATGTGTGCATGGATAAATATATACATATGTATATGTATTATGTGCACTGTGCATATGTGTATGTATTGCATTGCATTATAATTAAAATATTTGTACATTTGTGTATGTATGTATCTATGACCATATTTGTGTGCATGTAATCAAAATATGTGTATGTGTGAACATATAAATGTATGTGTATATTTGTATATGATTATTATTGTGTGCATGTATATAAGAATACATGTACATATATATAACTATATGTGTGTACATGTATATGTGTATATGTGATTATAGATGTATATGTTGTGCATTGTATGTGTATGTGTGTATATGTTCACACATATGAGCATATTGTATATGTTTATATATGCACAATATATGTGCATTGTATATGTAGGTATATACACATGAGTGTACATTGCTTACATGTATATGTATGATAGTGTGGGATTTGTGCATATATATGAACATGTGTGTACATGCATGTGTATATGTTTTCCCCATGTGTCTGACTCCATTTTTATTCCTATATATGTCTACTCTTCTGCATGTTCTATGCATTTGTGGAAGTGTGTTCCAGGGTTGGCTTTGAGGGGAGGCTATGGAGATGGGCTTGGTGTGTATTTCCACTGAGGCACATAACAGAGAATAGTACTGACTGTGGACTCAGAGCCCCTGGGTCCAAATTTATCTGTGTGATCTTGGAAAAGTCACATAATGTCTTCTTAATTCCATTTCCTCATCTGTAAAATGAGGAGTTTAGGCTGGTTGACCTCTGAGGTCCCCTTTAGATCCCATAGAATCCTATGATCCTATGCTACTTTTCTTTCTAAAGTATGAAGACAGAGGGGGAGAGAGCAGTTCGAAAAGGCTAAATGTACCTCCTCGGGAGCTCTGGACTGTTTAGTTTGACTCACTCTCAGGTCCTTACCTCTGTGCTCAGGGACAAGTAAGAATAATAATGATAGCTAATAGCTAACATCATGTAACACTTACCAAAGTCACATAAGCTTTTTGAGTCAGAGGAAAGACTTAAACCCAGAACTTCCAGGTTTGGAAGACATTCACTATAGCACATTGTCTCTCAGTGATGAGGAGGATGTTGAAGCCAGTTTCCCTTTCTGAACCTCAATTTCCTCATCTGTAACATGAAATCATTAGATTAGGTGAGATCAAAACCCAAATTTCTGAGCCTAAATCTGTGCATAGGATGCTGTGTTTGGCATGTGACTGATTGATCAATCACCAGTGTCAGCACTGGTCCCACCTCAGGTCTGGACTCTGCTTTAGTCCTTCTGGATATAACCACTGCTTGCCTCAGTTTCCTCAACCGGAAAAACTTATTTCCCAGGGGTGGAACAAGTGAAATAATATTTGTTAAAAAAAAACCCAACCAAACAAATACTTAACACGTAGTAGGTGCTTAATTCCTCCCTCCCTCCCGCTACTTAGGGAAATAATATTTGTAAAAACAAACAAACAAAAATACCACCATTTGGCCCACTACTTAACACAGAGTAGGTGCTTAATTCCTCCCTCCCTCCCCCTACTTAGGGGATACCCCTCAACAGAATTTTACTCCTTGTGACCTCTTTCTAGGGCTTGCCTGACCTCTCCAATGAAGTTACTTGAATTATGAAACGGCAACATCTTAAAACCCAAATTACAATTGACACATTTGGCACAAGCACTGTATCATCCCCCAATTTGCAGCGGCTGAAATAGACACCTGTGGGACCGAAGAATGCTCTGTGGTGTTAACACATCTGCCTGCTTTTCATCTGAAGCCTGGCGGGCAGGATGTCGGCGGATGTCTGGTGTCACAAGGTAATGCTGACATTAATAACGCCTGCAGACAGGACATATCATCTCCAGTAATTGGCAGATTCCCACGTCAGCGGGTAGCTTTTTTTACAGGGACAGTGATGCCCTTTAAAGACCCCAATCACTGAAAAATTCATCTGCACTAATGGGAAATGACCATTTCTGGTCTATCTCTGCCTCCTTGGGAAACAAGAGCCCATCTCCAAGTAAGCTCCAGTCACAGAAAGCTGCCATCTTCCCTGGAGATGCAGACTTGATAAACATTAGTAACAGATTCCCTGTGAGACTGAAGGGAAAATGGCCCTTTTTAATTCCATTTCATTCCATCCAAGAAGCATTTATTAGGCAACATCTACTGTGTTCAAGGTCCTGTGCTTTTTAATTTTTAATTACAATGTTTCCAACTCTGGAACACGAGTCCTAGAATATCAGAGCGGGGAACATCAGTCCTATCATCTGATAGATGAGGGAAATGAAACATGGTATCGCTAGAGCTGAAGTCCTAACTTCTCCTTTTACAGAAGAGGAAACTGAGGTCCACCCAGAGAAACAGAATAACTTGCTCAAAGATCCTAAGTCATAAATCTAGAGGTGATAGATATCAGAGACTTTCTTTTTATGCATTTTCAGTTAAGGAAACTGAAGTCCAGGAGATAGAATGATTTCCTTGTCCAAGAATCCTTCCTAGATCTCAAAATTGAAAGCTATTCTAGTCCAACCCTTTATTTTGTAAATCATTCAATCCAAAAGCATTTATTAAGCACCAACTGCATGCTAGGCACTGTAATACCATTGGAAATGCAAGGGCAAAAATGAAATCTGCCTTTCAAGATGAAGTCCGGACAGATGAAATGACCTGGCCAGGGTCACATAAGCAATCGTCCCTTGGGACAATGTGATAGAATAAAATGAATGCTGAATTTATATTCTAAGGAGTGAAATATGAATTTTTTCTTTGTTACTACTGCCCGTGAGGTCCTAGGGAAAGGAAAATATCACCTCTATGGACCTCAGTTTCTTCTTTTTAAAGGGAAGTGAGGCAGAGAGTGGCACAATAGATGGGGCATCGGCTCCAGTAAGGAGGACTGAGTTAAAATCTTACTTCAGACTTCCTAGCTATGTGATCCTGGGCAAGTCACTTGACCCCATTATGTCCAAAAACAAATAGATAAAGGGAAAGTGTTAGACTAGATGAGCTCCAAAGTCCTTTCCAGTTCTGATTACTAGATATTCAGACAAAAGCCTTCAAAAAACCAGAGACTTTTATTTTTTCAAAAAGAAGCAAATGAATAAAAGATTTTTATTTTTCTTCTCTGACTGAATCTCAGGACCACAGCACATGATTCCCAGTAAAGTAGGTCAGGGCAAAACTTCTATGCTTTCTTGCTACAAAAGTCTGAACCACTATATCACCATGGATCATTTGGGGAGATTCACAGGTTCCCCCCCTCATCCCCCAAATAATTATATCATTTTCCATGGGGGAGGGAAAATGTAGAGTACGGGCTAGCTCCCTGGAGGGCTTCAGGGTTAGCCAGAGTCAGGATAAATCAAAGTCCTTGGTCTTTAGGGGGAGAAGTGAAGGAGGCAGGCAAGCTGCCTGAGTCTTGTCAAAGATCTCTCCTGGATTCTGGACTCTGGAATCTCCAGCCTCTCTCCTCCTTGTCCTGCCGCAAGTGCTTCTGACTCTCTCCCACTGTCCTCCAATCCTTGCCTATGATTATCTCACTACCAGATAGTCAGCAAGCACAATGGTGAGGAGAGCCATTATCCAAATATATGCTAAAAGAGCCATTGTCTCATATCAAATAGGTAGCCTTAAATGCTCTCTTGTCTGATTCAGTTTCAGCTCTCTACAGGAAAATGAAAGGAGCTGGATCTTAGATAGATCTAAATTTCCATGTGCCTAGGACCCCTTTATAAAAGCCCCCTCCTTACCTAAGTACTATCTTGGCTGGCCCTCTCACCCTCCATACCAGGATGTTATCTTTTAGAATTCCAGATCCCTTTATGGCCAAGTGTTGCCCAGTTTCCCAGCTTTTATTTCCTATCTCCTATCTCCCTGCCCTCAGGATGTCCATAATCTCCCAGATAAGTAAACAACCCTTTTCTCCAGCCAAGTCTAACTGGGCTTCAGAAAGTACTTGAGCTCATCAATGTTTTGCATTGATCCATTCTCGGGACTTCATGCAGACACCCACACTATACCTCCACCATTATTCCACTGAGTGGGAACAGGAAGGCACAGAACTTTCTGCAGGAAATATGTGCAATAATAAAACACATCCCCCCACCCACCCAAAAAAAAAAAAAAAAAAAACCCAGCAGCTCCTGAAGATTTACTGGCACTTGAATCCGTGAATTGAATTTCTAAGATAATTTATTCGTGTGTGTCATAGATTTAGAATATGCAAATGTCAATCAGTTCATCCACCTGTGGTTTAGTGGAGAAAGCACTGGTTTGATAGCCAGGGGACCTGGTTTTAATTCCCAGCTCTCCTACTTAAATAGTTGTGTGATCTTGAGTCAGTGTCTTCACCTCTATGGGCCTGTTTCCCCTTGGACCCTTCCAGCTGTAGATCTAGATTATACTTGGCAGTGTTGTCTCAAACTGCTCTTCCGTGTATTTTTAGCTGTTCTCAAACTAGAAATGCAGTCTTCCACCTCATGTATGGGGAATGTACTGGTAAATGTTTAACAACTGGCTTTCCTGGAGGAAAAAAAAAAATGTATGTAGGATACACTTTCAAGTTTAACCTGCATTATTAACATTTTCTCCAAGGCTATCTTAAATCTAGACAATCAACAAAACAACAAATAAACTCTAACTTGTAGCATGTGCTGATTTCTGAGGTGTAAATGCTCACACTGAAAATATAATAAGGAGGCTCTCTCGATCTAATTCAAGCTGACTTCAACACACCTCTTTACCTAAATCAACGATGTTCCTCCCTCTCCCATAGCGGGGCCTCAGCACAAAGCATCCTGTGTTCTTTGAATTTTCTCTCACTCATTTTGTCCTTTTTGAAATCCTGTTTTTTTAGGATACGTCAAAAAAAAAGAAATTGAACATTTTATAATTATGATGACTAAGCTTGATCCCAGAAAAGATCAGTCAATCAATAAATAAACAAGTATTTATTAAGCCTCTGCTAAGTACCTGGCACTGTGTTAAGTGCTTAGACTGCAAAAAAATTAAAGTTTTTACTCTTAAGGAGTTCAGTCTAATGGGAGAGACTACATGAAGACAACACAATATATGGAGTAGATGGAAGGCAACTTTTGTGGGGAAGGCTCAGGAACAGCTTTCTTTAGGGATCAAGAGGTGGAAAGAGAGTATTCTAAACAGGGGTAGCACCCAGTGAAAAGGCATAGAGATGAGAAGAAAATTGGGGGGCTTAGGGAAAGCTTTTCTGTTGTTCTCTTCCTGCCCCCCCCCCTTTTTTTTAACCAGGCCTACTTCAGAACTGCCCAAGAAAAGGTCATCTTGGCCAGAAATCTAAAGAAGTAGGGAGCTAACTACCCCTTTGTCTTGGAAGATGACCATCCAGTAAGAGAAAAAACTGGCAGAGGAAAAGATGGGTCAAGTCCTGGGAATGACTGGGAAATCCTCCACCACTCACCACATGTGCCAGAAAAGGTAAGGGAGATTAACCAAGATTTTTTTGCATGGTCTCCAGGATTCAGAGGTGGGTATACCATGGGTAGGCTATATTGCATGAATTGGTTAATTTTGTCATAAGGGCTGGCTCTGTGCCTGACTTTATGTTAGATAAGAGGGATAAGAACA
Organism: Antechinus flavipes; assembly: GCF_016432865.1. Taxonomy (NCBI): domain Eukaryota; kingdom Metazoa; phylum Chordata; class Mammalia; order Dasyuromorphia; family Dasyuridae; genus Antechinus; species Antechinus flavipes. Next base: position 682,061,160 of record NC_067398.1, on the reverse strand, counting down.
CAAGAGTAAAATAATTCCTCCCTTAAGATGACCATCTAAGAGGGTAGGGGGATGGGATAACATAAATATTTGTAAGTATACACTGAATGCAAACAAAGTAAATACAAAATAACTTAAGGATGATAAAATAACTAAAGATAGCAATACAAATTTTTTATTTTATTTTTTAATTTTATTTAATAATAACTTTATATTGACAGAATCCATGCCAGGGTAATTTTTTTTTTACAACATTATCCCTTGCACTCGTTTCTGTTCCGATTTTTCCCCTCCCTCCCTCCACCCTCTCCCCTAGATGGCAAGCAGTCCTATATATGTTAGATATGTGATAGCAATACAAATTAAAAATTAAAAATATTCTTCCTTCAAAGCCTAGACCTCTCTTATGAAGCTTTTTTTTAAAATTCCCCAGCTTAAAATGACTTCTCTCTTCTCAAATTTTTTATAATTCTCCCAGTTTATATCTCTTTCTTTCTCTGCTTCTATTTGTTATCTCTTTATCTCTTTTGATCTGTGTCTTTGTCTCTCTCTGTCTTTTTTTTTTTAAATTTCTCCAGTTTAAAATGAATTATTTCTCTTCCCATTTCTTATAATTCTCTCATTCTCTTCATCTATCTTTTTCTGTCTCTTTCTTTCTCTGTCTCTGCTTCTCTCTCTCTCTCCATTTCTTTTTATCTTTGTCCTTGTGTGCTTCTGTGTTTGAGCTTTTAAAAAAAATTTTTACCAGCTTAAGTGAATTCTCTCTTCAAATTTCTTAAAAATTATCCCAATCTCTTTGTCTTTATCTTTCTTTCTCTGCCTCTGTTTCTCTATATCTCTAGTTCTTTTTATCTTTGTTTCTGTCTACCTTTTTCTCTGCCTGTCTCTATTTCTATGTCCTCCCTTCCTTCCTTCTCTTTCTTTCTTTGTCTTTTTCCCTTTCCTTCCCTCCCCAAATGCAAATCCAGCCTTAGACATACTTATAAAGAATACAAATCTGGGTGTGTCACTTAAGCTCTATTTGTCTGTTTCCTCAACTATAAAATAGGGATAACAATCGCAACTACCTCCCAAGATTGTAGTGAGAATCAAATGGCATAATATTTGTAAAAAGCATTTAATACAGTGCCTGGCACTGTAAGTACCTAATGTTTATCCCTTCCCTCCTCTTCTCTTTCCTCTTTGTCCCCTTAAACTCTATCCTCGATGTCTGGATACATATTATATCCTCTCCTCCATATGCCTTAAGTATCATGAGGACAGAAACTATATCTTTTATATTATTGTATTCCTCTCAGTGTTGAATGTAGTGTTTTTCACACAATAGGTTTTTCTTTAATTGAAATTATGATCTGGAAAGCCATTTAACTTTGTGCCTAATTGAAAAGCATAAGAATCATATATTTCAATCTGAATGGGACTTCAGATAACATCTGGTCCAGATCTTCCATTTTATAGAAGAAAAAAACTGAAAGGGTCATCCATGTAGGCAGTGAGTGATAGAAGTAGGCTTTGAACTCAGATTCTCTGACTTCAAATCTCTTTCCATTGCATTGTACTGATTTCTAACCTCTGTTCTGACGAAATCTCTCTTGGTCTTGTTATTTGTCACAAGTCAGGTTATATAACAATTTTTTTTCCTGAATATGACCAAATTCAACCTGTACTAATTTCATTCCTATATGGAAAAATTGAACAATAGAACCCCTTCCTGTAGCCTTCTTGAAGACAAAGACTGAAGCATCCCAAAATAATCTGAAAATCCCTCCGGCCCAGTGCTGCAGTGGACTTATTAGCCAGCCAGATAATTAATGTAGCTGCAGCTCTGTGCTCCCCTGAGAACTTTATTTTTAAAGTTAAAAAAAAGTGACAGTCACCCCATAACATATGCTTCATGAGTAATCAGATTGAGCAAGGGATGAGAAAACATTACGGTGAAGTTGGTGGATTTGCTGAATATTAAACTCAACACATGGTAAACTGCACAGAGCTCATTCTTTGTAATTGAAGACCATATGTCCTGTGGGGAGGAAACAAGAGGGCTTCCTGGGAGAGGAGGCCTCCTGGGTTCTCAGATGTGCCACTTCCCTACCCCTCTATGCTCTTTGCTACCATTCAGACTCAATCTTCTATTTCTACATGCATATAATAACCTTCTTGAACTAGTCTTCCCACTTCCAACCTCTATTTTTCAAAATCTTCTGCACAGACTATCCAAATAATTTCCTTTAACACATAATTCTGATAACATTGTATCCTGGATCGATAACCTTTCATAGTTCCTTACTGGACACATAGATGGGACAATGGATAGAACAGCAAGATTGGAATGGAGAAAATTAATCTTTGAATCTGGCTCAGACACTTACTAGTTATGTGACCCTGGGGAAGTCACTTAACCCTATTTGCTATAGTTTCCTTATCTGTAAAATGAGCATGGAAAGAACACGACAAACTACCCTAATCTTAGAGCCAAGAAAACCCCAAATAGGATCACAGAATTGGACATAACTGAAATGATTCAACCACCCCCACCCCCACCAAAAAGCTTCTTACTGCTTATCGGACAAAGTCCAAATTTCTCAGCCCGTATGTTCTAACCTCTACCCTAATTCAGATCCTCATTGTCTCTCACCAGAATTATTGCAGTAGTCTAAATTAAACTCCCTCATTCCAGGCTTTCTCCTCTCTAGTCCATTCTCTATACAGCTGCCAAATAGATATTCCTAATGTTGAGATTCAAAAGAGACCCCAAAAAGTCGGGGTTGCAGATCAGTGTTGAAAGGTATCTCAAAGGAATTTGCAGGCTTGAAGTTATCTTCAAGTCAAAGGCAAAGTTTATTACAATTGTAACAGCAATTGAAGTGGGCCAAGTTCCAAAAGGAATTAGCAAGAACCACGAACAAGAAGATAAATTTAAAGAGATCTGGTTCTTTCTGAAACTGATCTGCTAATTTTGTGGCTTACAAGTAGAATTGAGGAGTAGTCTGGTATGCGCTTCAATATTGAGCTTTATGGTTTTGAGGTGGGGTTGAGGAGAAGTCTCCTATGTACCTCATCATTTGTCTTGGAAACCCTGTTGTTGCTGTGAGAAATGCTGAAAAGTTGGGTTTCCACAGTGTTGCAAGTTTTGAGGTAATATGGGATAGTGGGTACCACTGACCTGGAGGTTTTTAGAATGTGAGAGGTTAAGGAAGGTTAGGATTCACAGAACAATTAAGTGATCAGTGAAAGTCTTGATCAAAGGAGGAATTCGGGGGTTAGGAAGGCATGGTGGATTCAGCCAATCAAAAAGAGTCTTATGTTTTTGAGAAAACCACTAACTTAAGATAATAGCCCATCCAACCCAAACTAGTTGGGGTCAATGACAGGACTTGACCAAATCACTACTGCACCTGCTTAACAGGCTAATTGAATATTAAAGAAAACACTCCATAGCAGGAGTTTTCCACCATTTTTGAACATGGGATGTATGAGGAGGGGAGAACATGTTTTATGCATATTAAGGGGAAACATGTAATGGGCGTATCAGAAAGATTGTAATCCAGAAGAAATCCAATTCGTTCTCTGAAGGGAGGGACTGCATTAGCAAGTACAAAGCTTCTCTCACTTCTGTGCTCAGTGCTTTCTTTTCCTGAAGAGGAGTGGAGCCCATTTCTGGCCAGAAACATTAAGACGATTCCTTAAGATTCTTCTTTAATAAATTTTCTTCAATATCTGATTTTCAATGTCAAGAGTATATTTCTAATATTGCTGACCAACAAATTATTATCTGGCAGTCAGCATTATTTGTACGACTATAGTGTAGTATGTCTAAGACCAAGAGACTTTAGGATCATTGACAAACAGTTTGTTAGAACAATAGCATTTCTAAAGTCTGGGGGATTCAGGATTCCTGCTATATTTCTCCCAGAAGCTGCATCCTATCATTAAAACATAGTTCTGCTGGAAACTGAATGGATGCCCATTAATTGGAGAATGGCTGAATAAATTATGGTATATGAATGTAATGGATCTCATTGTTCTGTAAGAAACAACCAGCAGGATGGATACAGAGAGGCTTGGAGAGACTTACCTGAACTGATGCTGAGTGAAATGAGCAGAACCAGGAGAATATTGCACATAACAACAAAATTATATGATGATCTATTCTGATGGACATGGCTCTCTTCAACAAAGAGATGATTTAAACCAATTTCACTTGTTCAGTGATGAAGAAAGCCATCTACACACAAAGAGAGGACTATGGGAGCTGAGTGTGGACCACAACGTAGCATTCTCACTCTTTCTGTTGTTGTTTGTTTGCATTTTGTTTTCTTTCTCAGTTTTTCCTTCATGACCAGATTTTTCTTGTGCAGCAAGATAACTGTATAAATATGTATACATATATTGGATTTAACATATATTTTAACATATTTAACATGTATTGGACTACTTGCCATTTAGGGGAGGGAGTGGGGAAGGAGGGGATAATTTGGAATAGAAGGCTTTGCAAGGATCAATGTTGAAAAATTACCCATGCATATGTTTTGTAAATAAAAAGCTTTGATTAAAAAAAATAAAAAAAACATAGTTCTGACTGTCATATATATCCTCAAAGATCATGGATTCATAGATATGAGATTCAAAAACTTACTAGGTCATCTATACTAACCTCCTTCATTGTGGATGCAAAGAAATTAAGATCCAAGGAAGTGAAGTCCAAGGTCACAGGTAGTATGCTCACATTGTAAAATGTGAACCCATAGCAGTCATTCAATCAGCATTTTATTTTATTTATGCAATAAGGATACAAATACAAAGAATGAAACAATAATTCACAACAAGGAGTTTAGAGTTTATCAGAAGAGACAATGTGTGTGTGTGTATGTGTGTGTGTATATATATATATATATATATATATATATAGAGAGAGAGAGAGAGAGAGAGAGAGAGAGAGAGAGAAAGAGAGAGAGAGAATGAATATCAAAAATACAATGTAGTTAGAGTTAATAATCTAGCAGTTGGATGCATTGTTGGTGGAGTTGTGAATGGATCCAACCATTCTGGAGAGCAATCTGGAATTATGCCCAAAAAGTTATCAAACTGTGCATACCCTTTGATCCAGCAGTGTTGCTACTGGGCTTATACCCCAAAGAGATACTAAAGAAGAGAAAGGGACCTGTATGTGCCAAAATGTTTGTGGCAGCCCTGTTTGTAGTGGCCAGAAACTGGAAAATAAATGGATGCCCATCAATTGGAGAATGGTTGAGTAAATTGTGGTATATGAATGTGATGGAATATTATTGTTCTGTAAGAAATGACCAGCAGGATGAATACAGAGAGGCTTGAAGAGACTTACATGAACTGATGCTGAGTGAAATGAGCAGAACCAGGAGATCATTATACACTTCAACAACAATACTGTATGAGGATGTATTTTGATAGAAATGGATTTTTTTGACAAAGAGAAGATATGATTGAGTTCCAACTGATCAATGATGGACAGAAGCAGTTACACCCAAAGAAAGAACACTGGGAAATGAGTGTGAACTGTTTGCATTTTTGTTTTTCTTCCCAGGTTATTTTTACCTTCGGAATCCAATTCTTCCTGTGCAACAAGAGAACTGCTCGGTTCTGCACACATATATTGTATCTAAGATATACTGTGACATATTTAACATGTATAGGACTGCTTGTCATCTGGGGGAAGGGTGGAGGGAGGGAGGAGAAAAGTCAGAACAGAAGTGAGTGCAAGGGATAATGTTGTAAAAAGTTACCCAGGCATATGTTCTGTCAATAAAAAGTTATATTAATAATAATAAAAGAATCTAGCAGTTGGGTGAGAGATTGGAAAAGTCTTTATGCTGAAAATATTGCTTGAGTTTGCCCTTGAAGTAAGAAAATGAAGGAATTCTATGAAGCAGAAGTAAAGAAGGCATAGAGATGGGAGATGGAGTACCATATGAAAAACAGAGAAGGATGCAGCAGAGAGTAATGAATAAGAAGTTTGGAAAGACAAATTGAGGTCAGGTTGTAAAAAGCATTAAAAGTTAAATGAGGTCCTTTGAGTCTATATCCAGTTCTCTTAACAGAGTAACAATGGCTCCCTTTGGATTTTAGGGTAAAATAGAATGTACTAACCTTAGTCTGGCATTAAAAGATTTCTATTATTAGGCTTATACTTACACAGAGGCAGTACACAGAGCACTAGCCCTGGAGTCAGAAGACATGAGTTCAAATTCAACTTCAGATACTGACTATGAGACCCTGGACAAATCAACTTTTTTCTGCCTCAGTTTCCTCATCTGTGAAATGGAACTAAAAATAGCATCTATCTCTCAGGGTTATGGTGAGGATCAAACTGATCTTTGTGGAGTGCTTTGCAAACTTTAAAGAAATATATGTGTGTGTGTGTGTGTGTGTGTGTGTGTGTGTGTGTGTGTGTATAAAAAGAGAAAATTTTATTTTACTGTTACTTTTCCAATCTTATTTCATATTATAAGGAATATCGAAAAGTTGGGTTGTCACAGAGTGGAAGTCAGCCACTGACCAATAGGTTTTCAGAATATGAGAAGTTAAGGAAGGTTAAGATTCCACAGAACAATTAACTGATCAATAGAAGCCTTGAGCATACAAGGAATCAGGAAGCTAGGGAAGCACAGGTGGATTCAGCCAATCAGAAAGAATCTTGTGGTTTTGAAATAATAGCTGGGGATCTGGTTGCCTGACTAGGATATATGGCTGGTCCGGCTTCTCCTATGTGACAAAATGTGAGCCCTTCTCTGGGAGCCCTAGATCTGTTTTAGTGAATCAATTAATTAGCAAATATTGTTAAGTCATAGGATTTTAAGACCAAAGACATAAAGACCAAAAGGAAAAACAGTCCCTGTCCTCACTGAGCTTACATTCTAACCAGGGCAACAATAAATATACACATACATAAGCACATGTGTGTGTGTGTGTGTGTGTGTGTGTGTGTGTGTGTGTGTATGAGAAATGGATGGGTATTTGGTTTCCATGGTTATGAAAATGAAATTGGAGAAATGAAATAAATTAGAAAACTGAAACCCACAAGGACATCAGAGAATAATCAAGGGTGGAGATTATCTTCCCCCAAAAGAACATAAATTCCTTGGAGGCAGGGACTGACTTTTGTAATCAGGGGTGGTGATCTGAGAATTGAAAAGAATCTTTTGGTTTTTACCCTTAGCCTTCCTCTGTTACCTTCTTCCCCTTTTTAGAACGTAAGCTCCTTGGGAGCAGCGACTGGCTATATAACAAGGGATGGAAATACATGTTCTGTCACTTCTGTAACATCCAATTAATGGGGAATCAGGGGAGAGACTTGTGCTTCAGAATAGGAAATAAAATGCTGCCTTTGGAGTTTCAAAGGTGTGTCTACTCATCTAGGCATCCATTCTTGCAAGAATGTAAAATAAATCTTTCCTGCATCCATCTGTGAGTCAGTGGAGCTTTTGGTAAGATATTGTGTTTCTTACACATATATACACAGAATATGAACACAAGGTAGTTTGGGGAAAGAAGAGCACTGGCAATGAGGGAATCAAAAAATGAAAGGCTTTATGTATAAGATAGCATTTGAGCTGAATGTTTGAGGAAACCAAAGATTCCTAGAAACAGAGGGGAAGAGAAATCTCACATGGAATCTCTGTCTCAAATGAGATTGAGAAAGTGCTTCCCATGTATTTAGCACCCTCACTATTATTTTTACTAACTCAAGATGTTGCGGTATTGATCATAAGACAATCTGAGATTGACGAGCAGGTGATATCAAACCATGTGAGTCTCATACCATGCCATATATAGTCCATTTGAAGCAATTAATTTTCAGACTACAAAAGTGAAGACTGGCTGGGGGGAGAGAGAATGGGGAGGGGATACCATTACTCTATTCAAACAGTTTTAACAGCTATGTGTGGAAGGCAAATTAGACTTGTTCTGCTAGTCCCCACAGGGCAGAAATCGAAGAGATGTATAAAAGTTGGAAGGAAGCAAATTTGGGTTTGATGTAAAGAAAGAGAAATTAGAGCTGACTAAAACTGTAATGGACTGCTTTGAAAGGCAGTGGTTTTATTTAATTTATTAATTTATTAAATTAACTATAATGTATGTGTGAATAAAGATGCTATCTGCAGCTAGAGAAAGAACTGATAAATAGATTATAGAATAATTATATATTTATATGGAAATATATATGGATTATGTATGTTAGCTCTCTCTTGGGTGGGAGAGAGGGAGAGAAGAAAAAAAAATTTACATGATAATTTTGTTGTATATTTGAAAGGAATAGCAAGTTGTGCATAGTAGATTTGCAATTTCATGTGCTATCATCTTTTTTATTTGACTATGTTATGGAAATTTTTCTTTTATTCCGTAAATTAAAAACAAAATTTAATAATAAGAAAGAAAGGTAGTGGTGTTCCCCTTCCTGGGAGTCTTCAAACATGTGTGGAATGTGGTAAAAAAGGTATTCTTGTTCAGATAGATTGCAGTAAATGGCCTCTGGGACTTAACCCCATCTCACCTCTTCCCAACTCTGAAATTCTATGATTCTCATGATACCAAATGAAGAGCCCTAATGAATAAGGCAGGAACCAAAGGAGAGTTAGCTGCTGGAGAATGGTTAATAATTCTTTCAGCTTATCCTGATTAGTGAAGGTCCTTCCTTGCAGGTGTGGCCAGACTACAAACATGAAGAATCATTATTATGTAGCCTTGGAGTCACAATTTATCCAGGGTTACAGTTGCCCCAGAGATACCCCAGAGTTCCCATCAGCAACTTGTAGCCAAGGAGTTCTGGATCAGGGCATCCATTCAAGGAGCCCCCAGCACCATCCTATCATAATCTGGGGTCTGTCTGATGTTCTATTCCATTTTTGTATATGCTGACTCTGTTTTATGTTAATTCAATTGGTCAGCTGTCACTACTCAAGGATGAGGAAGTATCGGGGATTGGTGTGGCTCATTTTATAATGGGAATCATTTATTATTGAACAAGTGTTCAACAAACACCATAAAATCCATGAATAATTTTTAAGCACTTTATTCCAACTGAAAAATGATATGTTCCACCTTTCTGGGCAGACATTTTACAAGGGAATTGAGGAAGTAAGAGAAGGTGTGTGTGTGTGTGTGTGAGAGAGAGAGAGAGAGAGAAAGAAAGAGAGAGAGAGAGAGAGAGAGAGAGAGAGAGAGAGAGACAGCAACACACACAGAGACAGAGGCAGAGAGAGAGGGGGAGAGAGGGGGGGAGAGAAAGAAAGAGACAGAGAGAGAGAAAAAGAGAGAGAGAGAGAGAGAGAGAAAGAGAGAGAGAGAGAGAGAGAATGTTATTTCTGGATTGACACAATGTATTGATTGGAAAACCTAAGAATGGTCAAAGCAGAGATATTCTGATTAGACTGGTTAACACCTCTGAGAGTCCCTGAGTATTTCACAATCAGGTGCAAGCAAATACTAATTCTTTAGGAGTGGTCAGAAGGATACTGGCTCAGCATAGCTGCCAAATTGGTCTTTTTAAAGTACAGTTCTGACCATGTCACTCTGTTACTTAAGAAGCTTCAGTGGCTCCCTTTTAAATCTAAGATAAAATTCAAACTCCTCTCTTAGTATTTAAAGCCCTTGACAATATGGCCTTAACCTATTTTTGAGACTTCTTTCACATTCTTCCTCCTCACAGATTCCACATTCTGGCTACTGGTCTAATTATTGTTGGCTATATGGAGCATCCATATATCTCCCCCCACATGCCTTTGCATATACTATCTCTATAGTTGCAAGGTTTTCCCTCCTCACCTCTACCTCTTGGAATTTCCAGATCTTTTCAAGTCTCAGGTGCCAACTTCTACACGAAACCATTATGGATCATTCTTAGTTGTTGATGTTTTCTTCTCTCCCCTCCAAAAATTCTGTATTTTATGCATATTCTGTGTTTAATTATCAATGTACAGATTATATCCTCTTCCCCTCGTGTAGAATGTACTCTCTTTGGGGGCAAAAACTGTTTCTTTTCATCTTTATATAGTCAGTGGTTAGCATAGGGTTTTGAACATTGTAGGAATGTAACAAAAGTCTAGTGGAATGGAATGAAATAGAAATGAATAAAATAAGATGGTATGGAATGGGATGAGCTAGGATAAGATGGGTTAGAATGAGATAGAATGGAGTCAAACAGTAAAACTTAAATTTAGATTAAAACATCAGGATGCTTTCATACATGTTGGAACTTGCCTTTTGGTCCTCCTCTCCATTTGGCCTTCTCTGCATCATCTTGTTGGCATAATGGGGAAAAGGACACACTATTTGGAGTGAGAGGACATGGATTCAAATATTAGCTTTGCTACTTACTATCTATATGAGGTTGGGCAAATGACAATCTCACAAAACTCATTTTGCTCATGGGTAGAATGAGGAGCTTAGACTGCATAAACTTTAACTCCTTTTCAGTTCTAAATCAGCTGAGCTGATGGAAGTAACTGATCTGGTATGAGTTGGTTTCCTCCTGTGAGCATCTGAAAGCTTTTTCATATCATTGTTTCCTCAAGAAAAATGGAGAAAGCAAAAGGAGCAAAACAGTTGTGTCAGCCACTTAATTTTTTTTAAGCCTTGCAGAGAAAAATCAAACCTAAAACAAAATATGGTTTTATTTTCTTTGTGGTCATATCATTAGATGGATCAGTGCAAAAAGGCCATTTGATATATTTGCTCATCCTGGAAAACTCCTTCCAAGCTGAGCTTCCCCATGTCCCTCCAGACATGCAGGGGGATGGCTTTTCAGCACCATGGCCAGCACTAAAAGCATTATTCCTGAAATTCCATTTGATCAAGATGGGAACCAACAAATGACATTCAATATCTCTTAAAAGGATGACTGAGGTCCCTGACCCAGGCAGGGATATGTTATAACTCCATAACAGCTGGCTTGTATTTCTCTTTTTACCTCAACTTGAGTGATTTAGAGGCTTCTTCAGAATGTACCTTAGCTGAGGATTTCACAAAAATTACAAAATTTTAAAAATGAAAGAGCTCAGTGGCAATCTAGTCTAACTCATACTAAAAGAAAAAGAATTTGCCTTTCAAGTGGCCCTCTGGTCTCCATTTGAAGACTTCAAATGAATGGGAACCCACTGTCTTCCCACGCAGCTCCTTATATCTTAGATGACTTTATTGATTAAGAAGTTGTATTTATTTCTGAAACTGATTCTAAATTTATCTTTGCTATTTTCATCCATTGCTTACATATCCAAACAGAACAAATCTAATCTTTTTTTCCACGAGATAATACTTCAAATACTTAAATATAACTATTATGATGCCCAGAATCCTCTCTTCTCTGAAATAAAGCTCTCAGGGTTTTTTTCAACTTGTTTTTATGAGAAATGTAGCCAAAGTCCATATGTTTGTAAGTACATTCAAATGCACTGAACACTTCCATAACACTCTTCTGAACAGACTTATCATTTCCTAAGCTATGGCATCCCAAACTTAACACAATGTTCCATGTATGGCCTGAGAATAGGATATCACTAATTTATTCCTAGAAGTCATTTCTTCCAACAACCTTGCTTCCATTTATATGCTTTTCTTCTTTTTCCCCTCCCACTCCATGATGCCAGTCTGGTACCATGAACCATAAACAAATCAACTGCTTTGTTTCTGCTGTGTCAATCTACTTCTGTGTGGTCCCACTTATTATCCCTTTATCTTTATGCACTGGCCACCATTCCCACTTTTATGTTGTCTCCTCCAAAATAAGTTATAATAATCATCATAATAATAAGTTCTTAGAGGAAAGGAATTATAATTGCTTTTTTAATTTTATTTATAGTGCTTAGCTTAGTGTGTGGCATGAAGTAAAAAGCTTAATAAATGCCTTGTCATTTATTTGCTTTGGGGAGTAGCCACGTGTCTCTGCTTACTCATGTTAGCATGATATATATTAAAAATCACCAGTCTTTTTCAAAGGGCTAACTGTGTTTTTTCCATCTTAGTTTTAGTGATGTTGATTTTTGAACCCAAAGAGAGGACTTTACATTTATCGCTATTCTATTTCATCAGAATAGGTTTAGCCCAACAGTCTAACTTGTTAAAATCAGTTTTGTATCCTGATTCTGTCATCCAGAGGGTAACTTATTCTAAGTTTTGTGTCTTTGTGTCATTTGCAAATTTGATAAGCATCCTAGCTTTGCTTTTATTCAAGTCATTGCTTTAAAAAAAAGTTAAAGAGCAGAGGGACAAATACAGTTCCCTGGGGAGCTCCAACAGAGAACTTCTGCTGACTTGACATTAGACTACTAATGACTACTTTTTGAGTCCCTTCATTCATTCATTCATCTAATCCATCTTAATCAACCTAATTGTATTATTGCCTGGCCCACAACTCTCCAGATTTATATAAGAATGGTATGAGACACTTTACCAAATGCTTACTACACTAACTCCACAGAATTCCCTGATCGAATAATTTAGGAAGCTGATAAAAAAGGAAATAAGATCAGTCAGGAATGACCCATTCTTGAAGTCATGCTGGTTCTTTGTAATCATGGCTCCCTTTTCCAGATGTTCATTTGTTACCTCTTTAATGATCTTATAAAAAATTCCCAAGAAACAAAGTAAACTTCACAAGCCTATAGTTTGGATGTCGTTCTCTTTCCTCCTCACCCCCCCCATATTTTAAAAGAAAATTGGGACATTTTTCCTCTGCCAATCTTGTAGTGCATTTCACATTCTCTCTGACCTTTCTGCTACCATTGTCAGGGCCCCATTAATTACATGCAATAGTTCTTTCAATAATCCAGAATGTAGTTCATTGATACTAGATGGTTTAAATTGACTAAGGATAAGATAACTATGTGCCTTACTTATCTTGACTATCAATTCATCATCAGTCATTTTTGTCCTATAATTTCCCATGCAAAGGTCATTTTTCCTTAGTGGAGAAAAGGGAATCAAAATAAGAAGCAAAAAACCTTTTTCTATGTTCTCAGTTATCATTGTCCCATCTTCCTCAAGCACTAGTACTGGACCTTCTTTGATCTCTCCCTATTGTATCTATAATCACTTATATAAAAAGAGGCATAGATGATTCTGAGATTAGAAATACACCCCCTTTTTCCAGTTGAATGTCATAGGAACAACTCTATTCTAGCCCAGCAGCAATCTCTGGTCTATAGCTTGAGAAAGCTCCTTAATGGGGAATTGGTGGTGCAGTAGATAGAAACGAGTCAGGAAGTCAGGAAGATTCACCTTCCCAAGTTCAAATCTGACTTCAGACGTTTACTGTGTAACCTTGGTCAAGTCACTTAATCCTGTTTGTTTTGGTTTTCTTACTTGTAAAATAATTTTGAGAAAGAAAATGGAAAACTACTTCAATATTTTTGCCAAGAAAACCCCAAATGGGGTCACAGTCAGACGTGACAACTGAACAACAACAACAAAGCTCCTTAATTCATTGATTTGACTTTATTTCGACCTAAGAAACTTCAGTGGCTTCCCATCTCCTTTAGTGCAAGCATAAATCCCAACCTAGTATCCCAGATCTTTGATATTTTGGCTTCAATTTACCTTTCTAATCTTATCCCATATTGCTTCCTTTTATTTGCCTAAATTCTAAACAAATCAGATTATTTTCTAGCCTTCATTCCTCTTCTATTCTATTCCAACCCTGAACCTTTGTTCATGCTCTTTCCCATACTTGGAACGAACTTACCTTCCAAGTATATTTGTTGAACATATATTTGTTGAAATCTTCCCCTACTTTTAAAGCCCAGCTTGGGAGCTACCTCTTCCATGAAGCTTTCAATGATTCTGAGGTAAAAATTATCTTTTAAATTTCCTATAGCCTATTTGCTTAATATCACCACTGCATTTATTTAACTCTATCTTGCATCATGGTTGTAATTTATTTGTCTTTCGCCCCATAGGGTTGTTCTCCTTGAGAGGAAAGCCTCTTTAAATTCTATTTTTATGTTTGCAGAGCTTCTGTATTTGCTAATAGTTAAGTGGTAGAGTGGATAAAGACCTGGAATTAGAAAGACTTGAGTTCAAATCCAGCCTCAGAAGCTAGCAGTGTAACCCTGGACAAATCATTAAAACTCAGTTTCCTCATCTGTAATTGGGGATAATAACAGCACCCATCTTCCAGGGTTGTTGTGACTCTCAAATAAGACAATGATTTTTTTTAATGAGATAATTACTGTAAAGCATTTAGTATAGTGCCTAGCATATAGGAAGCATAAAATATTATTATTGTTGTGGTGGTGGTTTTGTTATTGTTATTATTGAATTGTTCCCATTCCTTGGCTGAGATCACAGAATTTATGAATGCTCTGGAGTGTGGAAAAAAACCTCAGATCATCTAAGGCATTCCCTCCTCTCACCCATTTTACAGAGGAGAAAGATAAAGCCTGCAGAAACAGAGTAATTTGGTTAAGGTCACATAATAAACTAATAGAAGAGACTTAATTAGTCCCAAGATTTCTAACTACCATCTCAGGGCTCTCTTTAGTAGCTCAAATTGCAGTCCTCTTCCTGACTAATGTCCTAGAACTTTCCTATATATCATTTTCTTTCTCTAAGTCATGCTAGTAAGGCATCGATACTTAGAAAGCATATACTGTAACCCTCTCCTATAACAGATAAGTAAGTTGAGGCCCAGAATCAAGCAATGTACATTTAGTAGGTGTTTATTGTGTGCCAGATATGGTGCTAAATAAAATCTGGAAATACAAAGAAAGGCAAAGGACAAATCCCTGATCTCAAGGAAGTGACTGTTCAGGGTCATATAGTTTATAAGTAGCAGAGTCAGGATTCAAAACAAGCTCCTCAGTGCCCAAATCCAGGGCACTTTCTATTATTCCACATTATCTGGGTAGCTGTGGAATTGGGAATAGATGTTAAAAATTCATAAACTATGTATCGCTAATGAAGAAGAAAAGAATGTTAGCAGAGATCAAGCAAGGAGAAGTAGCAACCTGAGATGACCCTAGAGGGAAGTGAAGGATCCTGAAAGAGCAAAGGAGGAGCGCATGAATTCCAGACAGGGGGGACATCTCATACAAATGCACAGAAGTATAAGATTCCATCCTGAGTTCACAGGACAATTAGTTGTCCAGTTCCTCTGGAATGAAGATGGTAGAAAGTAATTGTCAGTTTTGAGAGAAACCAGCATGGTTTTGTCAGCTCCAATAACAGGGTGACCCAAATCAGAGCATCCCTCTAAGGAAGCCCCCAAGGGAAGAGAGGCAGGGATTTTAGTGCTTAGTAGGACTGTAGGCTGTGATGTACACCAGAAGTACTGGAATCTATTAAAAGAAAATATATAGAGCTAATGCTCCCATCTTATCATTCAAGACTTTATAGATTAAAGAAAGAGTGTCTCTATCTCATTTTATCTTTGGGAACTATATCCCTCAGAAGCCTGTGTTGAGTTTAGTGGGTCTGAGTCCTTCTAAGTTGAAAAGAATATAGGATCCTTAAAAGAATGAGACATATATCCAGCTTCCAGTTGGATGCTGGAAGCAGACGGGTATGGTGCAGGGGAGGCACAGAGCAAGGGAAGGGAGAAGAAAATGTAGTCATGTCTAAATTACACTGCCTCAAGAGTTCCATGGGAGGAGTGGCAGGAGGGGAGGGACTTTTTTTTACTCAAGTTTCCAGAAAAAAGGGAAGCAAGACTTTCTACAAGGCCTTCTCTGAGCTAGGAGAAGAGATGAAGACTCTATCAGTCTGTTTTTGGGAAGACATTTTAAACCAGTCAGACAAAAGTAAACAAAAGGATATGTTAATAAAAACAAGATAAGACAGAGAAAGATAGTTTGAATTTGGCACCTGCAGATAGTCAGTCTCTCGTCATTCTGGTCCCATAAATGACCCCAGATGCCTCTCCTGCATACCCACAGCTCTGTACAAGAGCACAAACCCTCCCTATTTCTCCAGGGACTGGATCCATGGAGAGAACAAAGGCCAGCATAAGAAGAAGGCAGGACAAATTGCTTTTCAAACAGCATTTCTTTGAGGCTTCAGATTCAAGCGCCATGAAAGGGCCATGCTAAAGAAATTTGTATATTTCCATTTGGCTTTTAACAAATTCTCCTTTGTAAGAGAGGCTTTCTCAGAATGTTGAAATCATTGTTCCTTTCTCTGCTGATTATCGTCTTCTTGAGAATTCTCAGAGCAAAGTTCATTCTTCTAATAAGCCCAGTACTCAATGAAAGGGAAGGGTGGGAGGGGGAGAGGGATATTAATTCACTGTTGGTTTGCAAATTTCAGATTAAGATGCCTAGGCTTACAGAAAGGGATGCTCTTAGTCAGCTTCTCAATATAGCTTAGCTATATCCTAGTGAAGAGACCTTGCAAATTAGTTCAGAACAGGACAAAGCATGATGATGGTTATGATGAGGAGGATAAAGAAGAAGAGAACAATGATGATGATAAAGATATACAATTAAATTTGTTACATGCAATAGAAAATGTTTTAAATCCAAGCAGAGCCCATGAATCAGCTAAGATCCAGGCACAGAATCAAAAGGTCTGCCATGGGCAATATCCACATGAACCCAACCAACAATATGTCAATAAAGCTTTGAACAAGTCATGCAGATTTGTTTAGATAAACAAAAGAGTTAATGATAGAGATTAAAGGACAAGCAAGTCATGGCCACCTGAACTTCCAGAAAGATTATTCTTAAAGAAACCAAATTTCCTGATAATAGCTAGCTCTTTTTTTTTTTTTCGGCTGAGGCAATTGGGGTTAAGTGATTTGCCCAGGGTTACACAGCTAGGAAGTATTAAGTGTCTGAGGCCAGACTTGAACTCAGGTCCTCCTGACTTCAGGGCTGGTGCTCTGTCCACTGTGCCACCTAGCTTCCCCAACAAAATAATTTTAAAGCTTAGAATGTGGACACCTTCTATAGAGAACCAAAGTCATGTGGAAGCAGAATGTGGTACATGATATCCCCCTTATCATGTTACCAGATTGGACTCAAAGATCCTTTCAGAGAACCTATAGAAGAAGCATGTATATCCGAATGCTCTTATTCAACCACAAAATGAGAGCATTTTGTTCAAATGTGTAATAGTCTGAAGAATGCTGAATAGCAAAGAATAATAATAGGAAAGCATCTTTTCCTTGGGCCTTTTTTAAAAATCAGAATTCCATTAAAAATATAAACATTATAACAAAAGAAGGATGGTGATAATAATGGATACCACGATTTGTGATATGCTTTTCCACAACTCCAAAAGAGATAAACATGATTGAGTCCATTTTATAGATAAGGAAACTAAGTCTCTGAGAAGTAAACTGGATGGACCAGGTTCACATAGCCTATAAGTATTGCTACTCCTTCACACAGTCCCTCCTTGTCTTTACCACTATTTGTCAAGGAAATAACTCCCAAAGCTTCATTGTTCATCAGGGGAAAAACTTAACCCATGACTGATGAATGTGAAGTTAGAAATGTGAAATTTAAATATTAGCTTCACTGCTTACTGGATGGCCTTGAGCTAATCACTTCATCATTCTCTATTAAATGAGGGGGATGGAAGAAATGATTTTTATGTCTCTTCTAGATCCAAATCTATATCCTCATGATCTATCCAGTGACTGTGAGAAGCTAAAAACCACCAGGGCTAAAGATCAAGTTAGATAATATCTGTAGGAAGTTCAGAGCACTGTATAAGGCTACAGTGGTAGGTGGGATGGTGATTCAGAGATGCTATAAATGAACTTCGAAATATAAAAGAGAACAAGAATGGTGCAGAAAGACTAGAGCCAGGGAAGCACTGCCTCAGTTTTCAGAAACATAAAGATGATTTCTGCATATGTATGGATTGTAATGAGGTTATTATATGGTACAGTGAATAAAGCGCAAGCCTGGAAACAGGAAGACAACTTTCTGAGTTCAAATCTGACCTCAGACACTTACTAGTTATGTGACCCTGGGAATGTCACTTAATCGTTTTCTTCAGTTTCCTCATCTGCAAAATGAGCTGGAGAAGGAAAGGGCAAACCATTTTAGTATCTTTGAAAAGAAAAATCTCAAATGGGGTCATGAAGAGTCAGAAATGACTGAAATGACTGAACAATTGAACAACAACAACAAAAAAGGGTTTTACTAGAGGGACTCTGAGGTCTCTCCCAATTCTCACAGTCTATAATTATTTGTTTCTGTTATCAGAGCTTTAATATCCTTGTCTATTAGCCCTGCCCTGTACGTTGTATTTGAATAGAAGAATGCCAGCCAAGAAGAGAGATACTATGGTGATGGGATCCCAGAGACAGGGACTGGCAAAGAAGCACAGTGGGACTATACAGACTGGCAGAGGACCATGAAATGTACAGATGGCAAACTCTTCAACTCAGGGGAACAGTAGTCTTTGGATTGCAGTATTGTAGTAGGAATTGAGACAGACAGACAGACATACAGAGGCAGAGATACAGAGAAACAGAAAAAGACCAAGACAGAGAGAGATAAACAGAGATAGATAGACAGATGGATAGAGACAGATAGACCAATGAACAGAAAGATAGAGACAGACAGTGAGACAGAGAGATAAAGAGACAAAGAAAGAGAGAGAGACAGAGAGAGACAGAAAGAGACAGAGAGAGAGAGAAAGTAGACCAATGGATAGATGCTATACCTGAAATAAGGATGACCTAAGCCCAAATTGTGCATCCTGTGTGTGATCCTGTGCAAGTTACTTGGCATTTCTCAGCTTCAGTTTCATTCTATGTAAATAAAAGTAATAAAAATAATCCCAACATCATGAGATTTTTGTGAATATAAAAGGAGATAACATATGTGAAGCATTTTTCAAACCTTAAAGTGATATATGATGCTAGTGATAATGATTATGAGAACATTTATTGATTGCTTACTATGTGCCAGATACTGTGCTAAGCACTAGGAGAAAGAGAAAGACAATCCCTACACTCAGGGAATTCACAATCTAATGGAAGAAGATAATATATAAAAGGAGTGTAGTCAAGGGGATGGAGAGAAGAAGTCCCATACAAGAGCAAGGTGCCTGGCTAGGAGAAAAGGTCCAGAGAATGAGACAAGATGGCAGTGAAAAAAGCATGGTTAAGACCTCTCCTGAAATGGTGCTCCAGGGGAAGGTGTCACCACAAATCAGGAGAGCGGAGCCCCAAGGCAAAATCCAGAAAGCCAAAAAGCTTTAGGAATATTTGGGGAAGAGAACACTTTGAACTGAGAAAATCAAAGTTTCTCAGGAAGACAGCATGTGAAATGGGAGTAGAAGAAAGAGGAGAATTCCAAAATCTAGAAGTGAGACAGAGGAAATTTTGTGGATTTGCACAGACAAGAGACCCAGTCTGGGCTAGTTACAGCACTAGTTCAGTCTGCAGTAAAGAGTGGGAGAAGAATTGGCTAATTGTTCTTTATCAGAGGCAAAGCAAAACTAATTTTAAAAAAAATACTGTAAAGCATTTCATCTCTAACATATGACAAAGGTTCCCTGACAGCTCTTTCTCCATTGCTAAGGTGTGACAAGCCCTAGCCTCCAAACTCAGTCTTCAGGTACTGGCCATGGTGCTAGCTGGGAATACTTATTTTTCCTGTCTGCCCAGTGTGGAGGCTATAATTAAGGCGAATTACTGCTGTTTAACTTCCACATAATCACAAGGAATTATCTTTGTGTTGGAAAAGAAGCTCTTTTAGAGAAACTGGTATTTAAGATGAGTTTAAAAAAACAAACATATTGATGAATTGTAGTTTTACATGGTAAACGTTCCCCAGCATATCCCCTATTGAATCCCCACTTTGCCCCCACCCCTAACAATTTAATAGAAACTTTGTCTGACATTGTATGCACCATTCTGTACCTGTAGTTCTCTCCATCTCTCTGAGAAGAGAGAATTATATTCATCTCTGGGACCAAGATTGGTTAATGGAATCTTCATTTGACTGCCTTTAAGTTTTGCTTTTATTTATATTACCATAGCCAGTGTATTGTTCTCTTGTTCTATTCACAGGCAAGTCAATTAATCTCTTAGGATTTTTTTTAGTGAAAGGATTGAACTAGTTGGTTCCTGAATGCCTCTGAGAACTTGATTTATGACCCCAAGTCTTATCACGTCTATCTTATCACATCTATGACCCCAAGTCTTATCACATCTATCTGTATCTAAGTCCACCAAATCATAGTAAGTATTTGAGGGAAGGTGCATAATATTCAGATTTCATTTTGAGATAAGAAAAAACTTCCTAGTCATCAGATCATCTCAAAGCAGAACTCTTGAGTATTATAAAATCATAAATTTAAAAGTTGGAACAGACATCTAATCCAACCCCTTGGAAGGGACCATCTGATACAAACTCTGTCATTTGATTGATAAGAAGGCAAAGACATGGAGAAGTGACTTTTCTGAGGTCATTCACATAGTAAGTAAGTAGCAGAGCCACATTCAGAGTTCTGCCCACTATACCACACTGCCTTGAATAGAAGTTGCCTACCACTCTCAAGAGAGTTGTAGAAAGTTTTTTTTTTTTTTTTTGCAATGATAAGTTGGGCTATCTTATCTCTGGGAATTCTCCCAATTCAAGGCTTCTAGAATATTATCAAAGGCAAGTCAAGGCAATTCAATAAGTATTAAGCATTTACTATTTGCCAAGCATTATATTAAATGCTGGGAATAGACATACAAGCAGAAAGGGTCCCTGCCCTCAAGAAGCTTAGTATTCTAATGGAGAGACACATAAAAGGAAAAGAGGGAGACAAAATTACCCGGAGCATGGTTAAAAAAAATCTATGGTGTAATAAAGGTAAGAGGGAAATGTGACATAATTGGCCTAGGTGCCCTCACCTTAATAGTTTCTGGGAGAAGCCATCCAATCAGAGGGAAAGGTAGAAGAGAAAGAGAATACTCCAATGTGTGAATTCCAGAGCTAGAATGAAATTTCCAGGATGAAGAGATTTCTAAAGCATCAGTCCTGCATTGAGAGCCATCTAGAGAGAAATGAATATTATTAATTTAGTGTCCCCCTTTGCCCTTGGGCAGCTGAATAGGATATCATTTGAAACCAAATCTTCCCTAGTGAAGACACTTCGAGCAGCCAAAGGAATATACACAGATGATTAGGAGATAGGTATGCTATAGGTCCACTTTGGCCAGATCCCATCTGAAAAGTGTATGTGCACATATACATACACACTTTTGTATATAGGTTATTTTAACCTTAGCCAAGTCACTTAGTCACTGAGAGCTCTAGATAGCTCTTTTATACCATAAATTGCAAAGAAGATACTTATCTGCAATCTCTAGTCCCTTTAAATAGACACATGGCTTTGGTGCTATATATCTGATCTCCTTCAAGACTGATCTTGTCCCCCCCCAAATGCTCCTAGAAGACCACTTATTAATGTAATTTTCAGAATCCAGAGGCATGAGCAAGCTAGATTAGAAGGAGATTTTTGAAGCCAGCCTAGATAAGAAGGAATTTTTCTTGGCCCTGGTATCTGGACCATGGTGAGGGAGGGAGAGCTACAAAAGCAAGAGGGATTAACATGCTTTAAGAATGTTTCTTATAAAAAGCAGAGCTGAAGATGAGAGCTGGGTTTTGTCTGTGCCCAGGCTCCCAGCTGGGCTTGAATGAAGCTGGCCTAACCCTGGGGTGGGAGTGGATTGAGCTGAATCTGGGCCCCCAGCAGGAAAGGGAGAGAGCAGTGATGCTCATTGGAGAGCTGAAACAATGGAGAAAAAGCTTCCAGACAGGCTAACTCATCTCCTGTGCATGAAAACTTCAGAAGGAAAGGAACTGGCAGAAACTGGGGAATTAATTAGAAAAATCAGTCCTCATCTTGGGGGAAGGGTCAAGCAGGGAGTGGGCCTAGGTTTTCTGCTTTCTACCAGCAACCAGCTCCCAGCGCAACCACAGTTTAAATTAAAGGCCACTTATGGACTCTAAACAGCCCCCTGAAAAATAAGCTCCAGGATGAACAGGTTACTAACCACTCTGAGTGATGAACCGATTCCCCCCACCAAAGATAAAGCAACTTTGAGCTGTGAGCAATAGAAAGGTTTTCCATTATACTGATGGGCTAGCACAATTCCCCATGCTCTCATACACATACAAGGCTGGCTGAGAGATATGTTTCCCTGACATGGTGCTGGGGCCTCTTCCTTTTCAATTATCAGAAAGGGAGTGATCAGAAGCATACCTAGGGATGTGGGGAGAGCTCACAGATTCTAAGGAAATGTACCATCTCTAAGGAAAAACTCAGCCATGAATAACATGGCTGGACTTGCTCCCTTCCCTTTAACAGATTAGAGGGTCCTGGGAGACTCAGAGTCCAGTGATCTTCAAACATCGGTACTAGTTCCAACCCCAAACTCCCCCCTGGGAGATTGAAAAGACAATTAAAGTCAAATGTGGAAGTCAGTAGAAAAGGTTGCTCATTAGGAGGCTTGGATTCTAGGATTCTAGGAGGTAAGCTCTACCACTTAATGCCAGGGGTGTAGGGGGCTTAAATGGAGTCACGGATGCAAACCACTTTGCAAAACTTAAAACATTATATAAATGTTTATTATCGTTCCATCTTTTTCAGTTGTGTCCAATTTTTTGTGACCCATTTGGGATTTTCTTGGCAAAGATACTGGAGTCATTTGCCATTTATTTTTAGCTCCTTTTACAGATGAAGAAACAGTGTTCAATGACTTGCCCTGGGTCACATAGCTAGAAAGTGTCTGCAGGCAGATTTGAACTCAGGAAGATAAATCTTCCTGACTTCAGGCTGGATACTCTATAACCGCATCACAGAGCTACCCAACCCTTCCACTGAAAGGGACAAATGTTTATTAAAGAGATACTACATGGCTTACAAACAGGTACTGGAGATTCAAAGAGAAAAATGAACCAAGGAGCTCACTTTCTGTTAGAGAGATGTAGCATGCACACCACGAAGAATAGCTAAGGTCACCTTAGATAGAGGAAGGAGTTATAGATGATGCAAAAAGAAAGTATTAAGGATAAGGGAACACACAGGTGAAGAAGCTGAGGCTTAAGGGAATTCAGCAATCAGAGATGGGATTGAACTCAGGTGCTCTAACTCCGGAGCCAGTTTCACAGGGGAAGTGGAAGCTGGAGAGTATTCTGAGCCTGGGAGCAGCCTGTGTGAAAGCATAGACCTGGGGATGAGTGATGGAATGGCAATCTCTGGGAAGCGTTAGCAGGCAACTATAAATATAGAGTTTGGAAAGCAGTTTTATGGGGGAAAAGATGTGGGAAGTTTTGCTAAGAAGAATCAGTCAGTTGTTGGGAATGTACTGAGAAAAAGCATCTCCTCAGAGCCCAGCCAAGGGAGGGGATTGAAGGAGCTCTGTAGATGCCAGACTTAAGGGTTTCTGCTGTAACTAAAAGGGCATTTTTTTCAAAGTCCAGCCAAGGGAGTAGACCTAAAAGTCCTTTAGAACCCAGGCTTGGGGTTTTGCTTTGGTACTTTCAGCCTAGAGATGAGTGGCTTGGAGAAGAATAGGGCAACCTGCAGAGAAGTAGCCCAATGCTTCAGACTAATCAGTGGCCTCAGTCCAGAGTTGTGAGTTGCTCCAGACAAATGCATTTCCTATGCATGTGTCTATCTCAATCAATCAATAAAAATTTGGCGAGCACCTACTATGTGCCAGATTCTAAGCGCTATCTGCCATGCACTCTCTCCCCTTATGGGTGAACTGTGTTCATCCATGACATAATGTGTTCCTAGTCTGCGGATGGAATGTCATTATTATTTTTGATTTGCCTTCTATTTATTAAATGTTTCTGCTTAGAGAGATAGAGTTCATTTGGCTGTTTTGCTAAATGGGACGTAGATAGAATATATGGAGATGGGCTAGAGAGAAGCACATTCAGGGGCTAAAGTATATTGCAGTAAGAATACCTTTATCTTGAGTTGGGTTACCTTTAGATTCCTAAGAGAGGAAGTAGTAGCAGTATAGACACCCACTCTGGAGAATCAATCTCAGTATCTCTCTCTCTCTCTCTCTCTCTCTCTCTCTCTCTCTCTCTCTCTCTCTCTCTCCTCAGTATCTCTCTCTCTCTCTCCTCAGTATCTCTCTCTCCCTCCCTCCTCTTTGTCTCTCTCTCCCCTCCTCTTTCTCTCTCTCTCTCTCTCTCTCTCTCTCTCTCTCTCTCTCTCTCTCTCTCTCCCCCTCCTCTTTGTCTCTGTCTCTCTCTCTGTCTCTGTCTCTCTGTCTCTGTCTCTCTCTCTCTCTCTCTCTCTCTCTCTCTCTCTCTCTCTCTCTCTCTCTCTCCCCTCCTCTTTGTCTCTGTCTCTCTCTCTGTCTCTGTCTCTCTCTCTGTCTCTCTCTCTCTCTCTTTCTCTCTCTCCCTCTCTCTCTCTCTCTCTCTGTGTGTGTGTGTCTGTGTCTCTTTGTGTATATGTATATATATAAAATGTATGTATATATATATATGTGTGTGTGTATATATAAAACTCTGTAACTAAAGTTTGGGATTCAGCAACACAAGGATATATTCTCTTCTCCTCAACTCCCTTCATCCCCCCTAGGTCTCCAGAATTACGCTGGCATCAATAACTGAGTGAAGGAATGAGCTGGAAGATCTTAGCAAGTGTTAGGGAGATAGTGGTACTGACCAACCTCTCTCTTGGTAGTGATACTCCCCAGGTCCTTTCTGCTCGCTCCTTCCCTTTCTTTCTCAGGGCCTTTGTGGAGGCAAGCAGAGGCTCACACACTTCATTTAATCTCAAATAAAAAGCAAATAAGGTTTGTTTCCTCACTAACAGCCTGAAGGCCCAGCTTTTGGGGAAAGAGGACCTGAGCAGAAATCATAAACAGCAGACATTAGATTTTATTAGCCCAATCCTTTACCCACACAGGGATCGTCACCAAGACACTGTTTTTTTTGCAAGAAAAAAGCAATCTAATACAGCTCAGACAATTACCGAGCTGGCGAAATTAAAAGGGGCCTCCGCCAGTGAGTCTTAGTATTATTACTTAGCATTTACCCAGTACTTTGTATTTGCAAAGCATTTTACAATCTTTTTTTTTTTTATTTTTATCATCAATTCAACCTCCCGGCCCTGAGAGCATGGAGAGGATTATCTCCACTTTGCAGATACAGAAAAGGACTTGGGATTGTTTCTACACTGGAGCAGTGAAATGTATTACTGGCTGCCTCTCCAAAGATACATGGAAGGCACTCTACTCTTAGTAGATAGGATGCTATACTTGGAGCCAGGGAGGCCCCATATGCAGATCCTGCCTCTGACAATTACTTGTACAGTAAGTCACATAATTTTATATATATTCATATACATATACATATATGTATGCATATATATATATAAATATAATGTCATTGCTACTGAGCAAGTCATATAAACTTTGTGAGCCTTGTTTTCCTCATCTGTAACATGGGGATAAAGTCATTAGTACTTATCTCCTGTGGTTTGAAATCAAAAGATCCTAAATTTGGAGCCAAAATGAACCATAGAGATATTGTACGTTTGTAGATGGAAGTGACCCTAGAGATTATGCAGTCCAAGCTCTCATTTCACAGAGGAGCAAACAGAGGCCCAGAAATCTTAAGCGCTTTGCCCGGGGTCACAAAAATAGTAAGTGTCAGAGATTCAAATGAACTCAGATTTTTTTCCCAAAATATTGCTTCTGGTTAATGTAAGAGAGTGCTCTGCAAAATTCTAAAAGTACCATATAAGTAAATCTTGGCTATTTCACATGTAAAGGAGGATTATTTATCGATAGACCAGTGTGTAGTCAACACTTTCATATTCCCACTTCTATAGTGTTTTAGCTTATAAAAATTATAATTAATATTTATTGGCTAATTATCAATTATAAGATGCTTTCTTTACAAAAGATAATTTGAATTAAGTATTCCAGGTATGATTATTTTCATCAGAATCACAACTAGAGATTGGACATGTTCCCATATTCAGATCAAGTAACAAGAAGCATGACCACAAATCTATTTTTAAGACAAATTGGGATAAGAAAAGAGAAAGCTCTTAGAAGACATCTTGTGTTGGGAAGACAGAAATCCAAGGATAACTGAAGGCCATTAATGGGAATATTGGTACAGGCGGGCTATGGGGAGTGGGTAAGATCTCTACTGAGATCACTAGCCTAATGTCAGAGCCAGTTACCTAGCCCTAGTTATGCTTCTAATCCATGGGGATCAAATAAGAAATTGAGATTAAAAGACTTACCAGCGGTCCCATAGCCAATAAATGTTCTAGGCAAGGACTAGGATCATGGCAGCTAGGATTTGTATAACATTTTAAGATTTGCTAAATGCTTTACATACATTATGTTCCTCAATACAAAATTGGGAAGTAGATGGTAGTATGACCATTTTTCAGATAATACAAGCAAGGATAAGGGAGCCACAAAGCTAGAAAGTGTAGCAGCATTGGAACTCTTAAGTCTAGGTCTAGTGCTCTGTCCACTGTATCACCTAGCTGCCCAATCACTTCAATTCTCAATCTCAATTAGAGCAATTATTAGGAGTTACTTTGCCCAACTTTATGCCAATAAATTTGACAACCTAGGTGAAATAGAGGAATACCTACAAAAATATAAATTGCCCAGATTAACAGAAGAAGAAATCACTTACTTGAATGGTCCCATTTTAAAAAAAGAAATAGAACAAGCTATTAATCAACTCCCTAAGAAAAAATCCCCAGGACCAAATGGATTTACATGTGAATTCTGCCAAACATTTAAAGAACAATTAACCCCAATGCTCTATGAACTATTTGAAAAAAATAGGGAATGAAGGAGTCCTACCAAATTCCTTTTTTGCCACAGACATGGTATTGATACCTAAAGCAGGTTGGATGAAAACAGAGAAAGAAAATTATAGACCAATTCTCAATCTCTTGATTTGTAAAATGATGGGCTTAGATTAAAAGACTTTTGTAAAATGATAAGAATAATAACAGCATTTATCTCTTAGGACTATTGTGTAAATAAAATGAGATAATATTTGCAAAGTGCTTTGTAAATCCTAAAAATGTTATATAAATGCTATTGCTATTACTTGCCTAAGGTCATAGCATCTTTGGATTCCAAATCCAAGGCTCTGCTCTTTACTTTGTACCGTATTGATTCCATTGATGACCTCTGCAGACTCCGAACCAAGCATCCTCTTTGTGCTATAGAATGCTAAAGGAGAAGGCAGTTTGGAAGGATGCCCTAATGAGAGTGTCATTACTTCATGGTCTGACTAAGGCTGACTGAACTCCTCTTGGTTCCTCCCAGGAGGCCATTAATTAGCACGGGAATGAAAAGACTTCCCTTTAGTCCCAGCAAGTTGCAACAAACTCAAGTTTCTGTCGATTTTTAAAGCATCCAATAAATTTCCCTGGGTCACTGCTGAGAATAAACTGGGCAAGGAAGGCCTTTAGAATTCTTCAAACTTTCTGTTGGGTGTTATGTCCTTTGTGTGTGTAGGATGGGCAGAGTTGAGTATCTGTGACTCAGGGTCTCCCTTCAGAATTCAAAAGGATGAGGGATAGCTGCCATTTGTTTATTATGTTATCTTGAGGATTCCTTTCTTGCAAATTTGACTAGACTGTTATTAGGGTCCCTTTCACCTCTCAGATTTTAAGATTCTGGTTGCAGGACTATTTCTAGAATATTAAATGCTTTGGTAGTCCATGGAATAGCTAACTCCATCTTAGAACCTTATCTACTCTATTTCAAAAACCTCTTAACTAGATTATTATAATTGTCTTCCTCTAATCTCTCTGACTTCAGCCTCTCTTCTCTTTAATTCATCTACCACACAGATGACAAATTGACATTTCTAAAGCAGACTTCTGACTCTCTCTCTCTCTCTCTCTCTCTCTCTCTCTCTCTCTCTCTCTCTCTCTCTCTCTCTCTCTCTCTCTCTCTCTCCTCTCTCTCTCTCTCTCTCTCTCTCTCTCTCTCTCTCTTTCTCCCTCTCCCTCCCTCTCTCTCTCTCTCTCCCTCTGTTTCCCTCTCATACACACACACTCATAAAACTTCAGTGGATCCTTATTGACTTTAAGATAAAATCCAAATTCATCCATTTGACATTTAAAGTCTTACCTAGTCTATCTCCTCCCTATCTCTCTAAGTTGATTATACTTCATACCCTTCGGTGTAGGAGTATGCTAGATCTAGATTGGACTGGCTAGTGAAAGCCAATTGTTAAATTTTCAGTGTGAGCATTTACACTGAAGAAATTGGCAAATGCCAAAAATCCAGATTTTAGCCACTGTGCCATCAGCTTGTAAGAGCCAATTGTTAAATTTTCAATATTTGTCAGAAATTCGCAAACACTACCAGTCAGGACTTGATGTATTGTTTAGTTGATTTCTAGATTTAAAGTAATGGAGAAAATATTAATAGTGCAGATTAAACTTAAAAGTATATTCTAGTATTTGCAGCGCTGATTGTTAAATGATTGCTAGCACACCACTGCTTTCATGCATTTTAGGATCCAGCCAAATTTATTTTCTTGATATTTCTTCCTCACAGTGTGACATTCCACCTCTCCACCTCAATACAGTCTAACCTTTCATGCCTAAAGTAAACTATCTCATTACTGTCATCTCCTGGACTGTTTTATTATTATATTTTTATCACAAGTGTTTATCACCACTCTTAAGACAAAGAAATACATTTTGAATTGAATTAAGTTATTTAGTCAGTGGTTTGCAAATTGTGGAAACCCCTGAGATCTTGGAAGGAGGTTCATGAGGTTAAAGCTATTTTCATAACAATACTAAAATGTTTTCATTTCTAGTCACATAAAAGTCTTTTGGATTCCTCAATATTTTTAAGTTTATTCTTTTTTTTTTTTTTGCTGAGGTCAGAGTTGAACTCTCCTGACTTCAGGGCTGATGCTCTATACACTGCACCACCTCGCTGCCCCAAGTTTACTTTTTAAAAAAGTGAAAGAAGGGTTAAAAGAAGGCTTCTGAGACTAAAAGTTTGAAAACTGCTGTCTAATCCATAACCTTAATAATTAAAAGAAGAAACTGCATCTCAGAGAAGTCAGATGTCTTCCCTAAAGTCACATAGGTAGTAACAGAGTCCAGAGTCATGGATCATTTATCCAAATATGGATCCTTTATTTCCAAATTTCTAATTCTGTTATTACTTAGTCGTGAACTGTTTTCTGGACCACCTCACCAGTCAATAAACATTTATTAAGCACCTATTATGTACCAGGCACTGTACTAAGTACTTTGTAATGCTTTCCTCTTCGGAGGTTCTACCTTGGTGCTCTTATGCTGGGAACTGAGGACTGCTCCACTTTGTCTACTACATCATTCTGACCTCAGCTTTGCTTCACTTCCTTCTCCACCTGCTGTTTCCTCAACAACTTTTCCAGCCCCTTTTCTTCCCCCTCTTCAGTTCTGGATGCATGGTCAAATCCACATTGCCATTATTCCAAGATGGGGCCTCTACTCTCCCATAACTCCATCTATCCAGTCATTTCATTTTCATTTCAATCATATCTGATTCTTCATGACTCTGGTTCTTGCCAAAAATAATGGAGTGATTTTTCATTTCCTTCTCCAGCTCACTTTACAGATGAGGAAACTGAGGCAAATTTGGTTAAGTGACTTGCCCAGGGTCACACAACTAGTAAGTGTCTGAGATTGGATTTGAGCTTAGGAAGATAATCTTCCTGACTCCATGCTTATTGTTCTCCACACCATGGCACCACCTGATTTTATGGCGCTACTTGCCATCTCACTAGCTAACTATACCCTCCCAATCCATAACTCCCCTATTTGCAGTTTTCCCCTATTAAAATACACACCCCTTACTACTCTTTTTGCTTTTTTTCTTGTATCTCCAGTGCTTATCATCTTCCTTCTGGCCTTCCTACATCCAGTATAGTGTTTAACACATAGGGTAGAGCTAAAGACTGAACCTGTGATTTAACTGGTACTAGAGATTCCCAAATAAGAAATCTCTTTCCATTCCAAGTCCAATGTTCTTTCCTCATTGACTCAATAACCAATGCCTGCAACTAACTCTGTTCTCTAGAAAAATCCAAGTGCTTACTTTTGGAAAACCCTTTTTATAAGCCACTGATTTCTGAATGCTAGATTGGAGTCAGGAAAACTCATCTTCATGAGTTCAAATCCTACCTCAGACACTTACTGGTTCTGTGACCCTGAGCAAGTTACTTTATCCTGTCTGCCTCAGTATCCTGATCTGTAAAATAAGCTGGAGGAGGAAATGTCAAGTGACTCCAGTACCTCTTCCAAGAAAACCCCAAATGGGTCACAAAGAATGGGAAGCAACTGAAATAGCTGAACACAACTGACTTCTTCGTTCTGTACTGGCTTCTGCTACCTTTGACTGCATCTTCTTTGTTATCTCCCACCCTGAAGTCTTTGCCTGCTGAGCCTCTTGGGGCTTCTTCATCTCTGAGAATTGATGATCAAGGCAGAAGGACTGGAAAACGCCTGATGGTCCAACAAAGTCCTGTTCTTTCTTTTATTTGAATAAAATCACATCTTTGCTAATGGGTTACATAGCTTTGGTCCAGGAATCGATGAAGTGTAATTAATTCAAAATTAGCTTTCTCTTTCTGTTTCCCTGAGCCTCAGACTTCTGGGGATAAACAGAGTTTTAAGAAAGTGGTACAAGATGAAGGGACAGGAACACATTTAGATAAGGTGGCAGGGAGGTCAGCCACCCTTCTGATGAGGGGTGGCAAGGAGTGGGAACCTTTCTCTGGAGAACTCAGTTTTCCTGGATAAGATCATAGAGCCATAGGGTTTAAATTGGGAAGACAACAGAGAGCAATTTCATTCAAAGCTCTCACTTCACAGCCGAGGAAACTGAGAAAGGCATGTATTTAAAATTGGGATTTAGGGGCAGATGTAGCAAAACCCAGTCAGACCTCTCTAGGTCACCTCTCTTTGAGAGTCTTCCTGCCCTAGAGAAACTGGAGAAACTTATCTAGTGTTCCTGGTTATTCCTCTGTGGGAAGATCATAAGATAGTTGACCTGGAAGAGACCTCAGAAGCCATCTAATGCAGTCCCTTCACTTTCCAGAGAAGAAAACTGAATGGCCAAAAGGTTAAGGGACTTGTCTAGTGCCCTACAGGTAGTAAGCATCAGAGGTTGAATTTGAATTCATATTCTCTGTGACTAGAGCTAGAGCTTTCTTCTCTACCGACTCAAGGATATCTATGCAATGAGTTGGGGGATGCTTTTCTGTTGCGTTTGGCAGGTGATGCTCTTGATCTTGCCATCAACCATGAGTATCCCACTTCCATGTTCATACACTCCAAAATTCTTTGATCTAATCAGAATATTTTCCTAGAGGTGTTTTCTAACCTCTTCTCTCCTCTGACACTGTTACCACCTTTATTCCCTCATATCTAGACCGTTACACTAGCCTGCTGGTTCAGAAAAGGGAAGGAAGGGTATACCTATCTCAATTCTCTCTCCACTCCAGACAAATCTCCACAAAATTGCCAATAGATCTTTCTAAAACACAAATCTGCCCATGTCACACATCCCCTATCCCCATTCAAGCAATTTCTGTGACTCACTATTTTCATTGTTATTCAGTTGTGTTCCACTCCATTCGGGATTTTCTAAGCAAAGATTCTTTAGTGATTTGCATTTCCTTCTCCAACTTATTTTACAGATGATGAAATTGAGGCAAAAAAAGTTAAGTGACTTGCTCAGGGTCACACAGCTAGGAAATATCTGAGGCCAGATTTGAATTTACATTTTCCTGACTCCAGGCTTTGATCCCTATTTATTGTACCTCTTAGCTGTTCTGTGATTCACTATCTTCAGAATCAAATATAAACGATTCTATTTGGCTTTTAAAGCCTTCCATAACCCGGCCCCTTCTTATGTTTCCAATTTTCTTCCACATTATACTCCTCTTCCTTCTTTGAATGAAACTGGCTTCCTTACTATTCCTCAAAACTGATACTCATTGCCCAACTCCAGGCTTTTTTCCTAGCTGTCCCCATGCCTGGAACTCTCCCTCTTCATCCCCAAGCTTTCCAGGCTTTCTTCAAGTCCCAGGTAAAATCCTACCTCCTACAAAAAGCCTTTCCTGATCCCCTTTAATTCTGGTGCCTTCCCTCTGTTGATTATCTCCAATTTATGATAGATAGATAGGTAAATAGATGGATAGAGATGGATATTTTGATATTAATATCTATGTCATCTTTGTATATAATTGTTTATATTTTCTTTCCCATTAGAATGTGAGTTCTTCAAGAGAAGAGATTGTCTTTTTAATCTTTCTTTATATCCCTAGGGTGTGTTGTACTGCCTGACACATAGTAGGCACTTAATAAATAAATGCTTGTTGACTGACTGACCTAACCTTGTTCTTCATTCTTGTTGTGATCTCCAGTCCTTGAATCTCTCGGTTCTTTCTGAGGCCATCCCCACATACACAGTCTGTACTCTCCTCCCTTGGAGGACTAATCAAACTTCCCTTTGCCCCTTTATCCTTTCACCAATCATATCTTACTAAATTTCAATTCTTGCTTACTCCCACCTTCTGACTCCTTCCATTCTATTTGCTTTTGTTTACATGATCTCAAGTGGAACTGGAGGAAATCGCAAAATTCGGCCGTTTGGAGGTCAGCTAGGTGGTACAGCGAATAGAACATTAATCCCAGTGTTAGGGGGATCTAAGTTCAAATCTAGTCTCACATTTGATACTTACTAGCTGTGTAACCCTGGGCAAGTCATTTAACCCCAATTTCCTTACAAAAAAACAAAATAGAAACAAAAAAATTGTGCTGCCTGGATCCAATAGAAATTTATGTCATCTAACATCACCTGGGGTCTCTCTACAGTTAGGAAATCCTTTTATACCTTCCTAATCAGCTCATGATCTCTATTGAAGATGAAATTGAAGAAAGAATGGATGAATGAATGAGTTAGTGAATGAATGAATAAATGAAAAGGCATTCATTAAGCACTTTGTGACAAGCACTATCCTAAGCATTGTGAATATAAATACAAAAGCAAAGAAAGTTCATGATTTTTTATATTCAATATCTATTAGACTGTGAATCAACACTTCCTTTCAAAGAACAGAGACAGCTGATGTGATTAAGGTTCCAAAACTGGAAAGGGTGGAGTGGTACAGAAGCAAGATGCTTCCAAGTCTGTTGAGAAGATAGTCAGGGCATAGGGAATGGAGTAGGGGAGCTTCAGGGCAGAAAGTTTGGAGATGACGGGGTTCAAATGTCCAAGACAAGGGACCTGGAAACTTTTGAGAAAATGGCTGGCGAGTTAGGGGAGAGGATGGGGGAAGGAAGGGAAAATTTGGAACAAAAAGTTTTGCAAGGGTCAATACTGGAAAAATTACCCATGCATATACTATATAAATAAAAAGCTTTAATAATAAAAAAAGAAAATGGCTGGCAAATACAGAGTGTTGAGCTTAGGGACATTCTGGCTTGATATAGTAGAAAGAGAACTGGATTAAAAGTCAAAGGACCTGAGTTCAAATCTCATTTCTGATTTTTGCTCCCTAGGTAATCTTAGGTGAGCAATTTAATCTCTAATAGATTCAGTTATACAATTACAGGTTTCAGCTAGATAAACTCTAATACATTTTCCATTTAGATTTAAATCTTTGATCCCAAGACCTGGGTTCAAATTCCAATTTGTCCCTTGTTACCTATGCAACCTTGTTCAAGAAAAGGGAATAAGCATTTATATAGCACCTACTATGTGCCAGGCACTTTGCTAAGACCTTTTTATAAGCATTATTTCATTTGATCCTCACAACTCTGGGATATATATGCTATTATATTATATTATTATTATTTAACAGTTGATGAAACTGAGGCAAACAGAGCTTATATGGCTTCCCCAGGATTTTGCAGGTAGTTAATGTCTGGATTTGCACTCAGATCATCCTGATTAACATTCTATCCATGAAGTCACTTAGCCTTTGAGGACTTCAGTTCTTCTTATCTGTCAAATAAAAGAGCTCAAAGTAGATTGCTTCTGAGATTCCTTCTAGCCATAAATCTATGCTCTATGCTGGTTCTGCTTGGAAAAGCTGGAATATGTGAGGATCTTGATATGTGAGTGTCCAACCTCTGCTTCTACAGAAAACTGCAGAACAGCAATCCAACGGATTGGGGAAGCCTTCTGCTGGGTTTTCCTGTTGTAGGTGTATTTGCTAATTACTAAATCTTATCTGGAGGCCAACTGGTAATAAATAATTCCTAGTGATGATTCATCATCAGCATTTCCAGATTCCAACAACTTTCACTAGAATTCCTTTTCTTGTCCTCAGAGACCCCACAAGATTATTTTCAGAGATTACAGGAAAGAGCTTCTTCTGAAGCACACCTTCTTGAATCTCTCATCTGGGAGCTTTGTTATGCAATATGTGTCATGGCAAACCAGCTAGTGAAAGCCTGTTGTCAAAATTTCAATATGATATTTATACCTTGAACATCAGCAGATGTTAGTGACCAGGGCTTGATTTATTGTTTTGTGGCTTGTCTGTTAAGAAAGGGATGGAGAGTATATTAATACTACATTAACAATAAAACAGATCTGATTGAAAATTGTGTTATATGTATCTCCCCCTTCTCTAAAAGCTGATTGTTAAATATCTACCAACACATTGCTGTGTATGATTGTCCTGGATAGGCAGTATGGCCAAGTGCATAAGATGATAGATTGGATTTCAAGAGGACTGGGTTCAAATCTTACTTTTGAAATGTATCTGTTATGTGACATTGGCCATCATTTATCCTTTTAACTTTAGGCTACTCTCTAAAATTTACCCGCAGTTATGAATGTGATGAAATATTATAGAATTTAGAAATATTCTATAAGACACAATCAGCAGGCTGATTTCAGAAAGGCCTGGACAGACTTACATGAACTGAAGCTAAGTGAAATAAGTAGAACCAAGAGAATATTGTACACAGCAACAAAAAGATCATTTGATGATCAAATCTCCTGGATTTGACTCTTCAACAATGAAGTGATTTGGACTAATTCTAATAGACTTGGGATGGAGAGAGCTATCTGAACCCAGAGAGAAGACTATGGGGACTGAATGTGGATCACAACATAATATTTTCATCTCTGTTGCTGTTGTTTCCTTGCTTGTTTTTTCTCCTTTTCTCTTTTTTTTTTTCTTTTTGATCTGATTTTTCTTGTGCAGCATGATAAATGTGGAAATGTTTAGAAGAATTGCACATGTGTAGTCTATATTGGATTATTGCTGTCCAGGGGAGAAGGGAGGCAGGGAGGGAGAGAGAAAAATTTGGAACACAAGATTTTGCAAGGATGAATGTTGAAAATTATCTTTTACATGAAAGAATTGGAAAAGGAGTGGATTCCCATCAATTGGGGAATGGCTGAACAAGTTGTGGTACATGAAGGTAATGGAATATTGTTGCTCTATAAAAAAAAAAGGATGAACAAGCTACAGATACACAAGCCTAGAAAGATTTACATGAACTGATGCTGAAACAAGCAGAACCAGAAATATATTATACACAATAACAGCAAGGATGCCCAATGATCAACTATGAAAGGCTTGGTTCTTCTCAGTAGTTCAGTGATCCAAAGGAGTCCCAATAGACTTTGGACAGAAAATACCATCTACAAGCAGAGAAAGAACTATAGAGATTGAATATAAATCAACACATGCTATGTTTTTTTCTGTTTTTTTAAACTCTCCCATGGTTTTTCTCACATTTGATGATTTTTCTTTTTCAACTTAATTCATAAAACAATGTGTATTAAAAAATAAAAAACAAAATTATCTTTGCATGCATTTTTAAAAATGGAAAACTATTGTTACTTTAAAAAATTTAAATCTACAATAACAAAAAGAAATTTACCCACAGTTATCCCTTTCAAATCAAGGGGACTAGGGGAGTGATGTCCCTGCAATCTGGAAAATCTGCCTAAATTTTTTTGGCCCTACTTTCATAACAGAATTTGTCCTTTTTCTTTCATAGAGAGTTTATAGTACCTTATTGTAAAATTTGGATTGATGTTATACAATATTATACATAATTTATGCATTTCTGAGTTTGTAAACTTTTTCTATGTCATCTGTTGGCCTTTGCGTGCCATCTTTGGCTTCTGCCAAAATTCCCCCCAAATTCCTATTTAATTTTATGCCAACTGCTTTATATCAAAAACTGCAATGAGAAAAGTTGTGACATGAAATTACTATAAATTATAAATGTGCTACAATCAGGTTACTGATGATGAATTCAAGAGTATCTCCTTGAGATGATTATTGTGACATACTATGCTACTAACATTATACAGTGTTAGAACTCTAAAGTGCCTTAGAGATCATCTCGTCTTAAATATTAGAAAACCAAGGTTAATAGAACCTGGACAAGTCATTTAACCCTTTTAGGAATCAGCTGTAAAACAGGCATGTTCTTCAATCCTAAAATTGAATGGCTTCTGAGGTCCCTACCAGATCTAGGATCTTAGGTTTCACTCATTTGAGCATATGAGATGACTGATTATGTTCTAAGAACCACACAAAGATTAGATGTATATATTTAATCTGCTTTGAACATAAAAGCAATAATTTTTTTCAAAGTTAATATCCTGGGGATTTTGCATATCAAAAAGTTACAGTTTTAGTAAATTTGTAATAGTTTGACACTAGGTCTATCTTCTTTTGGGAATGGTGATAAGGAGGACAATATTAGGTTTTATTTATTACAACTCGAGTGAATCACCCATTCTGGGAAAAATGATTCAGTTTTTCAGTCATTTTCAGTAACATCTTATTCTTTGTGACCTCATTTGGAGTTTTCTTGACAAAGTCACTGAAGTAGTTTGCCATTTCCTTTTCCGGTTCATTTTACAGATGAACAAACTGAGACAAACAAAATTAAGTGACTTGTCCACTTTCAATCAGGAAATGTGTGAGGCCAGATTTAAACTCAGTAAGATGAGTTTTCCTGACTCCAGGTTCAACACTGCACAGTATGCTAGCACCTAGCTGCTCTCTAAGTATTCAAGGTCTTTCTTTCTTTCTCTTTCTTTCTTTCTTTCTTTCTTTCTTTCTTTCTTTCTTTCTTTCTTTCCTTCCTTCCTTCCTTCCTTCCTTCCTTCCTTCCTTCCTTCCTTCCTTCCTTCCTTCCTTCTTTCCTTCCTTCCTTTCTTCTTTCCTTGCTTCCTTTTCTTTCTTTCTCTCTTTCAATTTACTTTTATTTTATTTTATTTTTAAAAATACTATTTTTCCAACTACATATCAAAACAATCTTTAGCATTCATTTTTATATAATTTTGAGTTACAACTTTTTCTCCCTTCTTCCCTACCTATCATCTTCTCAAAATGGCAGGCAACTTGATGTAGGCTAAGCATGTGCAATCATGTAAAACATATTTCAAGATATATTTCCATGTTCAACTAATTGTGTATATTATTTCCCTCTTTGAGCCAATGCTGATGAGAATAAGATTCAAGGAATACCCATTTTTCTCCCCCTCCCCATTTCTCCCTCCACTCTAATAGGTTTTTCACACTTCTTGCAAAATAATTGATCTCATTCTACCTCTCCTTTTCTTCCTCACCCCTTGTACTTGACTTTCTTCTCCCTTAAGTATTGAAATCATCCTGCTGGTTGTTTCTTATAGAACAATAATATTCCATAATATTTTGATACCGTAACTTATTCAATCATTCTCCAACTGATGGGCATCTATTCTGTTTCCAGTTTCTTGCCACTACAAAAAGGACTGCCACAAACATTTTTGTGCATGTGGGTCCCTTTCCCTCATTTAATCCCAGTAGAAATACTGCTGGATCAAAGAGTATGCGTAGTTTGATAACATTTTAAGCATAGTTCCAAATTGCTCTCCAGAATGGTTAGATCACTTCATAACTCCAACAACAATGTATCAGTGTCCCAGTTTTCCCACATCCCCTCCAATATTGGTCATCTTTTCCTGTCATCTTAGCCAATCTGAGAGAAGTGTAATGTGTAGTGTAGAGGTAGTATATCAGAGTTGTCTTAACTTGCACTTCTTTGATCAATAGTGATTTAGAGCACCTTTTCACATGAGTAGAGATAGTTTCAATTTCTTTATCTGAAAATTGTCTGTTCATATCCTTTGACCTTTATCAATTGGAGAATGGCTTGAATTCTTATAAATTCGAGTCAATTCTATATATATTTTAGAAATGATGTCTTTATCAGAATCCTTAAATATAAAAATATTTTCCTAATTAATTGCTTCCCTTCTAATCTTGTCTGCATTAGTTTTGCTTGTACAAAAACTTTTTAGCTTAATATAATCAAAATCATCTATTTGATGTTCAATAATGAGCTCCAGTTCTTCTTTAGTCACAAGTTCCTTCTTTCTTCACAGATCTGAGAAGTAAACTATTCTAAGTTCTTCTAATTTGCTTATAATATCACTCTTTATGTCTAAATCATGAACCTATTTCGACCTTATCTTGGTATATGGTGTTAGGTATGGGTCAATACTAGTTTCCCAACAGTTTTTGTCAAATAGTGAGTTCTTATCCTAAAAGCTGGGGACCAATTCAACTTTTTAAGCAGTTGTTTTCTTTTTCCTAGTTATTTACTCTTTTTTTTCATAATTTTCTTGCAGCATTATCATTTCTCTTCCCAATTTTTCTAATATGATTTTTAGATTCCTTTTTGAGCTCTTCCATGAGTTTTCTTAGCTTGAGAGTATTTCCCATTTTTGTTTAGAGTTTTGTTATTCTGTTCTGAGTTTTTGTCTTGATCTTCCCAAACAATAATAACTTTCTGTGGTCAGATACTTTTTTTTGCTCATTTTTGTTTTGCTTTTCTCTTTCTTTTAAATTTGAGCTCTGCTCTAAGGCGGAAGGGGCACTGTCTCAGTCTTCTTGTGCCAGGGACTGTAGGCACTGACTATTTTCTCAGTGCTTCACTGATGTCACACTGAGACCCACTCAGGACCCTCTATGCTGAGGAGGTGATGGGGGAGTGACTGGCATTCTGGAGGTGATAAGGATCTGTCTTGTTACATGTCTCTTGTGTCCTAGCTCTGATGTATAGCATATGTTGAAGTTTATGGAATGTTTCTATATTTTCCTAGGGCTACACTGAAGCATGTGGATGTCTGGTCATTGTAATCTGATGGCTCCCTTAGTTACGATGAGGCATGTAGGAAATCCTGGTGTTGCTGTTTGCCTTCTCCACCACACTAGAGCTCAGGATCTCCTATTGATTTACTGAAATGAAGCTTGCTTCTGGTTTGTTGGAATGCTTCCTGTCCTGGATTGCACTGTCCTCTTACCCAAGTGACATAGATGTTTCCTGTTGATCCTCCAAATTTCTTAGGCTCAAAGATTGTTTCATTCGTCTTTTTAATGGTTCTTCTGTTCCAGTATTTGTTGTTGTGCTATTTTATGGTTGTAAGTAAATGTTGGAGAGTTATGGTGGTTTACTACTTACTCCACCATCTTAATTCCCAAAAGTCTCTCAAGGTTTTTATGGTGAAGGAATAGAAGTATAATTATCATGTGAATTTTCAGATTTCAGAGGTGCAGTAAAATAGCTGAGTCCATTGATCTGTTGCATATTTTTCCTTCCCAGAATCTTCCTTGCTTTGAGGAATTTACAAAAACTCTTCAGGCTTGTATATAACTAAAATAGATATTTAAGGCTGGCTAGATTTGTTGTTTTTTAGCAGATATAAAAGATGTCTTTTTCCCATGTTCTACTGCCCAATCTATATATTATCCACTTTTTATAAGTATTCCACAAATTGATGAGTTTCCAAGTATCATTTTGGACAATTGATGATGCTGTCATTGCCTGGCTACTTTTGAAAGATAATCCATAAGTAGAGATAAACATTTTTGGACAGTGAAATTTATGGGGGGAAAAAAAGTTAATGAACACATTTATGCTAATATGGCAGCTCAAAGTGATAGGTCTCTGAGCTTCATCCAGTAAAAGGAAATACATAAAAGTGGTTTGAACATCAGTCTTCATGCTCCAGAGATATTGTAACTTAATACATCCATTCTCCTATCTTTTTTTGGTG
Organism: Antechinus flavipes; assembly: GCF_016432865.1. Taxonomy (NCBI): domain Eukaryota; kingdom Metazoa; phylum Chordata; class Mammalia; order Dasyuromorphia; family Dasyuridae; genus Antechinus; species Antechinus flavipes. The sequence goes on along the minus strand of NC_067398.1, from coordinate 682,021,139 downwards.
TGTCCTGTGGATAGTTTCAAAATGGAAATGGAAATCAATGGATGAAGAAATTGAAACTATTACCACTCACATGAAAGAGTGTTCCAAATCACTATTGATCAGAGAAATGCAAATTAGACAACTCTGAGATATCACTACACACCTGTCAGATTGGCTAAGATGACAGGAAAAAATAATGATGAATGTTGGAGGGGATGCGGGAAAACGGGGACACTGATGCATTGTTGGTGGAGTTGTGAACGAATCCAGCCATTCTGGAGAGCAATCTGGAATTATGCCCAAAAAGTTATCAAACTGTGCATACCCTTTGATCCAGCAGTGTTTCTATTGGGCTTATACCCCAAAGAGATACTAAAAAAGGGAAAGGGACCTGTATGTGCCAAAATGTTTGTAGCAGCCCTGTTTGTAGTGGCTAGAAACTGGAAAATGAATGGATGCCCATCAATTGGAGAATGGCTGGGTAAATTGTGGTATATGAATGTTATGGAATATTATTGTTCTGTAAGGAATGACCAGCAGGATGAATACAGAGAGGCTTGGAGAGATCTACATGGACTGATGCTAAATGAGATGAGCAGAACCAGGAGATCATTATACACTTTGACAACGATATTGTATGAGGATGTATTCTGATGGAAGTGGATTTCTCTGACAAAGAGACTTAACTGAGTTTCATTGGATAAATGATGGACAGAAACAGCTACACCCAAAGAAGGAACACTGGGAAATGAATGTGAACTATTTGATTTTTGATTTTCTTCCTGAGTTATTTTTACCTTCTGAATCCAATTCTCCCTGTGCAGCGGGAGAACTGTTCGGTTCTGCAAATGTGTATTGTATCTAGGATATACTGCAACATATTTAACATATATAGGACTGCTTGCCATCTTGGGGGGGGGGAGGAAGGAGGGAGGGGAAAAAACAAAACATAAGTGATTTCAAGGGATAATGCTGTGTAAAAATTATCCTGGCATGGATTCTGTCAATACAAAGTTATTATTAAATAAAATTAAATTTTTAAATAATTAATTAATTAATTAATTAATTAAAAAAAAAAGAAATTTGAGATTTCACAATATCAGTCAGTAGAGCTAGAATGGACCCAGAGACTCTAGTGCAATCCTATCAAGATACAGGTGAGAAACTGAGGCACAGAGCAGATAGGTCATTTGTCCAAAGTTATAAGAAGTAAGTGGTGAAGACAAGATCTGAACCCAGCTGTCCTGACTCCCCACCCTCCATCCTTTCCACAGTATCGTACTTCCCTTATTAGCAATGTAAAAAGAATCACTGAGTTGGATTAAGAGCAGATTTACTACCTTAGCTATATTCCCAGTGCCTGCACAATGCTGTCTACCCAATAGGCACTTAATGAATGTTTGCTGAATTAAATGGAATCTCATAGACCTTGTCAATAAGACTTAACAAAGCTGCCTGGGAACTGACTTTCTTGAACAAGTCCTCAATGTATTTTTGAGGGTAATCTGCCTCTTTCTCACACAGTTAAAATCAAAGAGGTGCAATTTTTTGTAGATTTTTTTGTTATCTCTAGCCTTCTAATGCTAGATGCCATTTTTAAACACCAAAGTTACCCATCAAATAATTTATCTGACTCATTCAACTGCATTTGTTGATAAAAATCATAGAATAATATAATGCCAGCTTCTTAAGGGCAAGGACTGTGTTATTTTTATTTTTTGTAGTCGTATGCCCAGAACCTAAGACAGTGCTTTGCACATGGCAGATTCTTAATAACTGCGTATTGATTGATTGGTTGACATCTGGATTTTCTCTCATAAAACTAGAAAAGATTCCAGTTGTTATCTTGCCAAGCTTATATTGAACAAAAATCTTCTTTAAGACATTCATAACATTGAATCTAAAAATGACTTCCTCCCCCAACTTTTGCTGTCTGAAGCCAAAAAGGAAAAGTCTAATCTCTGTTCTACATGATAGTCCTTCAACTCTCTGGAGAAAGCCTTTATTTATTCATAAGTTTTATCCTCTTGATCCTAAGCATTCTCAGTTCCTTCTATCAATTCTTTTCATTATTCTCTATAGAGTATTCTCAGATTATCACCATGGTCCATTAGAAAGAGGCTGACTCAGGAATCTAGGTGATCATGCTTCTCAAACTTACTACTTGTGCCATCTTAGAAAATCATTTAACCCCCCTAGATTTCTGTTTCCTTAATGAGGACCCTTCCAACCCTAGAGCTGCAATCCCATGCTTATTAATGTCCTTCCCAAACTGTCCTTAACCAAAACTGAGCAACATACTGGGTTCTCACCAAGGAAGGGTAGAGCAGGACTGCTCCCTCCTTGGTGTTGATCACTATGCTTTTTAAGGTACTTTAAGGCAGTCGTAGAACTATTATGGCTATTTTGGTTGCCAAGACACACTGGAGGCTTATATGGAGTTTCAGTCTAACAAAAGAGAATCAGCTGGAAGTTCAGTTCCTGGTGTCAGGAAGAGCTGAATTCAAATCTGGCCTCAGATATTGCTAGCCATATGACTGTGGGAAAGTGACTTGACCTCTATTTGCTTCAATTTTCTCAACTGTAAAATGGGTATTATAATAATAAGTTCCTTCCAGAGTTGTTGTAAGGATCAAATGAGATAATATTAATAAAGCTCTTAGCATAGTACCTGGAAATAATAGAACTACATAAATGCTTGCTATCATTATCATTCATTAATTACTATTATGATTTGCTGGATTATTTCAAATAATCGGCCCCAACTGCTTGCTATCATCATCATTATCATCATCTTCATCATCATCATCCCCAGATTATTTTAGACAATCTGCCCCTTTATTTTGTGTATTTGAGAAGTTGATTTCTTGAACCCAAGTATAAAGCTTTACATTTATCCTTATTAAAATTAAATTAAAGTCATACAGTTTTAAGAGCCTTGATGGAGATAGTCTCAAAATACCTGAAAAAGAGGACACAATCAGTGATATTTTCACTCCCTCCTCCCCCTGGATAAAAAAAAAAAAGATTGAGCTACATAAATCAGCTATCCTGAGGCTAAGAATATGATATCTTGATCTGGACTAAGGCTACACAGATGGATGACTAGAGAGCTGTCTCATCCCTACCTTGAACAGACACTCCATATGGACAATTAACCTGGCTAAGAATTGAACAGGAGAAAGAAAGCAGACTGATTGTATTTGGAAAATCACATTTGTCTTTTTTTTTACTGATCTCAAGCTTCTATCCAAAATGAAAACTCTTTATTTTAACATCATTCTCCTAGGGATGCTACACATACAGCAATCTATCTTAAAATACTAGTTTCCAATAAAGAATAAAACATGTCATCCAAAGTATAATGGCGAGGTACATTGTGGGTACAACTTGTCTGTAACACTCTATCAACAAAAAAACTGTGCATTTTTTAAAATGACATCTAATGCACTGTAAAAGAAATGTATAACCAGGAGACAAAGAAAGCCACTCAGAGAGAAAGCAAAGAAGACCACGTGGAAGTCCTGTGTGCCTCCCGGGAGTTCTTCACCTTCGCTGTGTCATAAGCCCTTTTGGCATAGTGTGGTGAAGCCTAGGGACCTTCTTTGCAGAATAATGCTTTTAAATGCATAAAATAAAGTAATCTATAGGATTTCACAGGAAACCAAAGATTAGTGAAAAGAAAGATGAATTTCTTTCCATGCAAGTTCATAGACCCCTTGAAATATATGCTTGATTGAGAGAAAAAGGGCCTTGCCTCCATCATGTTGGGAGGTCCCCCTGTGGAAGATGGGAGATATGGATAAAAGAGTCACACAGGATGAAAAAGCACAGATGGGTGGCCGTGTGCATTAATGGAGGAAATGACCATCTTAGGGACGTTGCATATCTGTTCAAGTCCCTAACTAGTTCACCTCCAAAAAACCGATTTCTCTCACACCAGTTCCCTGTGGTCAAATAGCTATTAAAATAATGATGACCATAATATCTGGCATTAATATAGCACTTTAAGGTTTCAAAACCCTCCACTTGTACCACTTCTTTTCATCTTCACAACAAACTTTGAAAAGTAGTTGCTGTTGTTATTATTATGCCCATTTCAGAGAGGAGTAAACCGAGGCAGTGGTTATGTGATTTTCCCAGAATTACATAGCTAATAAATGTCTGAGGAGAGATTTGGGTTAAGGTATTCCTGACTCCAAAATCCCCTGTCTCCTAACTCTTCCTCCCCACAGGAATATGGATCCTTAATTTCATCCATTCTCTCTCCAAATCTGAATCATGAAGTAGCCAAACAGATGGGTTTATAGTCCTAAGGCCTGGTACTATATACCCATCTGTCTAGCTGCTTCATGATTCAAATACCTGTTTGGCAAGCAAAAAGATGGTGATGGGTCCATCTGAATAACCTTGGTTTTTCTGGCTCAGAGGTGGCCATTGACAAGCAGATATAGTAAGGATGGAGAGGAGCCAAGAGCAGCCTGCCCCCTGGCCCCCAGAAACCCAATGTCCCCTGCCAGATCTGATCTGGATCCTCTATTCACAATTATCCCTGTGGCTGAGGCTGATTCTCCAGGGCTGGGATTGGGTTGCAAGGCCTGCTTTCTGACATTTGAGCTCCTAAAGGCTACCAGGCAGATGTCTGTCTTCTATCTGTCTGGCAGGCAAATGGGCCATCCATTCACAACCACCAGAAAGGTCACAATGGAGTAGAGTGCATCAAACATGACCCAGTGACATTTCAGGGAAAGAAGGGGTTGCAAATGAGGATGAGGAGGAAGATAAGGAAGAAGAGGATGAAGGAGAAGCCTTTAAACTCTACCAGATGCTTTACATTCATTCTCTTACCTATATATATAGTCCCACAGTTAGTAAGGGACAGAAGCAGAATTCAAACTCAGGTTTTCCTGATTCTAAGTTAAGAATTCTGTCTACTACATCGAACTGAGAAGCAGTTCCTTTATTCCTTTTGGGATAAGCATTTTCCTCTCCAGGTCCTTCTTTAAAAATATAAATTCCTCTGGAAAGTTATATTTTTTCTCTCCCAACTTCATAATATATCAGAACAAGCTCTTCATCATTCTCACCATCACAACAACAAAATTTATGGAGTGCTTTTAAGGTTTGCAAAGATTTGATCTTCACAACTCTAGGAGGCAGATGCTATTGTGATTCCCATTTTACAGATGAGGAAACTGGGAGGCAAACTGAATTTGAGTGACTTGTCCAAGGGAACATAATGAGTGAGTGTAATCCAATGTAGTCTTTCTGACTCCCGGTCTAGTGCTCTATCCACTGCAGACTTATTAATTGACATCATACACAATGGTCCACAAAGGAAGGGGTTTTGTCACCCCCATCCTGGAGATTAATAGAAGACTATCTTTTTTCTTTGTAATGGCTCTCTGTGGGGTGCTGGTCCTTTGTAAATTCAGCAGCCCAGTGGAATGTCTTCCCTGGGCCACCTTTTCTCTTGTCCCTCCTGCAGAGGGTGGTGAGAACATCTCCATGGATTGCCTCACTGCCCCAAGGACTGGCAATGATCTCCTCGACACCTATGAGAGTCTGTGAAGTCTGGTGAGATGGACCAATGGGGCCAGCAAAGGAAGCCCATTGAGAGCAAATGAGGAAGTCCAGCAAGAACAGGAATCCAGCCTAGAGACCATTCACCATTTGCAAGTTCATAGTATCTTGTCCCTAGGGCTGGAAGGGATGTTTTGGATCCATCTGGTGTAATCCTTTCATTTTACAGATGAGGAAATTCCAGGCCCACAGAGGTTGACTTGCCCAGCACCACAAATTTGGAAAGTGGCAGTCAGAATTTGAAGCTAACAGCAGACCACCCATATAAGATCTTGGAATCAGAGCTGGAAAGTGTCCAAAAACTCAAGTCCAAACTCTGTCATTTTTATAGAAGAGGAAAATAAGACCCAGAGAGGTTCATGGGACATTGATTTAGAGCCTGGAAGTAACTTTGAGGTGTCTGGTGCAACTTCTTTGTTTTATAGAAGAGAAAATTGAGTCCCAGAGATGAATAACATGTTTACCACTGTCCTTGGTGCTGGGGATCTAAGTTCAAAAACTCCTATTTGCAATGAACTTATATTTTAATAGGGAAGACGTGGAGAGATAACATGTATATACACAGAATAAAGACCAAGTTAATAGATAGAGGAAGGGAAAAAAGGAAGGAAGGAAGGAAGGAAGGAAGGAAGGAAGGAAGGAAGGAAGGAACGAAGGAAGAAAGGAAGGAAGGAAAAAAGGAAAAAAGGAAGGAAGGAAGGAAGGAAAGAAAGAAGGAAGGAAGGAAGGAAAAGAAGGAAGGAAGGGAGGGAGGAGGGAGGAAGGAAAAGAAGGAGGGAAAGAGGGAGGGAGAGAAGGAAGGAGGAAAGGAGGGAGGAGGGAAGGAGGAAGGAGAAAGGAAGGGAGAAAGGAAGGAAGTTACCAAGGAGGAAATGAAGGAGGAAAAGATGAAGGGAAGGGAGAAAGAGACGAGAAGGAAGAAAACTGGAAAAACTTATTTTGTGGACCCATAAGATCTGAGAGGTATGTCTGAAATCATCTCTTTTACTCTGGCCCATAAATAGTCCCTGGCTCCTGATACACCTGAGAAAGTTTCTATTGCAGCCTTGACTGGACACAGCAGCTAGTAATTCTCCTTCAAGCTGCTAGAGGGGGAAGATTTTGTGCCAACATAGAAGAGGCTGGGAAACTGTTCCTTCTTAGCTCCTAGATGACTTTCCCTGCCTCCCTCTAGCCCCATTGTTTCTGGATAGATGGGCCCTGGAGTCCAGTCCAGCACTTGGGGTTGTCACAGCTGCTCCAGATGGTGGGGAGTGGGGGTGGGGGAAGGTATGACTTGTCTCCTCTCTCCATAACGTGGCTTCACATCCATCACTGACACCAGAGAGACAATGAAACCAACAAAAAAGGGGAGAGATTTTTTTCTGGGTGATTCCAAGAAAGGCGTGACACAGATAAAGCTCCATATTATCATGCATTCATGGTCACAGCTCTCAGGACACGCTAGTGACTTCTCAATTCTTAGTCCCCTGCCAAGGGCAAAGACCTTGCCTTTAAGGTCTCCTGACTTCTCCACAGTCTTGTGCCTTGTCTCCATATCCCAAGGAGCTGGCAGGGTTCCGCATTCTCTTTTTTTCCCCATCTTCTAAATAAGTTTCACTTATGTCTTTTGTTTTACTCAATGTACCCTCTTCCCTTCCTCAAGGAGATAGAACCCTCCTCCAAAACAAAGAAAAACAATTCAGCCAAAACAACAAAGGAACCACATTAGACAATGTATGTCACATCCTGTCCAAAAAGTCCCCCACCTCTCTGCTAAGAGGAAAGACATGTGTGCATCATTTATTCTCTAAGAGCTTTGTTGATTTTTGTGTACTAAGATTTTGGTTTCCTCTTTCTTATCTTTTCATAGACATTATTGAAATAGCTCTGTATTGTATATTAATTGTATTATTATTCATATATTGTATTATTACTGTTGTACTATTTAATATTGTGTATTATATTATTTATATCATTACTATTGTAACTATTTTATGTAATTCTATGTATATTAATTAGGTAGGTAGGTAGTACAGTGGGATAGAGCACTGGGCCCGGGACTGACGAAGACCTGAATTCAAATTCAAACCACAGATTACACTTACAATTTATGTAATACTGGGCAAGTCATTTAAATTCTGTTTGCTTCAATTTCCTTAATTGTAAAAGGGGAATAATAATGGCACCTACTTCCCAGGTTGTGAGGAGCAAATGAGATAATATTTGCAAAGTGCCTAGCATAGTGCCTAGGGAATGCTTGTTTCCTACATTGATCTTTTGGTTCTGCTTATTTCACTTGACATTAGATGAAATGAATGAATGAATGAATGAAATAGTATATATTAAGTGCTGACCTCTCAGGTCTCCTTTAAGTTTAAATTTCTACAAGTTAGCTAAATGTTCTGTCAGTTGTTTTCTATTTATCCATGTTTATACTTTGCTTTGAATATATTTATTTGTACATTGTCTTTCCTATTAAAATGTAAGTTCCTTGAGGGCAGAGATTGTTTTACCCTTTCTTTGTATTCCCCAGCTTTTGGTACCAATGCCTGGTACATAGTAGGTCTTTTATAAATGCTTGTTTTGTTTTGGCTTGACTTATTAGCTGTATATCAATGAAAAGGTCTCGTGGTCCTTGGGAAACTATAGCAAAGAAGATGATTGGATATTTTCCTTAATATTTTTTGCAATGATAAAGCTACATCCATCCATAATATTGAGCCATTCGAAAATGTCAAGACCTTTGGTGACAAGAACATTCTTTTCTGGGTCCTCAGTAGCTGAGTTCACCAAATCTCACATGTTTCTCTAACTATGGTAGGTGCAGCCATTTTTAATTGAAAGGCACCAATTTTTATTTGCAGTTCTTTGTAACTATCAAAAGCCCTACTGGGCTACATTTTGTTATCTCTCTGGTGAAGAGCTTAGTTTTGGTCAGAGACACAAAATTTCTCTTTCCATCCTTCCCACCATCCCTTAGAGTTCCTGTTCTGGTATCTGTATAACCACACTGACTAGAGAGAGAGAAAGCGGGCATGGATATTTTATAAAGCACCTATTATATACCAGGCACTGTTAAAGTATTCATAAATCACCTACTATGTGGCAGTTCTAAGAGCTCTACAAATATTATCTCGGTCCAGAAATGTATAAGAGAATATTAAACATTGCTTTTTGTTTCAGGGGAGGCTGTGCTTTGGGGCAAACATGTGTAATACTCTTGAATTCTTAAATAAAGGGATCTTTCAAAATCTCAGGCTAAAAGTTAGCTAAATGTTCAGCATTACTATCCTGGATTAGAGGTCATGAGCCTTTGCAAGCCAGGACTTTCCTGGACTAGACACCAGAACATGCATTCTAAGAAAGGAAGGTGCTTTGAGGTTTTAGGGACAGTACGAAGCACCTGCCTATAAACAGTCAGGGACACCCGTTGGGTCCCATTCACCAGCAAGGGTGACATCTGCCTCAATCATTCCCTTTGAATGTTTTCCCATAAACATCACCCTCAGCGGGGCATCCTAGTATATAGTTTAGAGAGTCAATTTTTCCCACTGCCCACAAACAGTCCTTATCCTTGAAAAGCTTTCATTCTCAATGTACTGTTGGACCACACACATATACTCCTTATGTCAGTATGTACATAATGTATACATAATAAATACAGGTATTTTGGGGAAAAGTGCTTTAAAAGCTGAGAGTAATGGAGGGAGAGAGGAGGAGAATCTAGGAAGACTTCATGAAGAACATGGCCCTAAAGCTGAATTGCTGGATTTGTTTGGTTCAGGATTTTTTTCCTACAGAAGTAGAGGCTTAGAGGAAGAAAAAAATTAATGCTTCCTAATAGAAAAAAATCATCATAAAAATAAGAGAAAACTAAATGTGTCCCTCAGAAGGTCAAAGACAGTAACAAGGATCCAACATAAGCTAAACTACTGCTGCTCAAGACTTCCTTGTTTTTAGTGAGAGTGTCCCCATTGTCCTATTCATATCTGAGACTTGAAACCTCAAAGTACTGTGGGATTCGTTTGGTTCTTTGTGTTTAAAGGAGAAAATGATTTCAGGCCCATCAAAGGGCCTTGGGAGACCAGCCACACTTTATGGGCAAATGGGGAAAAAATGAACCAGAGAAAGAGACTGAGAAGGAAAGTTCACACAGGCAGGAGGAGGCCCAGGAGGACAGTGTCACAGAAGCTAAAGGAGAAGAGAGCATCTGAGAGGAAGGGATGATCAGTAATATCAAGGCAGCAAAAAGATAGAGGAGAAGGACTCGGGTAAGCAATTAAGAGATTATTGATGAGATGAATATTAAATATAGAAAAGCATGGGAAGACCAAATCAAAGTCTTCGTTGCTCTGAGGTCCGACTTTCTAGGTGCAAAAACTAGAGTCTTTTATTAGGAAGAGAGGCAGACAGACACAGAAAGAGACAGAGACACAGAGACAGACAGAGAGAGACAAATAGAGACACAGAGAGAGACAGACAGAAAGAAATAGAGACACAGAGAAAGGAGAGACAGAAAGAAAGAGAGACAGAAAGGAGAAACAGAAAGATGAAAGACAGAGAGACAGAGACAGAGATGAAGAAAGAGGAAAAGGAGAGACAGACTGTGTAAGAGACAAAGAGAGAAACAGACAGAAAAACAGAAAAGGACAAAGAAAGAGAGAGAGGAGGAGGAAAAGGAGGAAAAGGAGGAGGAAGAGGGGGAGGAGGAGAAGAAAGAAGAGGAGGAGGTGGAGGGGGAGAAGGGGGCGGGAGAGATGGAAGTGGGAGAGAAAGAGGGAGGGACACACAGAGAGAAAGCTTGAGAGCGGAGTCATAGGAGAGTCAAAGGCATGGGGTAGAACAAAGCAGATTTGTAAGGGCAAGGAAGAGGCCAGTATTTGGGAGGAGACGAAGATGAAGCTATGAGAATGAGTGACTGAAGGGGCATTCTCCTGGAAGCAAGAGGAGGGGAAGGGATCAAGGGCACACACAGAAATGTTGGCCGTGCCAGAAGAGCAGCTTTATTCTCTGACACTAGAACAAAGAAGAGAATGGGAGAATGTTGACTGATTTTGAAGAACAGAGGAGGGGAAATGAGAGGGCTCCCATTAAATGGCCTCAGTTTTCTCAGGGAAACAGAATTCAGGATAGTGTAGGAGAAAGATCACTAGATCAGTAATCAGAAACAACCCGAGTTCAAACTGGTGAGAAATAGTGAAAAAAGCTTTAAGTTTTGGTCTCAGAGACTCGAAAAGGTAAACAATCCCTCTGATACACATCTCAAAAGACTTTTGTAAGGCAGTTAAATAGCACAGTGGAAAGGGTGCTGGTTGAGTGGCTTTCCATTTCCTTCTCCAGCTCATTTTACAGATGAGGAAACTGAGGCAAATAGGGTGAAATGATTAGCCCAGGATCACATAGCTAGTATTCAGGTCACTATCCATTGCAATATCTTCCTGCCCTAACTGGAATCAATTCAAATGAATCCAAATGCTGCTTCAGATGCATAGTGGCAGTGTGGTCCTGGACAAGTCATTCAGCCTCAGTTTTTCCTTCTTTAAATTGGAATAACAACAATTCATATATCTCCTAGGGGGTGGTGAAGACCAAATGAAGTAACAGGTAAAGTGCTTTACAAACCTCAAATTATTGTTGATAGCTAGGATTTCTAAAGCACTTCTAAGATTTGCAGAGCACATTATCCATTATCTCATTTGGTTCTCATAACTCTAGGAGGCAGGTGCTGTTATTATTCCCATTTTCCAGAGGAGGAAATCAAGGCTGATAAGTTTAAGTATATTCCTAGGGTCGCACAGCTTGTAAGGGTCTAAGTCTGTATTTAAACTCAGGTCTTCCTGACAGCAAACACAGAGACCTATTCACCGTGTCAGTTGTTTGGTTGCTAAAAGCAACAAGCTGGAGCATTGGATTGCAAGATGGGTTTGAAATCAAGAAGACCTGAGTTCAAATCCAGTCTCCAATACTTGCTGTCTATGTCACCCTAGTCAAGTTTTTTTTTTTTTTTCCCTCAGTTTCCAAGGATAATAACAGTACACTTGTCTTAAGATTCTTTGGGGGGGGGAGGGGAGGTTGAACAAGATAATATTTGTAAAACACTTAGCACACCTGGCACATAGTAGGTACTTAATGAATGTTTGTTCCCTTCCCCTCCATTTAAAGCACTGTAGAAAAGCCAGCCATTGTTATTTCTTAGCAGAAAGGGGCTTGGGGTTGGAGTTGGAGGAGATGCTTGTCAGAGTGATGGGGAGGCAAGTGGAGATGTATAAAATGATGAGCACGTGGCCCATTGGTGACAGCCTGCCTGAGCACAAATAACAGGAACTTGTAGTGGACCCAGCTCCCATGGTTAAGTGACTTCCGCAAGCTGATCAGTTCATGACTTGCCTTAATAATCATTGTCATTCCTCAAAAGGGAGTGGGAGACAGTGGGGGGGAGGGAGGGGTGACTATTCCGGACCTAATTCTGACCATGAAGAACCAGCGGCTACTGGAGTAGAAATGATGGACACCCTGGGGCAAGCGTTCACTTCCTCTCAGAATCTGCCATTATGGAGGGGAGGAATGCTTGACTGAATTGCCCCCTTAACATGGGGATTGTCAACTTCAAAGAATTCACAAAAGGGAGAAGCCAATGGAGCTAAAATTTTCCTGGGGATGTCAGCCTAGAAGAGAGGGAAGCCATAAAAAAAAATTACTCCAATGAATAAGATAAAGGAGGGAACAATGTGGTTTTAAAACCAGCTAGTAAAACAAGCACTTAGTAAGCACCTACTGTATACCAGACACAGTGCTAGGAGCTGGAGAGGCAAAAGAAAGAAAGAAAAGAAAGACAAGTCCTTCGCTTAAGGAGCTCACAGTGTAGTATATTTAACACACACACACACACACACACACACACACACACACACAGACACACACACACACACACACCAGATAGATAGATAGATAGGATAAGGTGGAGATCATCACAGAGGGAAGGCACTAATACTAAGGGAGAGACAGAAAAGGCTTCTTGTAGGAGGTGGGATTTTTAGCTGGAATTTGAGGTAAGCCCAAGAGGTAGAGATGAGGAGAGAGAGCAGCCCAGTCATGGGAGACAGTCAGTAAAAAAAAAAAAAAAAAAAAAAAGCCCAAACTAATTTGGATGTTAAAAAGACTTTTATTGGTATCTTTTATTTTATATTCCCTTTATCTCTGAAAATATCCCTCCTCTTCCTCACCAGTGCAAGAATAGAAAAGAAAAAAGGTGATTTTAAGCTAAACCAACCTACACATTAACTGCTGTTGCATGCATATCCACAGCCATAGACCCCTACCTCTGAAGAGATAAGAGGAAAGTACATTTTCCCAGCTCTCCTCTAGAGACAAACTCATTGGCGTTATGGTTGTACAGCATTCCGTTTCATCTGTGTGTATGTGTCTGTCTCTGTCTCACTTTGTGTCTCTCTTTTTCTGTCTCTGTCTCTCTATATCTGTCTCTTTTTCTTTCTCTATCTCTCTATCTCTGTCTCTCTGTATCTGTCTCTTTTTCTTTCTCTATCTCTCTATCTCTGTCTCTCTGTATCTGTCTCTTTTTCTATCTCTCTCTATCTCTGTCTCTCTGTATCTGTCTCTTTTTCTATCTCTCTCTATCTCTGTCCCTCTGTATCTGTCTCTTTTTCTATCTCTATCTCTGTCTCTCTGTATCTGTCTCTTTTTCTATCTCAGTCTCTCTGAGGTCTCTTTATCTGTTCCCCTCTCTCTACATATATTTGTGTACATGTATGTATATAAAAACATATATGTATTTATATACACACATGCATACATATATTTGTTCACATATGTGTATGTGTTTATATATCAATATATTCAAATACATATATGTATATACAAATACATGTGTCTACATATATGTACATATATACATGTATATTTACATATAAGTATATGTACACGAATATATGTGGGTATGTGTGTGTATATTTCAGCTCAGACTTTTTTATAATCTAATTTTTAAAAAGAATACAGAAATAAGGATAAGGAACTAAGAATGAATGGATTAGTAGAGACTGAGCTGAGCCTAGGAATACATTTTAAAGACAACAAAAAAGATGTTTTCTAAAAAAAAAAGTACAACTTATTCTGGGGGCAAAAAGAAGCTTAAAGAAGGATCACAGCTAAGTATGGTTGAAATGATAACAGGCAACCTGATACGGTGAAAAGCATGCTGGATTTAGAGTAATAAGAGACTTGGATTTGAATCCCACTTTTGACATTTAACTGTATAAACTTGGACAAGGCATTTCATATCTCTGAGTCCTGGTTTCCTTATCTATAAAATGGGAATAGTAAATAATAATAGTGCCCACTCATAGAGTTAAACAATAACTATTCATGACAAATGATGGTGAGGAAGCCGAACTATTTAAAGAGATAATTAATAGTCCGAAGGAAAGGTCAGAACAATGGGCCAAAACAAGTAAAGATGATATTTAATAGGGATAACTATAAAATTTTATGCTTGGGTTCAAAACATCAACCTCAAAAAAGGGGAAAGAAATAAAACTAGACAGAGTCATGGAAAGAAACCCCGCTGCTGGCAGTGTATGACATACCAATAAAAGATTTTATTTCATCCATAGTTGCAAGTCAAGGCAGGGAGAAGCATCACTTGGCCCATAAGTGGACTCTACAAAGTCTCTTCAAGCTGCTGAAACGGAGCCATTTCCCAGGGGTGAATGTAGTAATGCAACAAGAATATGGTTTTGCCGGGTTTATAGTCTGTCAGCTACTGGCCATGGGGTGGGGGTGGAAGCACAGTTTCTTTCCATCTAGGGGAGGAGGAAGAAATATGTTCATCTTTACTGTCCTTTGAAGGGTCCACAATAGAACAGATTCATCTCCTTACACAAAGGCTTTGGGAAAGAAAAAACAAAGCACATTGATTAGATGTGATTATCCATTTTCACTTTTAAAAAAAGATGCATTGCTCATGTCAAACAAGGGAAAAATAATGAGACTCCATCTCTCTCACAATAATGTTTTTTTTTTTTTTTCTGAAGAGTATTTTCAAGGTTTGGTGGATTGTAAATGCAATATGGATCAGTGACAAGATCGCAGATCCAATATGGATCAGTGACAAGATTGCAGATCCAATATGGATCAGTGACAAGATTGTAGATCCAATATGGATCGATGACAAGATTATAGATCCAATATGGATCAGTGATTAAAAAACAGTTAAAAACTTGAAAGCATTTAGAGAAGTATTATGTTCAGAATGAGGGATATACTTTCCTCATGGCTCGCCTTGGTCAGATCTTCTAAGTCCTGAATGTATAAGAACCACATCCCTCCATCCACAGGTATACTGACAAAATCATGCACATGTGAGAATGCACATAGATGTGGACTTTACTATACTCAAATCCAGCCCTGCTCATCCCATGCCCATCCTTGTCTAACCTGATCTTGCCTCGGTTTACCTCATCCCAGGCTTCCCTACCTGGCTCTGTGAAGAGCATCCCTGCCCTTCCCTGTTTCACTTCTCCGGCTCGTCTTGCCTCATCTCAGCTCTGTCTGAACTGTCCACCACCACTGCTCAGCAATGTCCTACCCTGCACTGCCCTGCTGCATCCCAAACCAGACCCCTGCCCTGCCTGTGCCAGATCATCAGCCCCTTTGCCTTCCCTTTCCCTATACCTACCCATGTTCTGCCCTTCTCTACCCAGTCCTGATTAGTTCAGCCTCACCGCTCTGCCCAGACCTATCCCAGCAGACCTCCCCAGGAGACTATCTCCTGCACTGGAAAACATAGTGACTTCCTTGGTAGTGAGTGGGGCATTTTTGCTTTGACTGTTGTACTTCTCCAAGCTGACCTCCTTTATCAGAGCAGCCCAAACTCCCAGGGAGGAGCTGCTCTGGCCCCGCACTGACAAGGGGAAGGGAGAGCAAGCACCCTGACAAAATGGTTCAGTATTAAAAAGTATTGCTGGGGGTGGATTGCTCTGCTACTGTAAACCAGCAGCCTGCATGAGATGCTGGGCTTCTGGGCAGCCCAAGAAGGACAATAGTGTTACTGAGCATCTCCAGCTAGAGTCTGGGGGAGTCCAGTGGATCCTAATGTTCCACCACAGAGTGAGAAGGAATGAAGGGAGGGCCCGCTGGACAATGGGTGGGGTGGGGGCTCTGGAAACTGGAATAGAAGGGAGAGAGGGAAAAGGCAAGTCTGGTAGGAGCTTGTGCTATCATAGAATCAGATTGGAAGGACCTCAGAGATCACCTAATCTATCCTTTATCTAAATAAGGATACCCTCTACTAGCTGGGACCTGGGAAAGTTGTTTAAGCTCTGTCTGCCTCAGTTTCCTTAATTTAAAAAAGAGCACGATTAACACCTACCTCCCAGAGTTGTTATGAGGCTCAAATGAGATAATATTTGTAATAGAAGGTACTTAATAAATGATTCCTTCCTTCTTCCTTCCTTCCTTCTTTCCTTCTTTCCTTCCTCCCTTCTTTCCTTCCTTCCTTCCTTCTTTCCTTCCTCCCTTCTTTCCTTCCTTCCTTCCTTCTTTCCTTGCTTCCTTCCTTCCTTCCTTCCTTCTTTCCTTGCTTCCTTCCTTCCTTCCTTCCTTCCTTCCTTCCTTCCTTCCTTCCTTCCTTCCTTCTTGCCTTCCTTCCTTCCTTCCCTGTTTTTCTCCCTCCATGCTCATTTAAAAGAAGAATAGTCTGAGGGTCAGAGAAATTAAGTGACACAGGAAGTGTCAAACCTCTGAGTTCTGTCCTCTGAACCCTTATGCCTTCTCAACTGTCCAGTTGTCCTCCTCTGGATCCTCCAGTTTGTATTCTTTTTAAACAATGATGCCCAGAATGAAACAGAATCATTCAAATATGACTTATCCAGAATAGAGTGGGATGAACTAGTGACTCCCTTCTCTTCTGTTCTATGCTTGCCTTATGCAACTATTGATACCAATATCAATAACAATACCAATAAGCATTTATTGAGTGCCTGCTGAATACAGAATTGTTAGGTGCTAGAGAGGCAAAACCAAAAATATAACAGTCCTTGCCCTCCATTAAATTGCATTAACTCTTGTGACTGGTGCCTTCCCTCCAAGATCATTTTTCATCTACCCTGTATAGCTCTTATATGTATATGAGTATTTACATGTTGTCTCCCCTGTTAGAATAAGAACTTCCTAAGACAAAAGATAATGGGGTTTTGCCTTTTTTATATTTGCAGTACGTGGCACAGTGCCTAACATAGAGTAAGTCATTAGTAAATGTTTCAGTGACTTACTGGCTGTTTTGTTTTTGCTGAGGCAATTGAGGTTAAGCGACTTTCCCAGGGTCACACAGCTAGGAAGTGTTAAGTGAATGAGGTCAGATTTGAACTCAGGTCCTCCTGACTTCAGGGCTGGTGCTCTATCCACTGTACCAACTAGCTGCCCCAAATTGGTTACTTTATAATGGTTCTTTACACTTGGCAGCCCCTAGGATCCCCAGATCTATTTCATATAAAAATCATCTAGCTGTGCTTTCCCAAACTCTGTCATTCCTATAATGTGAGGATTGGACTCCAAATCCCAGAATTTTGTTTATTGAACCTGTGGAGACACATGTCTATATCCCACTTGTCCCCATTACTAGCTTGTCTTTCCAAATAATATTAGCTGGATAACAAGGGCCCCGGTCTCTGGGTCTTCTTTGCCTGCTTTTGTTAGTCAGGGTCCAATTTCTAGGTGGTTCTAGCCCTCCTGGGCTCTAGTGAGATAAATGCCAAAAGCCTGGGCCCAGTGAAGGTCAATAATCAGATCTGCTCAGTCCCGTAGCCAGGAGTGTGGTCCCATGCTGACGTGTAACTCCTCTGCTCTACTTTTCCAGGCAGCCCCAGCCAAACACTGAGAAAGAATTCTAGCTGGAACGCTCTCTGGGTTCCTAATTAGAAACCTCACGATGGCCTTCCTTCTGCCCTTCAGCTCCATTGGTTTCAGACATTAAATTTTCATTTCCCCTTGATTCTCCCTGCGCTCATAGAGACAGTCACTCTCATCCCTCCTCTCTCTCCACCAAAAATGAGAAATTGTCCCCAATTGAGCAATAACAGGGACGTTCAGCCAGTGTGGGACCCTGGCTCTGTCGGTCACTTTGAAAATGGCCTTTGATTTCCCCTCTGGAGAGTTCATAAACTACTTGTTCAATTTCCCAGCCTAGTAAGAGCAGGCCCAGGCCCTTTCCCTATCCATAACAGAGACTAGTTGGAGAGGAAGGAGCATGGCCTCTGACATCATGAGACAGGATTTGGGGGTCCAACAAGAAAGCCTGTAACCTTCCACAAAGCAGCTCTCAGCTAGCTTGAACCAGCAATGGCATAGGTCAATGGTCAACTGATATCACCATCCACTCTACTTTATCCTTCCCAGGAATATTACTGATTCTGCCTTAGTTCAAATTCTGCCTTAAACTCTAATGACCTATCAATTAGGACAAGTAGCTTAAAGTCTCTAGGACCCAGATTCCTTATTTATTAAATAGATATGATTATAATAACACCTACCTCTCAAGGTTATTGTGAGGATTAAATTGGACAATAGTGCAAAGTGCTTCCTAAACTTTAGAGGGCCAAATAAATGTTAGCTGTTATTAAAATAATAATAATAATTAATATTATTATTTGATTCAAATCCACTCCAGCAAACAAGCATTTTTTAAATTATTATAGCTTTTTTATTTACAAAACACATGCATGAGTAATTTTTCAGCATTGACCCTTGCAAAAACTTTTGTTCCAAATTTTTCCCTCCTTCCCTTCATCCCCTCCCCTAGATGGCAGGTAGTCCAATACATGTTAAATATGTTAAAATATATGTTAAATCCAACATAATATACATATCTGTACAGTTATCTTGCTGCACAAGAAAAATCAGATCTAGAAAGAAAGGAAAAAAATCTGAGAAGGAACACAAAAATGCAAGGAAACAATAACAGAAAGAGTGGAAATGTTATATTGTGATACACACTCATTTCCCATAATTCTCTCTCTGATTGTAGCTGATTCTCTTCTTTACTGAACAATTGGAACTGGTTTAAATCATCTTATTGTTGAAGAGAGCCATGTCCATCAGAGAACAAGCATTTTTAAAGTAACTATTATTTCTAAGCCACTGTAGTAGATATTGGGAGTATACAAACAAAAACCATACACAGTGTTTTCTCATTAGAACATAAGATCCTTGAGGGCAGGAGTTATTTTAGCTTTTGTCTTTGTCTTCCCACTGGCTAGCACACAAGATATGAATTCAATATTTGCCATTAATGTAATCTTGGGCAAATTATTGAACCAATCTGACCCTCAGTTTCCCCATATGTCTATCTAACAAGAGTCTTGTACTCCCCAGCTTCTTGAACTGTGGTTTGTGACTCCATAAGGAATCTCATAACTGAATATAGGGGTTGTGAAACTATGATTTATTATCAGTAAATTTGGTTTGTATATCTATTTTATGCACCAATATCCCCAGGGTCATGTAAAAATTTCTCAGATAAAAAAGGGTTATGAATAGGAAAAAATTTTAAAAGTCAAGGGTACTCAGCCTCCAAATTTCTTTTTAGCTCAAAATCTATAATTCTATGTGACAGCATTGAAAACTGAGGCCTCAAGAAATTAAACCAGTCTCTATCACCCCTTGGATGTAATACAAATTCCTCCATTCCTCCCAATTTCTCCATTGTAGAATGCATTGAAAACTTTCTGGATTCTAGATCCTGTCTATTTTTCCAGGATGATTGCATCCATGCTCCTGTTTCTGCACCCTGAGTGATCAGTAGGAGTTCCCTGGATTCCACACTATCTCTTGCCTCTGGGCTATTCTTCATGGTTAGATTGTCCCCCTTGCTCACCTCCACTTTTTAGAATCTCCTGGAACCCTTTCCTGATGCTGTAGTTTCTAGTGCTTTATTCCTCCCCCAAGTATCAGTTCCTTTGTATGCAGAGATGTGCTAGAGCCAGATCTTCATCTGATTCTCACAACAATCCTCCGGTGAAGATGCTATTATGAGCCCCATTTTAGCGCTAAGGAAACAGGCAAACAGAACTAAACGACCAGCCCAAATGTCTGAGGTCAGATTTCCATTCAGATTTGGACTCCAGGCTTGCAACTTATAAGCCACCAGTGTTGAATTCAATTTTTAGTAGGAGCATTTACACCTCAGAAATCAACCATAACTAAAAATCAGGGTTTAATTTATGATTTTGGTTGTCTAGACATAAAAAAGTAACAGAGAAAAGGCTAATGAAACAGATGAAACATAAAAATTTGTCTTTTTCTTTTCTTCTGGAGAAGAAAAAATGCTTATATCCCCAAACGCATGTAGTCTGTATTCCTAGGGCTTAATCATGGGAAAGATCATAGACTCAAAAGTCGATCTAGGAGGATTTCAGAGGTCACCTAGCTCAATTCCTTCATTTGACAAATAAAAAAACAACTTAAATCAGGAAGAATGTTCTCGCAAGATCTCACGGGAAGGGAAAAAAAGGACCTCAAAAGCA
This sequence comes from Antechinus flavipes, assembly GCF_016432865.1. Classification (NCBI taxonomy): domain Eukaryota; kingdom Metazoa; phylum Chordata; class Mammalia; order Dasyuromorphia; family Dasyuridae; genus Antechinus; species Antechinus flavipes. The sequence continues at coordinate 682,001,061 of NC_067398.1, read as the reverse complement.
GTGTTCTTTCTACCAGTCCAGCTGCACAAAGAAGGTACATGTTCATTGGATTGGACGGGGATTGCCCAATCACCTAATGCTAATAGTGATCATTAGAGCCCAGGTTTCCTAACTCTGAGCCCAACATCTTTTCCAAATATCATGGCACCTCCTAGAGATTTTTCCTAACAAAATTCACTTTCTTCTCTGCTCAAGCCCAACATCAACTTGATTTACTCCATCATCTTTCTTCCTACCAATAAAGTCAGTATGAGCACGGCTAGCTGGAACTAGATCACAAAGGAGTCCATCATAGGGCATGATTTCTAAAAAGACCCATTTTCTGCTTCTATTCATTTCCAAAAGTGGCCTTGCTAATTTATCCCCGGCCTTCTTCTGCACTCCAGTGATTGAATTTTTAATTCTTTTTTCTACTAGCCTTTTATTTTTCAAAATTCATGTGAAGATAGTTTTCAACATTCACCCTTGTAAAACCTTGTGTTTCAAATTTTTCTCCCTTCCTTCCCTCACTCCCTCCCCTAGGCAGCAAGTAATTCAATATATGTTAAATATGTGCTATTCTTTTATACGTATTTCCATCTTTATCTTGCTGCACAAGAAAAATCAGCTCAAAAGGGGAAAAATGAGAAAGAAAAAAACAAGCGAGCAAATAACAATATCAAAAAAGGTGAAAATGCTATGTTTTGGTCCACATTCAGTCCCATAGTCCTTTCTCTGGATGCAGATGGCTCTCTCCATTACAAATCTATTGAAATTGGTCTGAATCATGTTATTGTAGAAAAGAATCATCTATGTCACAGTTAGTCATCATATAATCTTGTTGTTGCTGGGTATATTTTAATTCCTTTAAAAATTATTTTATATTTTATTTTTATTCTGAAGTTAAATACAAACATTTCAGGTCCAATGAGTTAGCATAGTATATAGAATACCAGGCCCGGAATCAGGAAGGCTCATCTCTACAAGATCAAATCTAGTTTCAGATGCTTACTAGCTACATGACCTTGAACGAGTCATTTACTCTGTTGGCCCGTAAACTGTGAATCTATAAAAATGAGTTGGAGAAGGAAATGACAAATCACTCCAGTGTTTTTGTCAATAAACCCTAAATGGTGTAATGAAGTATTAGACATGACTGAACAACACAAACATTTTTAATATACAAAAAAAGAAAAGGTTTTTTTCATTCTAGAGAAGCAAGCTATTTCATATGACAAGAGATCTCTTCGTTAATAAGCATGTTGGGACTTTTTCCCCTGTTTCTTTAGTCCTATCTTTTCTGGGTCACCCTACTCTCTGTAGAGAAGGAAAACTGTGAGCATGGAATATTGCATATATTTTCAGACTGGGTTAATTCATTGATTAGTTTTGCTGAACTGATAATATTTTTAAATTTTTATTCTTTGTTATAAGGTAGAAATAGGAGGGACATATTTGAAAATGCAAAGGAATGAAAACAAAAGATGAATAGTTTTTAAAAGGAAGTATGAGCATGTATTGTATACGTATAAGGATGATTATTTGCCAGGTCAAATCATTGCAAATTAAGTTTAGGCAATAGAGAAAACTAATTGAGTAATAGTTAACATTGATAAAAGTGCTTACTAAGTTCCAGGAGCAGAGCTAAATGCTTTAATTTCCTTAATATCATCAGAACCCTATAACTGTCATATATGTCCAAGATATAGGTTCCTCCTCTGTCCACTTACCTCTCTGGACTCCCAGGTGTCCAGGAGGCAGCTATTTCTCACTCGTTATTCTAAGTCAGCCAGTCCTCATCTCAGCATTCATCAGTGGTTGTATCAAATCTGGAATATGGGGCAAAGCACAGGTCTGACCTTCCCAACAAGGTCAAGAAAGCCAGATCATCTGAGAACAGAGGCTAACAAAGAGATAAATGTCACAGTACCCTCCAGCTCTAAACTCTGTGCTCCTTTGAAAATTTCTCCTCACCTTCCATCTCCCGGCAAAGAGGTGGGAGGCTCTAACTGAATAGTGCTACATACAGTGTCATACACTCTTCCTGGACCACTTAGTGTTCCTTCACGTTTTTGTCATAAAAGAGGACGTATTTCATGTGAGAAAGGCAGATGTATATGTGTGTGTGTGTGTGTGTGTGTGTGTGTGTGTTTGTGTATGTATGTATATATAAGCATGATCATGTTGCAAAATCAAAACACATCAATAATTTTGAAGCATCCCTTTCAGTCTCTTCATAGGGGGCCTTTTGTAGTTAAAAGCACCCTTAAATAAGGCAGGCAGAAAGCATCATTCATTTGCCAAACTGAGTTTTCATTATTTTATTATTCAAAGTCTACTGTGGTTAGCATAAGCCTTGAGCTCCAGGGCATCAACGACCTACTCAGTACTAAGAGAGGCTGAGATAATTAGATAGCTAGATAGATGGATGGATGGATGAGTGGATGAGAAGGTGAGTAAAAGGAGAGAAAGAGAGAGAAAATAGGCAGACAGACAGACAGATAGATTAGATGTGCAAGCAGACAGACAGATTAGATGTGCAAACAAATAGATAAATAGACAAACAGATAGATAAATGTATAGATTAGACAGACTAAATAGATAATTAGACAGAAAGACAAGTAGATAGACAGACAGACAGACTGAGGAGGACTGGATGTAGATATTTTAGGTGGATGAAGAGATAGCTACAGACAGATGAGTACATAGATAACATGACATATATCTGAATAGATAGATAACATGATAGAGATAAAGGGATGGATAGATGGATGGATAGATAGATTAGACATGCAGACAGACAGAAAAACAGATAGATACATAGATTAAACAGACTAGATAGACAGGCAGACAAATAGAAGAGTGAATATAGGATGTATTAGATGGATGGAAAGACTGGATAAGTAAAGACAGATAGACAGACTAGACAGTTGGATAGCTGTATGGATAGATGGATGGATGGATGGATGGATGGGTAGGTGGAGAGTCGGGGAGAGAGAGACCAACAAAGCATTTAAGTGTTTGTGCCAGGGACTATACTAAATGCTGAGGATAAAAATAAAGCGAGTGAGATAGTAGTCCCTTCTAAGGGGAGAATGTAAATCAAGGAGCTAACATTCTAATGGGAGCAAACAATTCATAAAAAGGATCTAGAGAGCAGGGAAGAGGGAGAAAGGTTGGGGAGGGTGGGAGTACATCAGGCCAGGAGAGGGAGATAAAGTCCAAAGAGATTCCTGAATTAAGAGAAACATAGCTGGCATCCTTCCTAAGCTGGTGTCCAAGGGAAGAAATCACCAGTGAGGACAGGAAGGCTGCGGAAGAGCAGTGGGGCAGGTAAGGGGCGGGAGGTGAAGCCTGAGACAGACCAGGTAAGCGTGATTAAAAAAAAAGAAAGATGGAAAGATCTCTGGCTCCTGGGCAAGGTGAAGGAAGCGCCGACGCTCATTGAGGGCTCAGACGTGATCCACTTGGTCTCAGGAAGGAGAAGGGGCAGTGAGAAGTGAATGGACTCCCTTTCACTCCAAATGATCCAAATCCTGGATTAGCATCTTTCCTCATGTGCAACCTTGAACCAGCCAGTGCATCTCTCTCAGATTCAGTTTCCTCCTTTAATTTAAAAAAAAAAAAAAAAACCTGAGATGGTTGAACCAGCTGACCTCTAAGATCCAGCCTAGCTCCAGTTCTGTGCCACTGGCTGACTCTTCCTGGAAGTGCAGCCTTTCCTTCCCTCCTGTTCCTCTCAAAGGGCAAGTTTCTACTAGGACAGGTAAGACCTGGACAGCGCATCTTCCTCTGTGGAGCACAGACGCCATCTAGTGGGGATGCAAAGTCACACATGATTGGGGACAACAATTCCTATTTAATCCAAGTGAGAACCTGGGTAGGGGACTGAGAAAATGGCAAGAAGGATTCAGAAAGAATCCGGGGACCTGCTGGTTGGAATTAATACAACTGAACGTTTCATGAGTAAAGAAAATCTATTGCTTTCAAACTCAAATGTGTATTTGGGAGTGAGGGAAATAATAATAGCTCATATTGTTATATTTGTATTCTATATATTATTGTGTTATATTTAAATTTTATATTGTATTTATTATCTTATCACATTTGTATTTTATATGATCATAACTGTATAAACTAGAATGCTCTAAGGTAGGCAAAGGATTTTACAAATATCATTTTGTTTGATCTTCAGAACTCTGAAAGTCAGAGGCTATTATTATTCCCGTATTGCAGATGAGAAAACTGATATTAGACAAAAATCAAGTGATCCAAGATCACACAGCTAGTTAGTAGTTGAGACCAGATTTTAATTCAATTCTTCTTTACTATAGGTCTAGAACTCTATCTACAGAGCCACCTCGCTAAATAAATGCCTCGATTGCATTTGTATAGGAATTTAAAGTTTGCAAAGTTCTGCATCCGATAGAGGATCCTGAGAGAATCCACTCTCACTGGATGCATGCACAGCAACTGTTTTACCAAAAGATGCTTCTGAAATGATAAAATAAAAATTTTCTCTTACATAGCTTAGTAGTACCCCTAAAAATCACATTTACTCTTTTGTTTGCTTAGCAGGGTTCAAGATGCCAGAGTCAACTGAAATCTAACTGTGCAGGAATCCTGGGTGAGGGGCATCTGAATTTTTCTTTTCTTTCCTCTACTTCTTTTCTTCCCTCTCTTTTTTCCTTTTCTTTTTCTCCTTTTCACTTTTCCTTTCTTTTGCACTGTTTCTTTCCCTTCATTTCTCTGGGGTGTGATAGTAATTAAAAAGTATACAGGATAAACTTTTCAGTTTAATTTGCATTATTTGCATTTTCTCCACCTCTTTCTTAAATCTAGAAAGTTAATAAAACAATAAATCAAGTCCTGATCTGTAGTGTGTGAGGATTTCCAAGTTATAAATGCTCACACTGAAAATTTAACAATCAACTTTCACAAGTTGGTAAGAGCTTGTTTCAGCACACCATTGGATGACTCAATTTTGAAGTCTAAATGAAAGAGACAGAGAGACAGAGACAGACAGAAACTGAGACAAAGAGAATGAGAGAGACAGAGAAAAAGAGAAAGAGGGAGAAGACAGAGAGAGACAAAGAGAGAGGGACAGAGACAGAGAAAAAGACAGAGAGACAGAGATAGAAAGATAGATATGACATGATATTATATGATATAGATGATATAGATAGATAGAGTGGTACTACTTGACTGAAAGAAAAATAAAAAGGGGAGCCAGTTCCTGAAGAACTGCCCCAAAATAGAAAGAGCAGCCTTACTGTCCCTTGCTGGTATTCTGCAGAGAGAAGATGGATGATCACTTCTTGGAAATGTTCCAGAAGATATTCTATAGATATAACTCTGGTAAAATGGGGTGGAGAGGGGGCAGGGAGAGAGAAGCAACCTAGATTTAGATAGAGGAGACCTCATTTTAAATATTGGTTCTGCAATTAACTACCTGCACGACCTTGGGCAAGGCAATTAATCCCCCTGGGTCTCAATATCCTTCCTTAGAAAATAGAAGTAATAACATCTATCCTTCTCTCCTCACAGGGTCACTGTGAAGATCAAAGGAGATAATGGACATCAGAGTGTCATCTATTATTGTCAACACTGCAGTTTGGACTGGAGCCCAATGAGGTCTCTTCCCAGCTCTGAGATTCCCACTAGGTGAACAAATGATTCCTAATGACAGCTGACATTCATTTTTCTGCATCCATCATACATTATCCATTTGAGCCTCATGGCAACTCTGGGAGTTTTTAGTTTCACAGATGAGTTAACTGAGGTTCGGAGAATTTAAGAAATCTGCCCAGAGTCACCCAGTTAGTAAGTGACAGGGGCCAAAGTGGGACCATTGTAATTCCTGACTTCAGATCTAACTCTTTACACACTGCAGCAGCTTTGAGGTAAATGATATGAATCTGTGATTTTGAAAGACAAGTTTTGGGGGCCAAAACCTTACCCCCCACCTTCCACTGCCCCCCTTTCAATTCAATAGAGAGGATTAACTTTCATTACACCTAGACCAAGACTGAGAAGAAAGCTGTACACTGGACTTAGTGTGGAAAACAGCTCTCCTAGTCTATGTTCTCTATTTCAGGGCTGTATTAGTCTTAACTAAGGAGTATGGAAGACAGACAGACAGGGAGAGAGAAACAGAATGAGAGAGAGGGAGGGAAGAAGGAAGGGAGGGAGGAAAGGAAAGAAGGAAGAGAGGGAGGGAGGAAGAAAGGAAGGAAGGAAGGAAGGAAGGAAGGAAGGAAGGAAGGAAGGAAGGAAGGAAGGAAGGAAGGAAGGAAGGAAAGAAGGGAGGGAGGAAGGAAAGAAGGAGAGAGGGAGGGAGGAAGGAAGGGAGGGAGGGAGGAAAGGAGGGAAGAATGAAGGAAGGAAGGGAAGGAAAGATGAAAGAGAGGGAGGAAGGAAGGAAGGAAAGGTGGAAGAGAGGGAGGAAGGAAGGAAGGAGGGAGGAAAGGAGGGAGGGAAGGAGAGAGGAAAGAAAAGCACTTGCTATGTTCCAGTACCGTGGAATGGACTCTCTTTCTAATGGGGGAAGACAGTGTTTAAAAGAAAGCTAACAATTGGGGGAGAGTAGCCATGTAAGGGAGAGGGCTTCTGGGAAGTAGATGAGCAGTCTGTAGAATGAGCCAGAAGTAAAGTGAGCCTAGCTGAACACCTTTTGATACAGTAGGGTAGGTTAAAGACTCACCAATCAGAAAAGAGGACACAGGGAGGAGCTCTCTCCAGGGGATGAAGGCTGCCATGGAGGAGTTGGACCGGGATCAGAGTTCGGCTGTGTTCCCAGTACTTTGATTTCTGCTAAGTTTGTTGAGAGTCAGAGCTTGTCTAGTCTTGTATACCTGAGGGAGGCAGTCGGTTCATCTGAGTTCAACACAAAGCCTGAGAAACTCTTTTTAATTTGAGATTTAACTACAAGGACAAGAGCTTGTAAGACATCCCTCTAATCCCGAAGGATCTGAAGCTGGGGTGGGAACCTCCTCCCTGCCCTGTTAGGGTCATGTAAAGCTAAGCCCCACATGGGCGCCCGGTTTGGCATTTAAGACCCCTGCATAGACCCCTCACTGTCTCTCCAGTCGTTGTAAATCTCACTTCCCTCCTCATGTTCCATGATCCAGCCATACTTGACAGCTTTCTGATTTTCCCTTACAGCTCTGCTCCATGGAGCTCTTCCCTGCCCAAGCTTGGAAAGTTCCCCCTCTCTTCTTAGAACCCCCGATTTCTTTTAAGACTCAGCTCAACTGCCTTCTGCAGAAGGACCTTTCAAAAACCCCCCGTCCCAGCTGCTGGCACCCACCCTTCTCTCTTCCTCCATTCATTCTACCCCTTCCTATTTTTCCAGCCCTGCATTCCTTGCTTTGTACCTTTGGTCTTTATCCCTTTGTGTGTGTATATGTATATATTATATATTACATATATGAATAGTATATTGTGTATATATACCCATCTTTATGCCCTTCCACCTCGTTAAAACATAAGCTTCTCGAGGAAGGGACTTCATTTTTGTTTGAATTTCTAATCCTTGGCCTAGTGCCTGGCACACAGTAGGTGTTTAATAAGTGCTTATTGATTCTTCTCTCCGTACACTCTTCCCATCCCTCTATCCATCTCTTCTTGGAATCTGCCAGCAGGATTAGGCTAAATCACAGGGCGCCCCTGCCCACCCCCAGCCCGTGGGGAGTGAGGGGGATGCAACTTCAGGGATGAGGAGCAGGAGGGGAGGGGAGACTCAGGTCACCTGTTAGATGAAGCTGGAACATCCCTGACCTCCTTTACTTTTGCCTTTCCGTGCAGATCTCCCAAAGCCTCCTGCCCTTCGGCGCTCACATGGATGGATGAGATCATCCAGGGATCCATGAAATGTTTGGGGTTTTTCCTCCTCCTTTCCTAGTCCTCCCTGATGGCAAGGCTAGAAGGCAGCTCTCCTTTCTGACCACTAGGGGTCACACTTGGCCTTGCTCTGGCATGAATCCTCCCGTTATCTGAGATCCCAGACCTGATATTTTTTTTTCTTTTTGTCCTATATTTTTTACAGGCAAGGAGACTGAGGGCCGGGCTGGAAAATGAGAACTGGGGGGGCTGGAAGGCTTGGTTTCCAAAGCCCAAGATGGAGCTGACAGCTAGTCATTAGCTTGAGCCTCTGACACAGCCTCTTGTTACCCTTTTTTAATTAATAGCATCCTTATAACCCATGGATCCTTCACGAGCAGCTCTGGGCTGCTCCCTCTGGCTGTGCTTCTTCCCTCGTGAGCAGAGGACCCTGAGCAGAGAAAGGGGAAGTCAGGAAAGGCCTTCCCTCCACCAGGATCTACATCGGCGGCTCGGCAGAAGCCAGTCCCCTCCTTTGGGATCAACAATGATCTGTTGCACCCGAGAAAAGTCCCTGGGTGAGGCTGGATCAATCTTCCACGCCCTTTCTTCCTCATCTCACCCCTCTGTCCAACAAACTGCCACGAAATGCTTTTTTTCCCCCTCTTCTACTTCTACTGATTGCCTCAGAGTGAATAGAAATAGCAGTTGTTTCTGTTTGGGCAGAAACTCTAAGATCTTCCCCTCTCAGACCGGTCCTTTGTTTCTGATCAGGTAAAAGAAGCCATTTTCTCCCTCGTTTCTCATCTAGTCTTAATCACTGGTCGGGTGTTGCTTGAGTCAAACCGAGACCTATTAAAGGTCAAGGTCTCCATCTCCAATCATCCTGCTCTGTGTCTTGTCACTGGGTAGCTCCAGGGGAGAAAATGAGGCTGGTGACTTTGCACAGCCCTCCCTCACTGAGATCTAATTCACTTGCATGTCATGGTATCACCTCCGTGATATCCCGGCCCCCTGAGAATGAAGGATAAACGACAAGAACAACAGCAATGCTATTGGAGAACAGGGAGAGGGGGTGGATGGAAAAGTACTTTGTGAATGATTAAAAAGCTCGTTGAATTGAGTCCAGAAGGCAACCTAACAACCTCCCCAATTTATATATAAAATGTCTCAGGGCTCCCCTCTTCTTCAAATGTGTTCTTTGGTGAAAAGCATCGACCTGATTGTAGAACCAATCCTGGATTTATTTTCGGGAGGGATCTTGGACACTTACTATGGACATCACAAGTAACTCAACTTTCTAGGACTCTAGTTTATTCATCTGTAAAATAAGAGGTTTGGATAAGTGACCTAGGAATAAATATAAATCTATGCTCCTGTGACCTGGGTTCAAATCCTGCTTCTGGTACTCGCCGGCTCTATATCATAGGCGATTTTTAGGATCACTGATCTTGAACCAAAAGAAACTTCAAAAACTACCTAATCCAACTTCTTCACTTTCCCAGTGATTAAACTGAAGCCTAAGGAATCCATCAGATCCTAAGAGCATAGACTTAGAACTGGAAGGGACCTCAGAAACCAGTTTGGTCAACTTTGATTTTTTTATAAATGAGGAGACTGAGATTCAGAGGTTTTCAAGTGACTTGTCTAAAATCATAAGGTTGGTAATTAATTGTCCAAGGCAGGATCTGCACTCAGGTCTTATTTACTTCCTCCTTTTTTCACCTTTCCATGCCCTCATCTGTATAATGGGAAGATCTGCAGTTATTATTTTATATGGACATTGTTTTAAATGGACATGAGTTTTAAAAACTCAAATACATATAAACTGCTTTATAGACCTTATAAAATGACACAAATGTGCCTTGTTATTCCTAGATTTAGGGAGGCTGGAGGCTGGATAGTGATTTGGAAGGCAACATGTAAAGTTGGGGAAAATCTATGTTTAAATCTTGGGTTCAAATTTCCCTATACTTCCCATTCCTCATGTGTAATCAATGAATGAATGAGTTAGTGAATGATGAAAAAGTAAAAAACAAATAGATAAATGAATAAATAAACAAATGAACAAATGAATGGACAGACAAATGAATTAATGAATGAATAAGAGAATGGTCAGACTTGAACTCCATAGTCTCTTCAAGTTCTGAATCTAGGTTCCAGGAAGGGACCTTGTGTCAAGTACAAGTTGGATAGTACAGGGTACATTGGAGTGTTGGTCTTGTGGTCAAGAAATTTGTTGTCATTGAATCTGAATTATTCAGGTAGGTCTGACTCTCTATGGCCCCATTTAGAGTTCTCTTGGCAGAGATAATGGACATTTCCTTCTCTAGCTCATTTTACAGATGAGGAAACTGAGGTAAACAGAGTTAAGTGATTTGCCCAGAGTAACACATCTGAGGAAGTCATGAAATTGAGTCTTCCTGATTCCAAGGCTAGCACTCTATACATTATGGCACCACTTAGCTACCTTAAGTCAAGAAAACTTGGATTTTCATTCTATTAGTATCTATCTACAATTTGAGGAGAATGAACTCTGTGATTTGTAAGGTCCCTTCCAGCTCCACAGTTGAGGTTCTCTGATTCTTTTCAACAGTGTCACTGAGAACTTGTGAGACATTTCAATCCACTAAAGGTAACAAGTCACCAAAGTAACGTGGGTCATTTCAGCCTCCATGACAGCCTGGGTCTGAATGACACAAACTAGAAGGGTACCTCTTCTCTCCAACAGGGACCATTTATCAGAAAAGTCCGAGGATAGCCCTATCCCCAGCCTACCATCCCCATCACTCAGACTGGGAAGAATGGGGGAACCCCAAATTTCAGGAGGTTGGACCAATGACTTCCAGGCCTTTTTGCTTCCAGCCATGAGATTCTGACACTCTTTCTCCAGCTGTGGGGCTGAGCGAGGTGGACAGGATCAGGCTGCCAGAGACGCACTGGGGGGTCTGAACTGGCAGATGGAGGGCTCTGCACATTAGTATGACTGTCTCCTCCCTCTGGCCCTGGAAACCAAGATGCTGGAGCCCACCCACTCTCTTTCCTGGGCAGGAGTGGGATGGCAGCTGGGCAGCAAGCAGGCGGAACAGTAACGCCTCCACCGGATTAATGAACCGGGAGGAGTGAGGGAAGCAAAGCATTCTGGAGGCAGCTGGTCAGAACTGCAACCTAGTCATACAAGGACAAAACTGTCTTGCAGAATCAGTCCAACTTATAAAGATGATAATGGAAGTCACAGGGAGGAAGCTGGACCCTGGGGTTCGGGGTTCCAGTCTCAGATCTGCCACTTGATACCTGGGTGATTCTGGGCAAGTAATCTCATGTATCTCAGCTTCCCCAGCTTTAAAATTAAGGAGATTAAACCTCTTATGTGCCTTATGTCTTGTGTGCCTTATATCTCTGAATTTAGGAGATGAGGATACTGGCCCCAAAATGGAGACTGGCTGGCTGAGTGCCCAGCCGATGAATGCCCTCCAGTAACCTGGCAGTGAGATGAGAGAAGGACAGAAGCTCTTGGCAGAGCAGCTGAGAAGCAAAGCCTATGGAAAGAGCATGGAAGGGTGATTTTTTTTTCCTTTTCTTAAATTATTTGTTAATTAACAAGCATTTGTTTTGTCTTCCACTTTTTATTTCCTCCTTTTTACTGAGGAAAAAATCCTATAATTCTTTTTGAAAAATATATACACTCAAGTTCTGTATTGGACATGTCCAAAAAGGTCTATACATTCTGCTCCCAGAGTCCACCAGCTCTGTGTCAGGAGAGGGACAGCATGCTTTATCATTGGTGCTCCAAAAGTCAACCTCCAAAGTCCTGGCTTTCAAATGAGAGAACTTGAATTCAAATCTTACTGCCACTACTTACTTCCTGGTGAAACTGAGAATTCCCTTTCCTTCTCTGGGCTGTTTCCTAATCTATTGAAAAAGGAAGTTTGACTAGGTAGTCTCTAACATAGAGGGGACAGTCAGTCAGTCAGTCAAGTAACACTTATTGAACATTTATTATGTACTCATTACTAGGGATGCAAAGAAAAAAGGAAAAAAATATCAGCTTCTATTCTGAAGGAGCCCTCAGGCTAATGGGGGAGTAGAAAGATGATTGAATTTGTGATCTTGCTGAAATAGAAAGAGGGCTGGATATTGACTCAGAGGTCCCGAGTTCCAATTTCAGCTCAGGGATTCTGTTCCTTCTCTGGGCCTCAGTTTCTCCATATTGAGGACTTGAGGGCCTCTAAACTTCCTTCCAATTCTCCACTGATTCCTCTGTGATTGTAAAAGTCATTTTCAATCCTGAGGCATAGTATTTAGAGCAATGATCCAGCTCCTCTCCTCTCTCAGTTCTTTCTCCTGGGCCCCATCCAGCTCAGAGGCAGAATCCTCTCTAAGGGATGCCCCTGGACCCTCCTACCCAGCATTCTTTCCTCACTCACCCTTCCCCCATCCCCATCTCCCAACATCCTTTGCCTAGGAAAGATCTTGCGGGAATTTGAAGTGGTAATGGGCCTTGGAGCATATGGCCGCGTTCCGGCATCCCTGGGACCATATGTGCAACCTTACAAACTGTGGGGATGTGCTACACTACAGATAATATCCATGATAAATTATTCACTTAACCAAAAATTGTACATCAGACCGCAGCAGCTGGTAAGAGCTGGCTCTTTGCCCGGCCCATTAAGGAAGTTTGCCTCCTCAAAGCTAGACTGCTCTTTGGGGGATTTGCATGTTACCATGAGAGCTAATGCCGTACATATGCAGTCAAAGTTATTATTAACCTCATCAGGAAGAGCAGGGCTGGGGAAGGCAGCTGGCTTTCGGCTCCCGAGAGCTGGGAGGGTTACCAGCAGCTCTCCGAATGGAGATGACTTCTCTGGTTCCCTCTGAACCCCATCTCTGGCCTTCCCGGCCCCCCGGCTGGCCCTCCCCCAAGCAGACCAAGCCTGGCAAAGGAATAAGCTCAGCCCATGACCTCAGCCCCCCGGACAGCGGTGAAGGGGACCGAGGCTTCCTGACTGGGACGAGGCTTTCTGACAGGGACGACGCCTCCGGGCGGTGACGTCGGAAGCCTTGTGAGCACAGATGGAGACAGAAAAGAGACAGATGTTGACCTGAGGATGCTACCATTTACCACCTTACCCAAGGGCCATCTTGCAGAGACACACACCGTGGATCCACCGCCTGCCTCTGTGTGCCTAATAGCCTGCTTTGTAACAGGCGAGATGAAGATAAAATAGGCCAGCAAAAATAGCTCAATATCCAGAAACCAGTGCTGAGTGACTTCTCTATAACAAGGGATGGAGACTAGACGAGTGATTTCACTTGTCGAAGGAACTTCCAAATAAATTGTCTTTTTAAAAAATTCAGTAACATTTTATTTTTTTTCCATTACATGTAAAGATAGTTTTCAACGTTCATTTTTTTTTTTTTTTTTTTTTTTGCTGAGGCAATTGGGGTTAAATGACTTGCCCAAGGTCACACAGCCCCACATTGGGTGCCAAAATGTGATGTTTTTCTTCTTTTAAAATATAAATGGTTCTCTCTGGGAGCAAGTTTCTTGGGGAGGTTTTCTGGAGGCAGTCTTAGTTTTAGTTACAAGTAATAATTACTCCAAATGCAGCCAGATGTTAAAAGTTCCGATCTTTTATTGCTTCCTCCAAAATAGCCCAGTTAGTTTTTCTTAGAGGGCTATTTTTCTGCTTGGTTCCAAGAGCTCTTGCAGTTGTCCCTTGCCTCTGCTTTCTTCAGCCTCCAGCCAGCACAAAGGTGGAAGATGGAATGAATCTCTCTTGCCTTCAAGAAAGGGCTTCTCTCTGAACTCACTTGATGCTCCCCTCTCAATCTTTTCAGCTGAACTAACCGACTGGCTCACTGAAGCTCCTTCTCCGAGAGTGGGATTGTGGGATCTGAGAGTAGGATTATGGGTTTCCTCCCAGAGTGCTCTCTGGCCCTAAGAGCTTCTTGTTTATATGAGCTCTCTAAAGGTGTGAACACAAGCATTATTTTTATCAGTTCTATTTAGTACCTTGTTTCAAGTTCTGACCCATAAGAAGAATCAGATCAATCATACTGAACCATGCTAATTATTGTCTCTATCAACTCTAATGACTTTACACTTTGTAAGGATTCCAACAAGGAAGTGTTAAGTGTCTGAGGTCACATTTGAACTCAGGTCCTCCTGACTTCGGGGCTGGTGTCTATCCATAGTACCACCTAACTGCCCCTCAACATTCATTTTTTAAAAAAGATTTTGAGTTAAAGAAACTCTCTCAATGAAGGTCAGCATCTTCTCTGAAATCTATGGTCTTAGTGAATCACCTCAAGTACAATAAGATGAGATTCTTCTCTAGCCCTTCTTGTTCCCAGAAATCACAAGCAGAAGAAGAATTTTATCAACAATTTGCTGGGGCTTCTGGATAAATGTCCAGCATCCAGAAGTACCACCTGGTGAAAGGTTACATTGTTTTCCTGGGCCACTCTCTCATATTTGACTGTCAACCTTCTCTCCAGTCTCATCAATGGCCCAAGCCAACATCAAGGACATTGAAAATCCCAGCAAAAATGCTGGTATTGTCTAATTGACCAACTGGTTTGACCCCACTGAGTCTATCCCCAGCATTTTCCTCCTTCCTTAGGAAAATATGCCTTTCTACTAGGGTACATCTTGCCACTGGCTATCACCTTTTCCCAAGCCATCTTTCTGAGAAACCAAGTCAACAAGCATTGATTAAGCACTTACTGCATGCTAGCACTGTGCTAAGCTCTGCGTATACAAAGAGAAGCAAAAAACAGTTTCTGCTACCAGAGTTTATAATCTAATGGGAAAGGCAAGTGGGCACACCATGTATATTCAGTAAAATGAAAGTAGTGTGAGAAGATGAATCATTAGCAGATGGGGGGAGCAAGAAAGACCTCCTGTAGAAGGTGGGATTTAATTTGACTCTTGAAAAAGTTAAGGCAACTAAGATAAAGGTGAGGAGACAAAGCATTTCAGGTAGAGGGCACAGCCTGGGCAAAGCAATTGGAGATGGAGTACTGTATCCCAGGAAGAGTCAGTGGCTCAATGTTATTGGAGCCTAAAATGTTCAAGTATAACAAGACTGGAAAGGGGCAGAGAGGGCAGGTTATGAAGAGAGTTAAGTAAACAAACACGGATGTTGATATTTGATTTTAGACAAACTAGGGATCTAATGGACTTTATCGAGCAGGGTGGAGTAACATGGGACAACTCTCAGAAAAATCACTTTGGCAACCATGGACAGCCTGGGGATTGAACTGAATGACTGGGCCTTGGAAACAGAAATTCGTATTGACTGAGCAAAGAAACACCCTTGAGCTTCAGCTGGCCCCAGAGCCAGGGGCTGAGAATGACTGGACTCTTCTCTTCCTTCCCCTCAAGTAAAGACCATGTCCTCCCATCTCAGACCAAGTCTGTGAGCAGCTGAACCAGCTACATGCTCTTCATCCACCTTTTTAGGGCTTCAGGGCTTCAAAGGAGCCTTCCCACATTGAGTACTGGGAGTATTGAGGGACCTTGGTCCAGACCTTGTTGTGATCCCTCCAGACAGGCCATGGAAGGAGCAGAGTCTCCAAACAGTGGCCCTTCTGATTCTGAGAAGTTCTGGGTTCAAATCATTGACTATTTGCCTCTGACACCCTCCAAACACAATGGGTCTTTTAATAGCAACCTTACCATAAGATTCCCTAGGTGGGTCCATGCTAGTCTACTGCCCATTTTTTTGCCAAAAAAAAAAAAAAAGTTTGCATGGACAAATGTTGATTGGACTTGGAAGGGAGAGAAGAAGGGGGACACATCTGGCTAGATCATTAAGTGACTTTTAGCCAAGGTCACAAAGTCAGTATGTATCATAGGCAAGATTTGAACCCCAGCTTTCTTGACATTGAAACTGGGTCCTGAGTTAATATCTCAAACTTCAACTCATTTCCCAAATGCTAAAGATATAAATATAAAAATATATCACTCCCTGCCCTGAAAGACTTTACCTTCTATTACATCCTTTTCTGTGGGTAGGGGGGAAAGAGAAGGGTGACTGAGTTGGGACCATCTTATTAATGTACTTGGGATGATTTGTTAAATTTGCAGATTTCAGGGGAAACTATATAGATAATTAAATGTAAAATAATTGGGGGAGTCATTAGTAACTAAAGGAAATCCAGATAAGTCTTAGATGACACAAAGAGTTAACTCTTCTGAGACCTATCCCACTTTTTTGCACTGAGTGGCTGGTATACAGTGGATGCTTAATAAACATTTATGGATTCATTGAGGAGGGAGAATAGCACGGTGAAACAGTGTATAATATCATATGTTGGTTAGTCTCATTGAATATTGTTTTCTCTTTTTTATTCTGTGCTTTAAGAAATGGCTTTCTGACTAGGCATCGACCCACACTTAACACCATACACCAAGATAAGGTCAAAATGGGTTCATGACCTAGGCATAAAGAATGAGATTATAAATAAATTAGAGGAACACAGGATAGTTTGCCTCTCAGACCTATGGAAGAGGAGGGAATTTATAACCAAAGAAGAACTAGAGATCATTACTGATCACAAAATGGAAAATTTTGATTATACCAAACTAAAAAGTTTTTGTACAAACAAAACTAATGCAGACAAGATTAAAAGGGAAACAATAAACTGGGAAAATATTTTTTACAGTTTTTTACAATTCTGATAAAGGATTCATTTCCAAAATATATAGAGAATTGACTCTAATTTATAAGAAATCAAGCCATTCTCCAATTGATAAATGGTCAAAGGATATGAACAGACAATTCTCAGATGAAGAAATTGAAACTATTTCTAGCCATATGAAAAGATGCTCCAAGTCATTATTAATCAGAGAAATGCAAATTAAGACAACTCTGAGATACCACTACATACCTGTCAGATTGGCTAGTATGACAGGGAAAGATAATGTAGAATGCTGGAGGGGATGGGGGAAAACAGAGACATTAATACATTGTTGGTGGAATTGTGAACACATCCAGCCATTCTGGAGAGCAATTTGGAACTATGCTCAAAAAGTTGTCAAACTGTGTATACCCTTTGATCCAGCAGTGTTACTACTGGGCTTATATCCCAAAGAGATCTTAAAGAAAGGAAAGGGACCTGTATGTGCAGGAATGTTTGTGGCAGCCCTCTCTGTAGTGTCCAGAAACTGGAAACAGAGTGGATGCCCATCAATTGGAGAATGGCTGAATAAATTGTGATATATGAATATTATGGAATATTATTGTTCGGTAAGAAATGACCAACAGGATGATTTCAGAAAGGCCTGGAGAGACTTACATGAACTGATGCTGAGTGAAACGAGCAGGACCAGGAGATCATTGTATACTTCAACAACAATACTATATGATGATCGATTCTGATGGACCTGGCCATCTTTAGCAATGAGATGAACCAAATCAGTTCCAATGGAGCAGTAATGAATTGAACCAGCTACACCCAGTGAAAGAACTCTGGGAGATGACTAAGAACCATTACATAGAATTCCCAATCCCTATATTTTTGCCTATCTGCATTTTGGATTTCCTTCATAGGCTGATTGTACAATATTTCAGAGTCCAATTCTTTTTTGTACAGCAAAATAACGGTTTGGTCATGTATACTTATTTTGTATTTAATTTATATTTTAATATATTTAACATCTACTGGTCATCCTGCCATCTAGGGGAGGGGGGAGGGGGAAGGAGGGGAAAAATTGGAATAAAAGGTTTGGCAATTGTCAATGCTGTAAAATTACCCATACATATAACTTGTAAATAAAAAGCTATTTAAAAAGAAGAAGAAGAAATGGATTTCTGCCATTTCTAGTCATATGAAAAGCTGCTCTAAATCATTATTGACCAGAGAAATGCAAATTAGGACAACTCTGAGGTACCACTACACACCTGTCAGATTGGCTAAGATGACAGGAAAAGATAATGACGAATGTTGGAGGGAATGTGGGGAAACTGGGACACTAATGCATTGTTGGTGGAGTTGTGAACTGATCCAACCATTGTGGAGAGAAATATGGAACTGTGCTCAAAGAGTTATCAAACTGTACATACCCTTTGATCCAGCAGTGTTGCTACTGGGCTTATATCCCAAAGAGATCTTAAAGGAGGGAAAGGGATTCACATGTGCAAAAATGTTTGTGGCAGCCTTGTTTGTAGAGGCAAGGAAATGGAAACTGAGTGGATGCCCATCAATTGGAGAATGGCTGAATAAATTACGTTCTATGAATAGCTATGGAATATTATTGTTCTGTAAGAAACAATTAGCAGGATGAATACAGAGAGGCCTGGAGAGACTTATATGAACTGATGCTGAGAGAAGTGGGCAGACCCAGGAGATCATTATACACTGCAACAGCAAGATTATAGGATGATCAATTCTAATGGACATGGCTCTTTTCAACAATGAGATGATTCAGGCCAGTTCCAATGATTTTGTGATGAAGAGAGCCATCTGTACCCAGAGAAAGGACTGAGTGTGAATCCCACCATAGTATTTTCCCATTTTTTGTGGCTGTTTGCTTGCTTTTTTCTTTCTTTCTCATTTTTTTTCTTTTTTGATCTGATTTTTCTTGGGCATAATGTAAATGTGGAAATATGTGTAGAAGAATTGTACATGTTTAACCCATACTGGATTACTTGCTGTCTAAAGGAGGAAATGGGGTGAAGGAAGGGAGAAAAAAATGGAGTGCAAGGTTTTGCAAGGATGAATATTGAAAACTATCTTAGCATGTATTTTGAAAATAAAAAAACTATTACAAATAATTTTTAAAAGAGGTTAAATAAAAAAAAAAAAGAAATGGGCTTCTAGGAAGGGAAAGGAGTTATTGAGAAATGTAGGTGGTGTAAAAATTAAAGATATGAATGAAAATCTATTTTCTAATTTCTAAAGTTTATGCCCTTTGTAAGCAAAGCCAGGGGGAAAAAATGTACTCAGTGACCACAATTGTATTAAAAGCAAATATAGCAACAAAAATAACATTGAACATATTATAATTATAAGAATCAACCTTAGCCCTAAAGAGAATGAAAAAATGTACCTCCTTTCCTTCTTTGCAGAGATGCAGAGACTATGACTGCAGAACATTTCATATACTGCCAAACTCAGTTGATGTGTTGATGAATTTCTTGAACTGCTTCCTCTCTGTCTCTATCTCTTGACTCTGTGTATGTCTCTATCTCTTTCTTCCTTCATATCTCTGTCTGTCTCTCTTTCTCTGTCTCTCTTTTTCTTTTTCTCTCTTTCCCTTTACCTCCCCGTCTCTGTCTCTGTGTCTGTGTGCATATGTGTATGTGTTTCTGTGTATGTCTCTGTCTCATTTTCTGTCTCCCTGTGTCTCTCTATTTCTCTGACTCTTGTGCCTCTGTCTCTTTCTTCCTTCATATTTCTGTCTGTCTGTCTGTCTCTGTCTCTCTTTTTCTTTTTCTCTCTTTATCTCTCTGTCTCTGTCTGTGTCTGTGTGCATATGTGTATGTGTTTTCTGTCTTCCTGTCTCTCTCTATTTCTCTGACTCTGTGCCTCTGTCTGTCTGTCTGTCTCTGTCTCTCTTTTTCTTTTTCTCTCTTTATCTCTCTGTCTCTGTCTCTGTGTCTGTGTGCATATGTGTATGTGTTTCTGTGTATGTCTCTGCCTCGTTTTCTGTGTCTTCCTGTCTCTATTTCTCTCACTCTGTATGTGTATCTCTGCATCTCTCAGTGTCTCTCTGTCCATCTCCTTCTCTCTCATGTTCCCTCTCTCCCTTTCTCCCTCTCTCCCTTCTTCTCTCCCCCTCCCTCAGTTATTATTACAAGGGCTAGCTCTCTTGGAAAGAGAAGAGAGAGGGATATGTTTGGAAATATATTTAGTGATGGAAAAATAAGAGCTGTCAGTAAAATTGCTGTTGTTGTTATTTTAAAGAGATGGTACCCACACATCCCAGAGTTTCCCAGATGCAGGACCCTGTGTTATAATAACAGAAGCCAATAATATACTTGGAAATATTTATATGAAGCCAGACTCATCAAGGAGAGGAAGGATGGTGCAATGGAAAGATCCCACCGAATTCACTTAGGCACAAAAGGGCTGGCTTTGTCACCTGCTACCTTGAGAAAGTAATCTCTACTCCTTAGGGCTTCAATTTGTACATCTGTTAGGCAAAGTATCTGAGGCTAAATGATCTCCAAGGTCTCTCCCAGCTCTGATGTTGTATGGTTCCTGCCAAATTGAAGCCAAGGGAAGATCAGGAAGACTGAGGTCACTCCTTAGAGTCAAAAATAGGGCCCCAGAGTTCCAGAGCTGGAAGGCACCGGAGGAGCCGTCCAGTCCAATCTGTCCCCAAAAAGGAACTCTTCTTTCACAATCCCATCAAAAGTTCCTCCCTTTTGAGGCCACTACTGCATCACCAGGAAACCCTTCCTTACATAAAAGTCTAAATCTGCCTCAGGGTAACCTCCACCCACTTCTCCTGGGTCTGTCCTAGTTTGGCCAAGCAGAGGAAGTCTCAAGGATAGCTTCTGCTCAGAATAGCTCTTCCCTTACTTAAGAACAGTCCCCCCTAAGTCTTCTCCTCTCTAAGCTAAATGCCCCCAATCCCTTCAACTGATGCACCTACAGCAGGATTTCAAGGTACTTGATCATCCTGGTCACCTTCTGCAGATTATCAATATCAATGCTTAAAGATGGTGCCCAGAATTGAAATAACACTCTGGGGATGGGTTCACAGGACTGGTACCTCCCTAGTCCTGGATACTGGGGGCAGGGAGAGTTATATAGCACCTACTGTGTGCCAGAAAATGTGTAAGTGCCTTTTATAAATACTATCTCATTTGAGACTTACTGTTGGAGTCAAGGAAAGGGTTAACTGCATTTTATAGCTAAGGAAACTGAGACAATTTGCCCATAGTTACACAGATAATAAGTGACTGAGGCTATATTTGAGGTCAGGGCTTTCTACCTTTAGACTAAGTTTCCTATCCATCAGCTGGGCCAACAGCTGCCCTCAGTAGGCTGCTCTCGATCAAATCAATAAATCAACAAACATGTATTAAGTGCCTACTATGTACTAGAAATTGATAGCCATTGGGGAGATAAATACAGAAAATAAAAACTGTCTTTTCCTTCAAGAAGACTATATTCTATGAGGCATTAAATGCCTACCTTGTTCTGGTTAATTAATAAACATGAAAGATCTACCATGGGTCAGGTTCTATTCTTAGTACCGAGGATGTAAAAAGAGGCAAAAGATAGGGTCAGCTCTTAAGGATTTCACAATGTAATGGGGATAGAGACACTACTGCTGCTACTACTACTATTACTTCTGGTAGTACTAGTATTATTAGTGCTATTACTACCATAAAAAAGAAAAAAAGGAGAAAAAGGAGGAGGAGAATGAGAGGAGAAGGAGGAGGAGGAGGAGGAGGAGGAAGAGGAGGAAGAGAAGGAGGAGGAGGAAGAGGAAGAGAAAGAGGAGAAGGAGGAAGAAGAGGAAGAGGAGGAAAAGGAGGAGGAGGAGGAGGAGGAGGAGAAAATAAGAAAAGAAGAAGAGAAGAAGAAGAATGAATGAAGAAATAGTCCTTACCTAAAGGAGTTTACTTTCTTTCAAGGCAGACAACATCAATCAATAAGCATTTATTCAGTGCCTACTATGTGCCACAGAGCAGATATACAGAGAGAAATAGTCCCTGTCCCCAAGTAACTTATATCTATTAGGATATATGACATCAACCAACAAGCATTTATCAAGTGTCTATTATGTGTCCAGCACCAGGGTAGGTGATGGGGATATGAAAGGCTCCCTCTTTCAGGGAGTATATTATCTATCAGGGAACCCTAAGCTTTCTCAGCTACCATATCAGATCACTGAAAATGAGTGGCATCTCAGTACCCATTGAGAAGACTAACTAGAATCAGAGTGGACGGAAGCTGGAGGTATCTCTAAAAGTCCTGAACTGAAACCTTGCCTCTGTCTCTCAGTTCTAGTGAGATCATGGACCTCAGTTTCCATATCTGTGAAAGGAGAGGACTGAACTCTCCAAGGATCCATGAGCCTTCTAGCCCTTCCTGGGTCAAACTATGGGGCAGGCTTCCCTCTCCCCCAGGCCTCCTTTTCTGGATGAGTTTTTGACCCCTCCATATCTTCCACGCACCCTATTTCCTCTTTCCCCCCAAGAGATCAAGAAGAGACCGAAGCCATAGACTTGTCAGTGATGTGCAATCGAGCAGCCGCTTTGCCCAAGGCTGTGTTTGTAGAGCTCGAATTATTAGCTTCATATGTTTTGGTCAGGCCCCAGCAGGGCCCTCGACCCCGACTCCACCATTGTACAAATGTTATTTTCTCTAATATCATGATTTACTGAACTTTTCCTTCCTTGGAGCTTTTTTCGACCTTGGATTCACCTCAATAAGTCTTGATTTTTTGACTGAAAATGGCGTTTGACAATATTTACTTCCCATTGACTGGGCTTTTAGCAATAGGGAAAAGGGGATGAACTATTTTTGACCCTCTCTTCCAGGGCTAGCCACAGCACCTGTCACCTTACAACCAGACCGGTCCTTTATGCCTGGGACAGAGGCAAGGCAAGGCAGAGGCTTATGCAAAAACCTGGAGAACGACGTCAGAGTGGCCATGAGTGACAGAAGAAAGCAACTCTACTCTGGGTCTCCTGTGGTCTTCAAAATCTAGTTTAAACTTCCCCTCTTCTGAGCAGTCTTCCCTGATTTTCCTGCACCTGATTAAACTCTCAGGTCTCATTTCTTCTTTATAGCTTTTTTATGTTCACTCTGTCCAGTGGTCATTTTCCCTATATACTTCCTCATTTCCATATTCATTTATATGGCACAAATAGGAAACTCATGAGTGGTTTATGTGGCGTATCCCTGATTTGACTGTAATATACTAAATGTACACATTTCTATAGCATTTACAACAAGTTTTTGAGATGGCTGTCGAATTATACATATAGATACAATACATAATTATGTACACAGATATAATATATAATTATGTACATATGGATACAACATATAATTATGTACATATAGATATAATATATAATTATGTACATATGGATACAATATAAATTATGTACATATAGATATAATATATAATTATGTACATATGGATACAATATAATTATGTACATATAGATACAATATATAATTATGTTGAATTATGATTCCCATTTTATTGATGAGGAAACCGAGACTGAAGTAAAAAGTAAAAAGCTACAGAAACTGAGTAATGAAGGAACCGCTTATTGTCACACAGCTAACAGCAGAGACAAGTCTCAAACAAAGATCTAAATCTCCAAGCCATGCTCTTGCTGCTGCCTTTTCGAACTGCTAAAAGTTACGGCCTCCTGTTTTCTCCTGGTCCCAGCTTCTCTCCATCCCACCCTCTCATCCCTTCCAACACACTGTATGGTACTGTAAAACACACAGAGTACTCAATACGTCTCAATGCAGCCCAAAGCGATCAGTGTTTCAGTGAAGATATTTAGCCTGCCTAGGAAAACAAATCCTTTCCCAGTTATCTATTTCCTGCAAATAATCAATACTGGATGAATTGGGAATCCATTAAAGTAGCCCTCTCCCCTCCCAAGGGCTGATCCTAGACAAAAAAAATTTGTTCGCCTGGTTCAAATTACTGCAAGCATTTGAAAGTCATCAACTAAGGTTTCTTTATTCTGACAGATCAGTCCTCTCCATCAGTCCAAATCAGGGAGGCCCAGCTGCAAGACTGTGCTTTGAAAGCCTCCCCCTTCAAGCAACCCCTTCCATTTTTGGAGTCTGAGGGGTTTGAGCCAGCCCAACTCCCTGCAGAAGAGCCTCCCTCCTTTATCCCCTTGGCTTGTGGTCTCTCTGCTTGCTAAAAATATCCCTGAGGCCAATTGCATTATATGCATAAATAAATAACCAGGGGAGAGGGAGGAGGCTTGACAGGGAAGCCTGTTTTGCCAGGGATGAGAGAGGGAGGTTTCAAGGACAGAGAGAGGAGGGAGAGCTACTCCTTGGCTTGAACCAGTCTGAGCTGCTCTCAGGCCACTGACCTTCAGCCCAAGTCTCTGGATAGACACAAAAAACCCCAGACTCAGTACCACTGCCTTTCTCTTGGCTGCAGTGAATAGCTGTATTCATTTCAGTAACCATTTATTAAGCTTGTTCTTGTTGTTTTTGTTATTCAGTCTGTTCTGACTCTTCAAGACTCCTTTTGGGTTTTTCTTGGCAAAGATACTGGTTTGGCAATTCCTTCTGCTGCTTACTTTACAGATGAGGAAACTGAGGTAAATAGAATGAAGTGATTTACCCAGGATCCCTCAGTCACATAGGTAGTAAGAGCCTGAGGCTGGATTTGAACTTGGGAAGATGAGTGAGTCCAGCACTCTATGCACTATGGTCAAATCACTAGGCTCAGTCCTCCAGATTTGCCTCATGTCTCTGCCTTAGAGGATTCTCTTATTGGGAACCAGCAGGTACAGAGATAAATCAATGGTATTTACAAAAGAATTTTTTGGGTGGAGAGGAGGGAACTAGAAAGTGTGTGTACATGTATGGAGGGAGGAGTAGCAGGGAAAATTTCATATAGGAGCTGTCATTTGAGCTGAA
This sequence comes from Antechinus flavipes, assembly GCF_016432865.1. Taxonomy (NCBI): domain Eukaryota; kingdom Metazoa; phylum Chordata; class Mammalia; order Dasyuromorphia; family Dasyuridae; genus Antechinus; species Antechinus flavipes. Next base: position 681,976,659 of record NC_067398.1, on the reverse strand, counting down.
TTTTGGGGAGAGCTTGGGGTTCCCCAAGAGTTAAGAAATGTGGAAGCCATGAATCCTAGAAATGAGAAGTACCCGAAGCCAGAAGCAATTGTAGGACTGAGCATCTGAGAGATTGGTACAAGGTTTCCTAGGCTGACCCCCACCAGACGTAACCTTGTGTACTTCCTACTTTTCTCCCACCTGAGTTTTTGCTCATGTGAGGGCATTGGGACATGTAGGTGAGACTCATGTTAACCCTGTGTGTCTGACAGAATGACCATTCACTATGGTCAAACATCACAACCATTTCCTCACATGTAAGAGCCAAAAACTTGATTAAGTGCCTACTATGTGAAATGCAGTATGGTCTCATGGGCAGAGCAGACTGTCTTTGAAGTGAGAACCAGGTCCTGAAAAATAAACACACAAGACCTGTGTTAGGAATAGTGGAGAGAACTGGGATTGAATCTCGAAGACCTGAGTTTGAATGTTGGTTCTTGTACCTCCTAGCTGGTGACCCTTAATTACCACAATCTCAATCTCTTCCTCAGTAAAATGGGGAGTGATAATAATAAATCTCCCTTCCACGGTTGTAATGAGAATCAAATGGAATAACATGGAAAGTGTTTTATAAATCCCAAACACGTTATAGAAATGCCAGCTACTTCTGTACAAAGACAAAATTAAAATCAGACCATTGCACTCAGTGGCTCTCCAATGTTGATTCCAGCTCCAAATCCATGAGAAAATCTATTTTATAAGACTTGCCCATCCACCTGAAATTCTAAAGAGATCATAAAAAGGGAAAAGGCCCCACTTGTGCAAAAATGTTTGCGGCAGCCCTTTTTGAAGTGGCAAGGAACTGGACACTGAGTGGCTGCCCATCATGGAAAATGGCTGAATAAATTGTGGCATATGAAATATGGAATATTATTGTTCTGTAAGAAACAATCAGCAGGATGATTTCAGAAAAACTTAGAGAGACTTACTTGAACTGATGCTGAGTGAAATGAGCAGAACCAGGAGATCATGATATACTTCAACAACAAGATCATGTGATTAATTCTGACAGAGGAGGATCTTTCTAACAATGAGGTAATTTTTAGGCCAATTCCAACAGACTTGATGAAGAAAGCCATCTGCAACCAGAAAGAGGGCTATGGGGACTGAATGTGGATTATAACATAGTATTTTCACCTTTTTGTTTTTTGCTTTTTTCTCATTTTTCCCCTTTTTGGTCTGTTTTTTCTTATGCAGAATGATAATTCTGGAAAATATATAGAATAATTGCACATGTTTAACATATATTGGATTGCTTGCCATCTAAGAGAGGTAAAGGGAGGGGGAAATTTTTGGAACATAAGATTTTGCAAGGGTGAATGTTGAAAACTATCTATGCATATGTTTTGAAAATAAAAAACTAAAAAAAAAAAAAGACTTGTTCCTCCCTTAGAGAACCTCTTTTGTCAGAAATGGAGACTCTCTCTCAGCTCCAAAAGGCTTAGTGGAAACATTTGTCCTCTCAGAAGAGCTCTCACAAAGCTAAGCCCTGAGCCTAAGATCTGGGAAGACCAGGAGAGGCCTTGGGGTCCCTTCTCTCAAGCTGCCCTTCCAGGGATTTCTGCCTTCACTCAGGCTGAACCCCCACAAAAGCATAAAACCTGGTGCCTCATCATTTCTGTCTGGGATCTATGATGTCTCCCCAGGTCACGTTAGCAATTGCCGCAATCAGATTTGGAGAGAGGTGCAGGTGGGCAGGTTGGTAGATGAGCCAGGAAGAGATCAGCCTTAAAGTTTTTTGGAGGAGGAAAAGAGAGATGGTCCCCTTGAGCTGAGCAAGAAGGAAAATGGTGACATCCAAAGAGAGCATAGACAGAGAGAAGCTAGGGCTCAGAGCCTTCCCAATGGGGAAGTCTTTCTCCACAGCTCTTCCTCAGCTCTTTGCCTCCCCAGGCAGGGTCACAGCCTCCACCTTCCCATGTTCCTTTTACTGAAATCAAAACAATGCTGAGGGAAGTGAGAATTCAAACTCCAGAGAGCTGTGCCAGACCTCGGCTCTGCTAAGATCCCCTGACCAGATGTAAAAAACATTATCTGCAATCCTACTTCCTTTCCCCTTTTCCCTGGATGGTCCTTGTGCAAAAGCCAATTACACACATACCAGGACAAAGCTATAACTAAGGCAGAGCAACACAAGCTTTGTCTAGAGCATCAAAATTTACAAGGGGCAAATATCTGAAACAACAATATTAAATGATGGTACAGTTTTCAAATCTTTGTTACATTCTGACTATGCTTCTTTTGTGGCAAAATTGTTTAGCAAGAATAAATAGCTAACAAATAAATTGTCAAATGGTAAACCTCTCTTCTTCCATCCTGCTGCTGCCTGCTGTTCACCCAATCAGTGAACTCAACCCTGAACCAGGATAACCCCCAGGTTATGGCTTCCCCAGTCAATAACCTCAGCTCAGTTGGAAAAGAAGCCTGGAAGGGATCATGTTAAAGTAGAGATTGTAGAGACCATTTAATCCACCTCGTCTGTTTTTACATTTAAGGGCAATGAGATCCAGAAAGATAAAGCCACTTGACTGAGGTGATACAAGTAGTAACTGGTGAGTTGGAATTCAAGCTTCTGATTCACCTATCTCCCCCCAGTTTTTTTTTTAAACAGCCCCCTTTCCTTGGCATCAAACTGGCTTTTCTACTAGTTTGGATGAAATAATAATAAAGAGAGAGCAGATGACAAGAATCCTATTCCCATGCCTCAGGCTCCCCAAATCCTTGGAACCTCCCTTCCTACTTTTCTTGCTGGCTTCTATTTACCCATTCCTGCTCTGAGTCATCCTTCCTAGCAAAGGACTCAACCCTCCACCCCACTTCGGTGCTCAAATACCTCTCTGTTTCTGTCTGTCTTTTTATGTTTCTTTTTCTTTATCTCTGTGGATCTCTGTATGTATGAGGATCTCTCCCTCTCTCCCTCCTCTCTTTCTCTGTGTCTCTGTCTCTCTGTCTTTCTCTGTCTCTCTCTGTCTCTGTCTCTCTCTGTCTCTCTCTGTCTCTCTCTCTGTCTCTGTCTTTCTCTCTCATTCTCTCTGTGTGTGTATGTGTGTGTGTCTGCCTCTGTCTCTGTATGTATCTCTCCCTCTCTCTGTCTCTTTGTGGATTTCTGTGTATGTATGTGTCTCTCTCCCTCTCTCCCTTCTCTGTCTCTCTTTGTCTGTCTGCCTGTGTGTGTGTGTGTGTGTGTGTGTGTGAGTGTGTGTCTGACTCTGTCTCTGTATGTATCTCTCCTCTCTCCTCTCTGTCTGTGGATTTCTGTGTATGTATGTTTCTCTCTCCCTCTCGTTCTCTCTCTCTCTCTCTCTCTCTCTCTCTCTCTCTCTCTCTCTGTCTTTCTCTGTATCTCTGTCTTTCTCTGTATCTCTGTCTGTCTCTCTCCCCTAACTATTATCCTTCAAAACCTCCATCACCATCTTTCATTTACTGAAGTAGTCAGGGAATATGATGGGTCATTTTGTCGCCATGGCAACCACAAATGGCCTGTGGGTTGGGGAGAGGGCTATTAGACCAGGCAGAGGCCTCCAATGGCCAATCACAGGGGCAGCAAATCAATGGGGCCTTTTATATGGACTGTGTGAGGAGGCGCAGGGTGGGAGGCATCATTTCCCAGCTGCTGGGAAGTCCTCCAGGCCCCGGGGTTTAATGCAGCATCCTCAGACAGCCCAGCTCAATGGAAAACTAATGAGGCAGCATGATCTATGGGTCTTTTTAAATCTCATAACTGGCCTCCTTCAGAGAATAAAAATAGAGAAGAAAAGAGTTTAACGTTTGCAGACACAGCTCCTTGGGTTTCCATTGGTGAGGGCCGGCAAGACCCCGGGCTGATAGCTGCCTCTCTGTTGGGCAAAGATCAGCTCTGTTCTCCCCTGCACCACTTGGTCTCCCTTTGTGTCAATGCCCTGAGGATGTCCAAGGCCGGGTTCCCAGGGAGGACAGAGATGCAGGGTATCCAGAGGCTCATGGGTTCTGAGAACTACTGTCCACAGTCACTGCGCTCGTAGTGTTTCCCTTCAAGGAGATGACCAGTAATTGCTGGCCCATAAAACTGCCATGCAGTTCATGAATATAGAACTGCAAGGGTGTCTCAGAGGAGGAGTTTAAATCATTTACCCAAGGTCACCCCTATAGGAAGCATCAGTTGTAGGATTTGAACTCAGGCTCTTACAGCAGAATTGCTACTGTTTTTTCCTCTCTGGGGCAATGGCCCCACACAGAATCCTGCTTAGTTGGCATCAACCAATGCTTCCTAAGCAATCTCCATGCCCAGGACACTGTGCTCGGTGATAGGGATGCAAACCCAAAACAAAACCATTCCCTGCCCTCAGGAAGCTTACATTCAGAAGGCTCTGAGGGATAACAGACAGAACAGTGGGCTTGGAGACAAGAAGACTGCTTCTCACACTGGAAAACGTTTGGTCCTTGGCAAATAGCTTAATCTCTGGTAACTGAGTTTCCTCAGCTATAAAAGGGGGCTACTAGCAGCATTTGCCTCCCAGTGATGCTCTGAGAATCAGCTAAGATAATCTAGGTAAAGAAGTGTGCAAACCTTAAAACACTGCTCTATAAATCCTAGTTTTTATTATTATATTATATAATATCTATCTATATCTCTATATACTTATCTGTATGTAGGTCAATGTCTGTTTGCCTATATCTCTATCTATTTAGATAGATGGATTGATAAAAACACAGATAGGTAGAGACAGATATAATAATAGAAAGAGAGAGAGAGAAATGGATAGATAGATAATCCATAGATAGATGGATGGATGGATACACACAGAGACAAATGCACTGATAGAAAGAAAGAGAGATGGATGGTTGGATAGATAGATATACAGATAGGTAGAGACAGATACACTGAGAGAGAAAGAGAGAGAGAGAGAAATGGATGGATAGATAGATACACAATAGGAAGATAGTAAACTAATAGAGAGAAGGGAGTTGGATGAATAGATGGATACACAGATAGAGACACACTGATAGAGAGATGGATGGATAGATAGATAACACATATATGTAAGTAGAGAGAGATACTGACAGAAGAGAGAAGGAAAGAAAAAGAAAAATGGATGGATGAATAGATAGTTGGATGGATGGATGGATTATAGATAGATACATAGGTAAATAGATAGAGACAGATATACTGATAGAGAGAAAGAGAGATGGATGAATAGACAGATGGATACACAGATAGACAAAGACAGATACACTGAGGGAGATTTGGATAGATAGAAGAGACAGATACACTGATAGGGAGAGATGAATGGATAGATGGATGGTTGGATAGATAGATACATATGTTAGAGAAAGAGAAGGAGAGAGAGAAGGGAGGAAGGGAAGAAGGGAGGGAGGGGGAAAGAGAGAAAGAGAGAGAGAGAGAGAAGGGAAGAAGAGAGGGAGGGATGCATAGGTAGGCAGGTAGATAGTCAGCTATCCCTAGCTACAAATCTATATCCCCCAGTACTTTCTGCTGGTCTCATGATCTGGAGAGCTTCATTCACCATCCTGGGAGTCATTGGCAATGTCCTCCCCAGTGGGATGTCTCATCCCTCTCTCCCTCCCGCTCCCTCCCAGCCTCTCACCTCTCAGGTAAAAGAATACCCCCTGGGGCTCTGGAGTGGGCGCTCGGGCTCCTCCCCTAGTCTCCGGCCCCTCCTGCTGCCATGGTGTTCCCCAGCAGCCTTTCAGAAAGAGTAATGCTCACCTCGAGGGCAGAAGAGGGCGCTGTGGCTCCTTGTATTCTATTCTCTCCATCAATCCCCGGACTGCCCAAGGCAGCCAACTGCTGGGACCCTGGGGATGATTGCCTGGTTCTAAGTGGGGCTGTTCCCTGCTCTCCCCCCACCCCTCTGCAGGGCTCAGTCACTTGGTTAACTGTATTCAGGGAGTGCCTACTATGCGCCAGGCACTGTGCTGACTGTCCACTGTCCCTAAGAAAAATCACGGCAGCTAAATTTGAGAGGAACCTTAGAAAACCCATTCTGCTTCCTTTATCTTCAAGTAGCCCAGAAAGACTAATTTGTCCAAGGTCACAAAGGAAGGATGGAAGGGCAGGGTGCATGGGGGACAGGACACCATTTGAACCCATTTCTTCAGCCATATTTCAGTGCTCTTCCTCCAAACCACACTCTAGAGTTAACATAACAGAGAGGAGGAACAATATAATTCCCACTTTTTGCTTCCCCTGGAAGTGAAGAAAGGTGACCTTCCCCACGCAATGCTCTGGGGAGAGAGATTCCACCCATTGCACAGTGGGGGACCCCCCAAAAACCAAGACATTTCTGAGGTTCCCCTCCTGGACTCTCCAGCACAACTCCAGCATAACAACCCCCTCCTCTCATCCTGGAGACATGCACAGTACTTGGCCCATGGGATTAACCCAGATAGTCTGTTTGGGAGTATTGCAAGGTCCCTGTCCCTTCCCCTGAATTTGACCTTGGAAGGGTACAGCATTCCCCAACGATGACTCTCTCTTTCCACAGTTCACCTCTCCTTGGCCCGCAGACATAGCTCCTGATTCCTGTGTCTCTCCTCCACATTCACTGTCCCCTGGCCCCCTCCCCTGGCCCCCTCCCCTTCCACCAGCTGTTCTAGCTCATCTCTTACTGCTCTTCAGAAGTATCGAGGGAGGGGCCATCACACAGTCCCGTCCCTAGAGAGAGGGGAGGAAAAGGAGGAAGGGAATGGAATGTAGGATTAAGCCAGAGCTCCCCTAAGGAACACTTAACCCCCAGATAATTATTCCTAGCTCAGGTTGGGCACAGAAGCACAGCTTATGTGATGACTGGTATACTCCTGGACAAGGCAAAGAGAGATAAGTCTTTGGGCCACAGAGAGAAAGCCAATGGATAGCCCCAAGGAAGCAAGGCCCCACTTAGAGATTTTATTGCTCATCTTTGACAGAAAGTCATAAGATCACAGAGTGGTAAAATCTTGGAAGGAAGGAAGGAAGGAAGGAAGGAAAGAAGGAAGGAAGGAAGGAAGGAAGGAAGGAAGGAAGGAAGGAAGGAAGGAAGGAAGGAAGGAAGGAAGAAGGGAGGGAGAAAGGAAAGAAGGGAAAAAGGAAGGAAGGAAGGAAGGAAGGAAGGAAGGAAGAAGGAAGGAAGGAAGGAAGGAAGGAAGGAAGGAAGGAAGGAAGGAAGAAGGAAGGAAGGAAGGAAGGAAGGAAGGAAGGAAGGAAGGAAGGAAGGAAGGAAGGGAAGGGAGGAAGGGAAGGGAGGAAGAGGAAGGAATGGATTAGACCAGTTAGACTGAGCTTACTTTCAGCTCTGATCTTCTATGAAGCCATGAGGCCCTACCTGCACCAAATATCTCCTCCATAACCTGACAAGAAGTAATTGAGTCTCTGCTTGAATACATTCTGAGATGGGGACGTCATGTGAGATGGTCTTTTTCATTGGGGGACATTTCTATTCCTTAAGAAGTTTTTCCTTCTCTTGACCTGACATTAACTTCTTGATGTCTGCTTATGGGTCTGCCAAGCAAAACAGATCATACCCTAGTAGAACAGGCCTTAGAATCTAAACCATCTCATATGAACAACTCTCTAAATCTTTGACCAGAGCCATCCTAATTCTTCTGACTCTTCTGTCTTCTTCCTTTAGAAAGATGTAGAAAAGGGCTCAAGGATGCACTTGGGGTGGAGCTGGAGGACCATGGAATGGACTCCAAGGCATCTGCAGTCCCTGGCGATGAAGATGTCTCTTCCTGAGCCCCTGGGGGTACTGCTCCCAAGCTATAGGGCTGAGGCAGAGGGCAAGGAATGGGATCCCCAGACATCTATCCCCAGATGGGAGAAGTGGCCCCCAGCAGAGCACCACGCTACCACTGGCAGCCCCAGAAATGGTCTAGGATCTGACCTGTCACCCATCCCCCTTCAGTTGTCTAAACTGATTTCCCAATTAGGAAAGTCGGGCTGCCCTCTCTGACTGGGACTATCTCCCAAATCTCCTCCTCATGTGTAAAATGCTTTTCAAGGACTATAGAAATGTGAGTGATGGTGATGACGGATGATGGAGAGCCAGCACTAGAACCCAGATCTCCCATTTTTCCATCTCCATTCCTCCTCATGATTGTGTAGTCCATCCTAGAAGGCACTGGCCAAGGGAAAGGAAAATGCCGTCTGGGGAAGCATCCAGGGAGGTCTTGGCCACGGGGACCTCAGGCTGCCCCTACAGGACCCTGGTCTAATGGGGTGCTCTGGGCTCACTCTTAAATGCCTGGATTCCAGTGTTTATTAGGGCCAGGCAGAGGCCATCCCCCGGCAGTAATGAAGGGGGAATGAAGGCCTCCCACTCAGTCTAATTCTGTCTCCAGGCAACCCAGCCTACTGCCAACACTGCCCGGAGAGATTCATTAGGGGAGGACGGCGGCTGTGGCAGCCAGGAAGGCCTAGATCAATGAGAGGTCCATGGAGCCAGTTCCAGCCTCCCCACTTGGCCGCCCTCCTGGGAGGCTGCAATTAGGTGGAAACTAAGTCTTTTAGAGAAGAGCTTCTGCTCCCTCACCCCTCATTCTAGCAAAAGGGGCTGGAATAACCCTGCTGCTTCTGACTACAAATCTCATCTGAGACCAAATGCACTCACCCCCCTTTCTCCCTTTCCTGTCTATCTCTCCCCCTTCCCTCCTTTTCTCTCCTCTATTACTTCAAACTCTCCTCTTCCCCTTATCTCCCTTCAATCCCTCTCCTCTTTCCCATTCCCTTACCTTCCCCTCTGTCTCCCTCTCCTTCCTTCTATTCCTCTCTCTTCCCTTTCCTTTCCATCACTTCCTCCTCATCACCTTCTCTTCATCTGCATTCCCTTCTTCTCTCTTGTATCCCCTTATTCTTCCTATCCCCTCTCCTCCATACCCATTATCTCCTTTCCATCTTTTCTCACCTCCCTTTCATTCCCATCTCCTCCTGTTCCCCACCCCAGCCTTCATCTCCTTTGCAATCTCCCTACACTCACCATCTTTCTTCCATCGCCCACCACTACTCTCTTTCTATTTCTTCAGTTTCCTCATCCCTCCATTCTTCTATCTCCTCACCTCCTTTATCTACTCTCAGTGCTGGAAAGACAGATCAGCCCCAATCCGGCCACATCTGCCCTGGAGTTTGATCCAGAAATATGGAAGGATGAAATACAGTCAATAATTTCCTATAACAAAGGGGGTTTCTCTTCAAATCCCTCATAATCAGATCTTTCTCTGTAAAAGCCTCGCTGTCCTGCCCCTTCCTCTCTTATTTGATTGAATTCTGACATCCTGATTCGCCAATGATAGGAAGGGGGCCATTGGGTGGCCCAGGACAAACTCTGCCAGAGAACCTTATGTAGCTCACCACAAAGGAACCAACAACTGGACCTCAGGAAAGAGGGAAAGGACATACTATGTACCTGTAATACAGTGGCTCCAGGGCCAGAGGATCTGGGTTCAAATGCTGCTTTTGCTGTTTACCTCTTGCAGTAAGTCATCTCTACCTCTCTGGACCTTAAATTTAGGGGAGGTAGGTTAGAAGCTTCTTGAATCCCTCTCATTTTAAATATAAAGTGATATGTGAGGAGGCTAAGAACTGGTAATTTGGATCCTCCAGTGCCCCTGACCATCCCTATCACCCCCTCAGCAGACTGCTTCTCCAGGGAGCTGGGGGACCGGGAGCCAGCCATGTGCTTCTAAGAAGCCAGAACCAGCCCCTGCATCTCCTTCTGCTCCTTATCTCCCAGCCAACCCCCCAGCCCGAGCTCAGCCTCCGTGGGCCAGCCCCGCTCCGGAGCTTTTCCTGTTTTTCCAGGCACTGACAAGTGGGTGATTTCAGAGACAGGACGCCCTGCCCCAACTGCCTAAAAACATTAACTTAATCATTTCTTTAGGTTCCCATCGCCCCGCAGAGAATGAAAATTGTGTGTTTTGAAGATTCCTTTATTTGAGAACAATAGCTCTGACTTATTGAGAACATATTTGCATATTCTCTGTTGTTCTGGGCTCTCTGCCTCCGCTCTGAGTGCTTCCCAGAACTAGAGTGTGTGGTTTAACATTATCCTCCCTTTGAGTCAGTTTGCCAGCCTATGAAGTGGGTTGACATCATGCTCCTCGGTACTGGAGGGGGGGGGGAGGAGCTTACAGGAAAAAAAGAGTTTCAAGAAACTTCAATGATTCTGATCATTCTCCTGGGCTCTAACCTGCTTACCTGGATTTTTTAAAAAGTCCCTACTCTGGAATCCAACCTCCCCATCCAACTGAGATTGTTCTCTCCAAAGTCCCTAATATTGATTTCTTAATTGTCAGCTCTTAATGGTGCTGATTTTTTTAAAATCTGTCTATCCAGCCCTAACTTCTCGGCTGACCGCTAGTCTTTCTGCCTATTGGACACCTTGAAATCTTAAATGTGCATATCTGACCTTGTTACCCCACCGCTGGGTAAACCCCAGGGATCTCCATCATCTCCACAATCAATTATCAAATCTTGTTTGACATTCAAAGACTTTCATAACCTTCCCCTTTCTTTTCCAGTCTGCTTAAACCTTAAACTCCCAACCACCAGCCCATCATGACCCCTTCAATCCACTGACATCAACCTCCTCCTCATCCCTTGTGCTCCATCTCCCAGCTCTGGACACTTTCCCTAGCCGTCCCTCTGCCTAGAACAACCTCCCTTCTCAGCACAGAATCAGCACAGAAATGATCACCCCGTCCTTTGGAGCTGGAGAGATCACTCAGTCCCACAGCCTAGAGGGACAGGAAAAGAGGGTCCATGAGGGAGTTTATTGGGACACCTGTGATCATCAGGGTGTGTGAGCTGGATGAGGATCTGGAAAGCAGACTGAGAAGGTGGGAGGAGAACCACAGGAGAGGATTACCCTCCTTCTTGTCTTCCTCCTGTCTTCCCTGTCTTCCTTCAAGTCTTGGGCAACACCCCACTAACCACAGGAAGCCTTTCCCAACCCTTCACATGCCTTCTCTCTGCTGATTATTCCCCAGTTATCCTGGCTAGTGCTTGTTTGTACATACCTGTTTGCATGATGTCTCCCCCCATTAAACTGGGATCTCCTTAAGAGCAGGGACAGGGACTATCTGTGCCTTTCTTTGTATCTAATATAGTCCCTGGCACATACTAGGTGCTTAATAAATGTTTATTGACTGACTGACAGCTCTGTGTCACACATGTTCTATAGGATGTTTCCGTAGACATCACAGAATCAACGGATACAAAACAGAATTTGTTCTCTTTCCCAGAACTTTATCCTATTGCCGACTTCCAGATTTCACTGTTTCTGTCAAGGGTACCACTCACTTAAGCCTCAAAGCTTGGGAGAGAGAATATACATGTGTATGTGTGTGTATATTTATAATATTTATATATAGAACATATGTATATATTCTATATATACAATTTATAATATTTAGCTATATATAAATATTATAAATATATATGTATATATATAATTTATTTAAATAAAATGTATATAAATATATTTTATAGAATATATACATAATGCTCTATATTCTATATACACATATATGCACATATTGACAATAAGCTCTGCCCCAGTTCTCTTGAAGGCCCAGCTCAGGGATACCTTCTCAAGAAGGCCTTTCCTGATTGTGTCAAACTGTTACTTTCTCTCCATCCTGATGCCCATCAAAATTACTCTGTGTTTTTATCTATCTATCTATATAGAGATATATATACAAGTACAAAGTAATGATATAAATATCTATCTATCTATATACATGAATATAGAGAGATACATATATATACAAGTACAAAGTAATTATATCAATATTATATACATATGATACTTGTATTTACTTATCTATGAGGATAGAATAAGAGCATGTTGGGTACCACAGTAGATAAGAGTGGACTCGGAAGCAAGAAACCCTGATCTCAGACATGTGACTCTAGGCAAGTCATTTAATCTCTCTTGGTTTCATCCATGAAATGGGGAGAATAATGATAACCCTTACCTCCCAGCCTTATTGCAAGAATCAAGTGAGATAATATAAGGAGAGTGTTTTTAAGCTCTAAAGCACTAACATTATCATGCCTTTCTCTTAGAATGTGAACCACTTGAGGGCAAGGATAGTTTTAATATTTCTCATAAATCATTATATAAATCATTATAATGATGTCACATCTCCAGTGAATGGCACATAGCACACACTTTGTAAGTATTTTTTTAATTGAACTGAAGAGGGAGTGGGGGAGAGGAGGTGAGTAAGTGCATTAAAATGATGTCTGATGATTACACAGAAGCTGGCTTTACGAGAGTGCCTCAGGATCTGCCAGCCCACATCACTTTTCTTCCAGGGCTTCCTGACTAATATATGTTCCCCCTAACAGCTAGAAATCTATAAAGATGTTTCTTGGGCTTCAGAAAATCACATTGGTCTGATCTCGTGCCAGAACTGGCTTTCATCACTCCCACTTATGTAGAGACGGTCCCACCCACCTTATCCCCAGGCCCCTCCATCTCCTTGCCAGTTAAACCTTTCAGCAACCCTCAAAGGGTTCTCCCCGAAGGTCCCTGGGCTCCAATTCTGTACATTCTTCTTTTCAAGAGCTCCCCAGTCCCTGAAAAATGAGTTTGCTCAATTGTAATAACCCATCACTATTACAAGACATAGAATCCGAGAACTGAGAAGCCCTGGGAGATATCTTTAGGTCCAGCCCTGACTGATGAACAAGTTCTTTCTTGGGCTAAACGAGAATCTCTCCTGTTTTTCTCTTGTTTTTGCCTCTGTGAACATAGAGAAAGAAACAGTGTCTCCTTCATTCACCCAGTGCTGTCCATGGGCTGGAGCATTGGGGTCCTCAGGTTTCTGTTCCCCAGAGAAATCAACCCCAAATTTTCCTCCTGGGGCCTCCTCACGTGCCCTTCCCAGCTTCTGGATGACCTGGTCTAAGCATAAGGACCAGTTCAGGAGATAAAGCACAGCTTTAGGGATGAAAGGGAATGCAAAGATCATGTCATCCAATTGTTTCACTTGATAACTGAATAAATTAAAGCTCTGAGAGATCACATGATTTATCCCAGATCAATCAATAAACATTTATTAAGCACCATGCTAAGTTCTGGGGATAAAAAAAAGAGGCAAAATATAGTTCCCATCCTCAAGGAGCTTACAATCTAATGGGGAACAACATGCAATATATGTATGTGTATAGATATATACATATATACACGAAACAAGCTGTATAAAAACAGTAAATAATTAACAGAGGGAAGACGCTGGATTTAAGAAGGTTGGGGAAGGCTTCCTGTAGAAGGTGGGATTTTAATTGGGACCCAAAGGAGGCCAGAGAAGTCAGTAGTCAAAGCAGAGAAGAGGGAGAATATTTCAGGCATGGGGGACAGTTAAAGAAAATGCCCAAGAGATGGAGTTTCTTTTTTGTGAAACATCCAAAAAGCTATGTCACTAGACTAAAGAGTATGTTTCAGGGAGGAAAGTGGTAAAAGCACTGGAAATGTGGGGATGAGTGAGCTGTGAAGGGCTTTTAAAATGCCAAACAAAGCATTTTGTACTTGATCCAGGAGGCTATAGGAAATCACTGGAGTTTATAAAGGGACAACATGACCAGATTTGAATTTTAGGAAAATTACTTTAATGGCTAAATAGAGAACATGGGAAGACAAAAGTCTTAGTGTCATTCCTTAAAAATGGCACTTTTTGGGACATCATTTTTGTGTGCATGTGTAAATATACATATTGTATATACACACATACATGTATATATCTGAGTACATATACATTTATATACATGCACACACATATAAATACACATAAATATATCTGTATATATTTACATATGGCAATGTACAAACTTATATTCACACGCATGTATGTACATAATACCTATACACATTTAATTACATATGTATATACATATAAATATAGATGTATTATGTGATGTGTGTTAACTGATTTTCTGACTCTATAACCCCATTTGATCTCTTTTTTTTTTCATTTTGGGTCTCTAATTCCTAGCACAGTGCCTAAAATTATGAATAGGGAATAGATGCATAGATAATAGGGCTAACTCAGTCCCTATCACTCTGGCTTTTTCCTCTGGGCTCTCAGCCTTCACAATTAGGTAACAAGTCCCAGGGCTCTTTCCCCAGTTCAGAGGCCCAAGTAATCCCAATCCTGAGCCGTTGGAGCCAATGGAAACCAGGCAAATTTCCCACGAGATGGGGAGATGCTGGCAGGGAAGGGTAGCTCCGGCTAGTGAGGCTGCCGAGAGCCCCTCAGTGCCAGGCTGCACTGACAATACTCTTCAAAGGGATGTCTCTCTTTGATTAGTTCATCTCTTTCCCTCAGCATGAAAAGATCATTGATGAAAGGTTCTCAGATCAAATTGAAGTCAATTTGATTTCCTCCCAAATGAAACAGGAAGGATAATGAGTGCTGTAGAAGCTCCGGGGCCCTGGGTGGAATTATTGAGACAGGGTTTTTAAATGAAGATCTGAACAGAGAGTTTTGTAATTCTTTCAGGTTCCTCAAATGCCTCCTGTTTGAAGCTGAAATCCAGGCTCCAGGGCCCAGCCACTGGTAATTTTCATCTGAATGAAGTCTTATAGCAGCTTGGAGAGAGGCTGTCCTTGTTCCTGTTCAGGGGCTATTGGAAAAGCCTGATCATAGGATTTAGAGTTCAAAAAGATCCCTCAGAGGTCATCTAGTCCAAGTACAAATGAGGAAACTGAGACCCAGAGAGGGGTCATGGCTAGTAAGTTTCTGAATCCAGGCTCTCTGAATTATTTGCACCGTACTATATGGCCTGTCTCCTGAGCGGCTCCCGGTGTCACTGAGATGGATGGCAAGAGGTAACAGCCATCTCTTTGGCCTCTGCTTCCAAAGCTTTCTGTCTTCACTCCCAGATTCATAGACTCTCAGAGTGGGAAAAGATCTTGGAGGTCCTCCAACCCAACCCATAGCTGGACAGCACTTATGTCTGCAGCATTAGGGATGGGGAGATGGGGAGAAGGAGGATTAGGGGAGAGGAAGCATTAATCAAGAGAGCTTTGATTTAACCATTTCTCAGCAATGGAATGAAGTCTGTAGGATTGGGGAGAAAAATGAGAAAGGGTTAGGGGTCAGAGGCGCCTCTGAGGTTTTGAGCCCAAGTGAATAGGAGGATGCTGGGTCCATTGATGAAGGGTTCAGGGCCCCTTCCCTATCCCCCATCAACAACTTTGGGTATACATATACTCATTTTAGAAAGTCACCTTCTCTGACTCATTATCCATACTTATGCCCTAGAGTTAATCCATGGCAAAATGGAATCAGGAGTCTGTGTATGAATCCTGACTTAGACACTTACTAGCTGGATGGCCTTGAGCAATTCATTTAATTTCACTGGTCCTCATCTCTTCCATCTCTTCCAGTTCTAAATCTGTGATCTTAAGATCCTCAGATTTCCAAATAGAAGAGAGGAATAAACATTTATATAGCACCTTTGACATGCTAGGCACTTTGCTAAGCATTTAACAGATAGTTTCTTGTGTCATTCTCACAACAACTCTGCAAGGGCTTATTATTCTTCCCTATTGTACAGTCAAGATCATACAGCTAATAAGTGTCTGAATCTCAATTTGAACTCTGGTCTTCCAGGGTCCTCCATACCATAGGTACCTCAAACATAAAATAAACCTTATTTTATGAGGCAGGTTCATGTGTTGGGCCTATCCCTCAATGGATAACAGGGTTCTTCTTCTGACAATCCTATATCCTAGTCCTAGAAATTAGAATCTAGTTCAAACTCCCCTTTTAACAGCTTCCTAACAGTTCTCTGATACCCATCTTGCTCTGCCCATTCAAGTCGTGTTTGTTGCCAGATTTATCATCCTAAAGCCCCTCTGCCACCTTCACTCAACCACTCTAAAACCTTTCAACAAAAGCTCCTTTTTTGACTCAACAACAAAGCACTTCACGTCATTCAAGACTGTCACTATTTCCCTTTATTCACGCTTGGAAACTACACAACTCACTGTTGCTTAAACTAGTAGAATGTTTTATGAGTTGGGAAAGAAACTAGAACAGTTTTTCATTTTGTTCTCCAGATCATTTTATAGATGAGGAAACTGAGGCAATAAGGTTAAGTGATGGTCACACAGCTGGAAGTGTCTGAGGCCAGATTTGAACTCCTGACTCCTGACTCCATATGCATTATGACTCCCCCTAGCTGCCCTGGGAGTTAAGAGTGATGGAAAAACAGAGGCAATTGCCGTCCCTCAGCACCAACTCGACTGTCAGAGAGGTTTCAATACTTGTAAAATGGAATTGAATTTTATTCTTTTTTCTATCCTATCCCAAGCCTGGTAATGGCAAGCTGAGCCCTGTGGAAGATGGAGAACTACCAGGTTATGGTGGTGATTCTGGATTGGTGGCCAGAGGTTCCCCCAGGGAATCCGAACAATAACTAGTCCTGTTGTAGGCTGAAGTTGGGCTAGAATCCAGACAGATCATTAAGAGGAGTTGGGTGGAGCAGCTGTCAGCCAGTATTTCAGCCCTGTTTACTCACAGCTCAGCTCTGATCCTCAGCTGCCTCCCAGAACTTAAAAGGATCCTCATTTCAGGGAGTTCTCACCCAGCCAGGAGCTCCACGGTGTCTGTGATTGGTGGCAAAACCATATCTTTTAGATGGACTCAGGATTCAGCTGGAGTGTTAGGTCCTGCAAGCTCTATCCTCCAGGACCTGGAGCTAGAACGGTCCTGTCTTCAAGCTGGAAGGAGCTCAGAGTTACTCAATCAGGAGGCAAAAGACAATAGAGGGCATCAGCATCTGACTGAGGAAGAACTCTGAAGGAGTAAAGGAGCCAATGAAGGCACTGGGCCACAAAGAGATGGGATGCTCAAGCAGCAAAAGCAAGGGATTTCAGGAGAATGATCCTGGTTCTCCTTCTGCACAGGAGACCTCCAGCACATTGGATAGACCCTGGGGAGAATCTGAACAACAGTCTCGCAGGCTGGGCAAGTATGAAACCGTGAACGATGCTCATAAATGCATGACATCACTCATCTATCTGAATATTTAAGTTGTTGGATCAAATTGGGGGAGGGAGAGGAAAATGTCTGTTCCTCCTCACCAGCTGCTGATTGGATAGCTCCAACTCACCATTGGGTCCCAATTGACTCAGAGTGAATGTAAATAGCAATCATTTCTGCTCCAGGATTTATTTAGATTTTTTTAAACTAGGTACTTCAATTGCTACCTAGTCTAATGACTGAGTATGTGCAGCCTCAGTTAAACTGAGACCTGTGGAAGATCTCAGCTTAAAAAACTAGTTTCCCATTGCACCTGGAACCATCTCCAGTCATCCTAATCTAAATCTGTCCCCTGGACCTGGCTGGTTCTGGAGGGGAAAGTGAGGCAGGTGACCTTGCCCAGCCCTCCCTCACTTAAATCCAATTCACTTGCATGTCATGGCATCCTGTCCCTGATGTCATGGTCCTCTTGGAGAACAACAACAATATTCAAGATAGATCTCACTCTCTCTTCCTCTAAACCCATCCACATCTCGAACTTTTTGTTTCTGCTGAAGGCACTGCTATTCTTCCAACCTCCCAGGTTCAAGACCTTTGAATCATCTTCATGTTTCCCTCTCAACTCCTTCTACCACATCAACCACCAAACATGGTCAACTCCATCTTCAAAACATCTCTTGTCCGTCTCCCACCTAATTTTCCTGCTTTGACACCCAACGCTCTCATTTGTGACCTTCTCATCTCTCACCTACATTGCACATCGATTCCTATTCCCTCTCCTCTCCCTCCTCTCCCCCGTGGCTTCCATGAATTAAATCACAGGTTCAAATCTGACATTTATTAGCTGTGTGAGCTTGACCAAGTCATTAAACTTCTGTCAGACTTGGATTTTTTCACTGTAAAATGTTGACAACATCTCTTTCTCAGGATTACTGTGAGGATCAAATGAGATAAGACTTGTAAAGTGTTCCATACAGCGGCTGATAAGCCGTAGGTGCCATATACATGCTCCCTGGCTAGTAGCAGCAGCCGCGGTCCATCCTCCCCACAGTTGCCAAATCAATATTCCTAAAGTATAAGTGTGATCATGTGACTCGCCTGCACAGGAATCTTTAGTGGTTTCCAATTGCCTTCAAGATCAAAAACTCTTTCTTCCTCAGCGTGGCATTTGAAGCCTATTATATCTGACTCCAGGTTTATTTTACACTGCTCCCTTGACATATTGCACATTGCAGGTGAGCTTACTGCCATTTTAAAAATGCAGCATCTTCTCTGCCACCTCCAGACTTTTGTCCAAGCTGTGCTCTATGTATACTATGCCCTCCTTCCTTTCAGGTATCCCTCTTTAAGAAAGCCCTTCCTGCTTGTTAGCGCCTTCTCCCTCCTGAAATTATACTTTATCTATTTAACTGATTTCTAGTGATATCCCTTGATTTCTGGTTATCTCCCTTTTTATTAGACAAGGTCATTTTATCCTTGTATCCCCAATGGTTAGCCCAATGCCTTGCACATAGTAGGCCTTGATAAATGCTTGTTAGGTTGGATTGGACCCAACTGACCTTAATTAGAATAAAATCTCATTAATTATAATTTGTGATCATTCACCCCAGGGCTATGCCAAAGTTTACCTTTGAAGAATCCACGAACAAAGGGTCGGAAACTAATTAAGGGGTGATGAAGATTATAGGGGGAAATGTTTAACCTACTAAGTACTTAAAAGGACTTTAACACAGCTGGGTATCCTTAATTAGAAATTATTCATGTCTATTCATTAAAACAGACTTGTAGAATGTTAAGAGTCAGTTCCAAGTTAATATAGATACTTGAAAGTAATGGTTTTACCTCTTTAAAAATAATTCAGGCTTTTCCACTCATTCTGACTTCCCCCTCCTTCCCCATTAGTATTTGAATTTGTGTGGTCTGACTGAATTGGAGTCAGGAGAAATCTGGTTTCAAATCCTGCCTCCGATGCTTTCTAGATGTGTGCTCCTGGGGGAAATCTGTTCTCTGAGGCTCAGTTTCCTAATCTGTGCAGTTCACACTCCAGAAGGAATTCCCTATACCCACAGAAGCAACACATAAATGGTCCTCCCACCTCTGAGTGTTGTTCTTTGATGATAAAAAACTTACTATATCCTAAGTCTGCCCTTGCCTCTTTTGGCAACTCTATCCATTGGGATATTTTCCCTTATTTGTCTCTATAGTTTGTTCCTCATGGTCTTTGTTCAGTCTCCAGGCTAAGTATTCCCAGTTCCTTCAACATATCTTCCTGTGATATGAATTAGAGATCCTCTATTATCTTCTGAAAGGCCTGTTCCTTCTTCTTGTCCTTCTCTTCTTCCTGCTTTCTCTTTTAATTCTCTACTATAAAATATAAGCTCTTCTGTCTGAAATTTTTTAAAAATATTATCTTGTGATCCTCTCAGAAGCCCTGTGTGTTCCCATTTTATAGTGAAAGAAATTGAGGCAAGTAGAAGATGTGAATTCAGGTCTTCCTAACTTGAGACCCAGGGCTCTATTCATCTAGCTGCTTCTTACCCATAGGAAATTACTACCCCTCTCACATTCTTTAATCCAGCCAAATTGGCTTTTCCTCAGTTTCTGTCTGTCTCTCCTTTCCTTTTCTTTCTCCCTTTCTCTCTGTTCCTCCCCTCTCCTTTATTCTCTTCCTCCTCCCCTTCTCTTCTCTCCCCCTATTCCTCCCCCCTTTCTTCTGTCTCTGTCTCTCTCTCTCTGTTTCTTTCTCTCTGTGTTTCTCTCTGTCTCTGTGTGTCTCTCTCTCCCTCTCTCTGTGTCTGTCTGTTTCTCTCTTTTTGTCTCTGTCTCTGTCTCTCTCTCCTCTCTCCCCTCTCTGTGTTTCTTTGTCTGTCGCTCTTATATAACTCCCCCCTCCCCCCCCCCCAGATCTCTCATCTCTGTGTCTCTGCACTAGTCATCTCCAATGACTAAGGTGCCCTTTCTCTTCTGTTGCTCTGTCTCTCTTCATTGAAGATATAACCCAGACACCATCTTTTGCATGAAGCCTTCCTTGATTTCTCACAACTGCTAGTTCCCCTCCACCAAACCAAACTTTACAGGTATTTGTATTATTTCTTTTTCTATTTATTTTGGAAATACTTATATGTATACTTGTTTACCTCCCCCCCAATTAAAATATAAGCTTCGTGCCTGTCACAAAGTAAATACTTAATAAATGTTTGCTGTTGCCATTTTCTTCCTCCCATTCTCATTCCTCGTCCTCTTCTTCTTCCTTCTCTTCTCTTCCTCTTCCTCCTCTTCCCCTTTCTTTTTCTCCTCCATCTCCTCCTTTTCTCCTTCCTTTCATCCTTCTCCAATTTCTCCTTTTCCTCCCTCATATAGACTTAGAGGATGCTAGCCTTTGAGTTATTAAAACTTAGGTTTCTGACATCTATTAACTGTGAAACCTGAGCCAAATTATTTAAGCTCCCTGAGGCCTCAGGCCTTGTTAAGATTTATCTACAAAGTCATAGAAATAGACAGTTTTAGTCTGTTTTGGTGGAGAGAATTCCCACACTGTGAGTTCCCTAGGCAAATCTTTCATGTCTTAATAGTAGTATTTACAGCTGTGCCCACGATCCCCAGAAGCCACACAGATGCCTCCACTGTCCTTCCGCATCCCTGAGTGTCTGAGAACCAGGAAGCCATCTAGCATGAGCACTTTATTGTCTCTACACTCTAGAGCTACTAACACTAATGGTCTCATTTATAGCCCTGATGGAAGCAATTATACCTGAACATCCAAGCCCAATGTCCTTGTTTAGTGCTTTGTGAAACCTATATTCCGATGGCATGCCATCAGCAGCTAAATGAACTACTAGTGGGCCCGTTGCCCAGGTGCCTAATATGTCAGGCAGCTGGAGGGGAGGGGCAGCATTGGGAGACCAAGGACTTGGAAGGAGAGAAGACATGGCAGGGCAGGGAGGGAGATGGCTGGGAGAAAGGTAGGACAATTTAGACTCACAGAAAATTATACTCTGCTGCCGTCCTTTGCCTTAGTCACATACCCCTCTCAAGTAGAATGGAAGCCCATTAAGGGCAAGAATGGTTTCTTTTTGATTTTATATATCCCTAGTAACTAGATAGTGACCTTACAACTAGTAAGCACCAGATATGTTTGGATTGGATTGAATAAATGGAGTAAAAAATATGTTAGTAAGGTTTGCCAGTTCCATTCAAAGTTCATGTCAAATATTACCTCCCGTAGGAAGCCATTCCTGATTCTACTAACTTATTCTCCCCATCCCACATTCAAATTATTTTGTATTTGCTTTGTTTGTATAGGGTGTTCCAAGATTCTCAGTGCAATTTTAAACCATTAAAGATAGAACTAGAGCAAGACCATCAATAAGCCTTCTCTGGATCAAAGCATTCATAATTATAGCTGCCAAAGTTGTGAGTAGGATATAGTGACATTGGAGAAGAAATTGTTTTTTTTATTATCATATCAGTATTGTGCCATCATTTATTATTATTATTATTATTATCATCATCATCATCATCAATGTATTGTATTTTATCAAGTCCCCCAGCAAGAATAAAGAACCAGCTTCAGGGGAGTTTTGTCAATGATAGGAGATTGAAGGGATTCTATCCAACAAGGACCTCTTTGAGTTAACCACAGAATCTCTGAGTTAGAAGAGACCTCAGTGAAAATCTGGCCCAATCCAGCCCTGAACAAGAATCTCGTCTAGCCTACAACGTTCCCAACCTGTAATCATGCAGCCTTTGAGTTTATCTCCAGTGACAGAGAGCTCACTACCTCCCGAGCAAGTCCATTCCACTTTGGGACAGTTCTAATTATTAGAAGTTTTGGTTTATCTTTTGTTTTTCTTGACATCAAATCTAAATCTGCCTCTTTCCAATTTATACCCATTGTTTCTAATCCTGTTTATTGGAGTCAAGCAGAACAAATCCAATTAATCCCTCTTCCACAAAATAACCTGTCATACTGGAAATCACCTGTCATGTTCCTCCTGAGACTCCTCTTCTCCA
This sequence comes from Antechinus flavipes, assembly GCF_016432865.1. NCBI lineage: Eukaryota > Metazoa > Chordata > Mammalia > Dasyuromorphia > Dasyuridae > Antechinus > Antechinus flavipes. The sequence goes on along the minus strand of NC_067398.1, from coordinate 681,954,636 downwards.
AATTAAGCATGATCCAGTCAGATGCTAAAAGGAATCTTAGAGGCCATCTGGTTCAAAAAACCAGGTATTTTATTTTACAGATAAGGAAATTGAGACCCAAAGAATTTAAATGATTTGCTCAAAGTCACTCAGGTAGTGAATATCTGAGTCACGATTCAAATCCAGCTCCTGTGACTCCAAGGTCAGTCCTTATCAAAGCATCATACTATCTGCTAACATCCCCAGTTCCTTCCATATGACTCAAATTCAAGACCCTGCAGCAGTCCCTGATTACCTTCCTCTGAATTCTCCATGGGTTTTGGCTCTCAAAATGCATCAGTCAGAACAGAACACAAGAATCCAGAGATGTTCTGACCCCCAGAGAGAGCTACAGGAGGAGCACCTTCTCATTCTAGGAAGCTTCACCTCTCTTAATATGGATTAACCTCATCAGCTTTCTCTTGGATGTATCTCTTCCTATTTTCTGAATTCTGGATCTTCCCACAAAGTTGCCATAGAGAGGGCTCTGGATACAGTGTCTCCCTAAAGATCAGTAGTTTTGGAAGCTGATCTGAGGCATATTGTTTTGTTGGCTCATTCAGGGAGAAGGAACGCTGGGGCCTGAGCCCTAGATTTAACCTCAGACCAACAATCACTGGGATGGTTGACCAATGGAATGGTGGGAGGGCCACTAGGTGAACCGAAGTTATAGAAAGGTCAACATGATCAGCAAAGGAGTTTCACTATTAAAAAGGTACATCACCATGGTAGCTATTTTAGCTTATGGGACAGAGGCTTCCAAATGAAAGACTCAGTATTGTTAAATGGCAAGAGAGTTCACTGGGGACGTTTGCAACATAGGGCATTCCAGAATTAGTGGAAGAAGGCCTCCATCTGTTCAGATGACTTGGCAATGATAATCTGCCTAGAGAACCCTTGGTTCTTTCTTGTTAGCATAGTCTAAAATGCGGAAAGGGAGGGTGTCAAATAAATGGCAAACTAAAAAAGGGGGAAAAAAACTCCTCACTCCCACTCCATCCCTAGCCATCTTGAATTCTCAGGATGACAGGAAAAGAGATAGTGATAAATGATCAAATAGGCAAGATGAGAAATAATTGATAAAATGTATATAGCATCCACTACATTCCAGGCAGGGTGATAAATACTTTTCAAATACTATCTCATTTTAATCTCATTAGGTATTATTATCATCCCCATTTTACAGATGAATTAACAGAATCAATCAGAGGTGAACTGGCTTGCCCATGGTCATACTGCTAGTAAGTATTTAAGGCCACTTTTGAAGATGATCCTCCTCCTGAGAAGCTTCATTCTCAGAGCTCTATCCACTGTACCACCTATTTCCCTCAATGGAAGAAGAAAAAAGAAGAAAGAAGAGGAGGAGGAAGAGAAGGAGAAGAAAGAGGAGGAGGGAAGGGGAAGAAAAAGAGAGAGACAGAGAGAATGAAAGGGAAAAAGGGAAGGAGTATACAAATAGATACACAGATAAAGAAAGATGGTAAGTGATACGTGTTTTGGACAAGCAGACAGAAAAATACATTAATGGATGGGAACAGAAAGTTCATACTAGGAAGGACAGAACGAAGGAAGGAAGAGAGAAAGGAAGGAAGGATAGATAAATAGATAGATAGATAGATAGATAGATAGATAGATAAATGTAAAGTCAATATGAGTCAACAGAATGGTAGGACAGTTGAAAAAAGTGTCAGTCTTAGGTTGCATTGAATAACAGTATCTAGGGCTTCAGAAATGATAGCTTTGCTCTATACTCTGTACAAATGAAGAGATCATATTAAAAGCTAAGTAGATTTCAAAACAAACCTTTCCCTAAAACAAGCCCCAACAGTTTTCTCATTGCTTTCACTCTCAGCTGGGCAGGGAGGTATCCTGCTACCATGAAAAGAACCGTGATGGAGAGTTTCAGGTTTAAATTCTGACATTTCCAAAGTTACCTTGAGCAACTGACTTCTTTCTGAGCCTCAGTTTCTTCATCTGTAAACTGAAGGAGGTTTCCCTTGGTGAATGACAACATCCTGAGGAGGCTCAGGAGAGGAGGTCCAGAAGCACCTACTTCCCCCCGGGAGTGTTTGGCTGTTAAGAACACTAAGTCTCACCTGTGCTCTCGCTCCCAGGCTTTTTTTTTTTTTTTTTTTTTTTTTTTTTTTGGATCCTTGTGTTTCTCCTTCATGCCTAATTGGCCTTCGTTGTAAAGAGATCAGAGGCTGCCAGTCGGCATCAGTCGCCTTCCTGGCCGGGGGGAGGTTCTGAAAGAGCGAGATTGTACAGATAGAAGAGCAGGAAGACACTGGGATCATAGGAAGAGACGCAAGGAAAGGCAGGGGGCATTAATAGACTTTAGTATAAAATCCTGACAGATTCAAATTGATTCTGCAGCCTGAGAAAATTGAGTGCGGAGGGAATTAGATTTATGCACTGTTAAATGTAACTGCCTGGCAGTATCTATCCCAAAAGCTGTTAAAATGGTAATCTTTAGAGATGTATGAAAATTGTGTGTGAATAGACCAATGAACCGTCTCTGGGAGCATGCTTCTCCTATCAGAGAAATACAAGACGGCATTATTATTATTAATACTGGGTTACAAACACCATGCATTATGGATGTAACTTAATCACTGCATCTCAAGGTATAAACAAGAGCAAAGCTGATGGTAACTTTTCTCTTTGTGCGGTTTGACAGGAACTTTAGGCGCAGGAGGTTGGGGGAGGAAGGAAGGTAGATTTAGGTCTGGTTACAAAATAAACTGAGTTCATAATGCTTGGGAAGCTTTTTAGAATAGAGTCAGAAACACAGCCAGAGCTAGGAGACTTGGGAAGGTGATTGTCTTATTATGCTCTACCTTGCTTAGGCTACATCTAGAATATTGTGGTCAACTCTGAGCATCAAAGTTGAAGAAGATTAAGATGAGCTGGAAGAAACCCAAAGACCGAAGGTCTCAAGAGCATATAATATGATAACAGGCTGATGGAAACATGTTTAGCCTAGAGGAGGTCCGGGGAGAAGAGATGAGATATTTAAGTATTTCAAGGAGATCAAACATGGACAGCTTTGTGCTTTAGTGGAGAGAGCACCAGACCTAGGGTCAAGAATTCAAATCCAGCGTCGCACTTTTATTATGTGACCCTAGGCAAATCATTTAACCCTGTTTGCCTCAGTTTCTTCATCTGTAAAATGTCCTGGGAAAGGAAGTGGCAAACCATTCCATTATCTTTGTCAAGAAAACCCCTCCAAATAAAATAAATAAATAGATGAAAAAGAAAAACTTTTTTAAAAGAAAACCCCAAATGGGATCATAAAGAGTCAGACAAAACAACAACAAAGATAGAGTAGGATCTTCACTTCAGATGAGTGAGGGTAGAGCTATTTCATTTTTGTTTTACTTCCATTTTCTCTGCCCAGGAGAATGACCTTTGCACAGAAAATATTAGAACAAAAATGCCTACCATGGAGTCGATACCCAACATCAGTGAGGATATAGAACAAGGACTCCTGGCTGCCTGAGATGAATTCCAGCCAGCTGGCCCTGAGGAACTCTACCGTGGGTACAGAAAGGACAGGCAGGCGTGATTGCTGCGACATTGTCAAGGACATCTGAGAAATCGTGGAGAACAAGAGAAATACCAAAAGATTAGAGAAGGGCAAATGTTGTCCTGGTTTTTATTTTAAAGGAAAGGAACAGAAAATTTCAGAGATAAGCCAGTGTGCGCAGTGTCAATTCCTGTGGAAAATTTCCCCTGGATCATTTAAAAGACAGTTGAGGATGTCTCAAAAAGCCAGCCTGGCAGCTTCATCAAGAGCAGATTTGCCAGGCTAAGCTCATTTCCTGTATCACAGAACTGCTAAACTGGTAGAAGAAAGAAATGCTGTGTGGATGACATTTATGGAGATTTTAGTAAAATGTTCCATCCACTGTCCCATAATATTCTTATGGGGAAGATGGAGAGAGATGGATTAAGATGATAATGCAATCAGACAAATTCAAAACTGATTGGATGACCAGACTGAAAGGGTAGTTCTTATTGGTTCAATATTAATTTGGTAGGAGGTCTCTAGTGGAGTATCCCAGGGATCTATTATCGGCTCTGCAATGACCCTTTGGCAGCAAGCCTTCTGGGAGAGCAGAGGCCCATAAAGATATTTTTTCCTTTTTCTTTTTTTTCAGTTTCTGCATTTTGTCAAAACAAGGAGCTCTCTACCCAGATTATCTGATTTCCCCACAGGAATGGGACTACAGACGAATCAAAGCCACAGCAGCAGAAGAAGTTGTGTCTAGGAAACAGTAACATCAAAGTGTATGTGTGTGTGGGGGGGGGGGGGGATAGGTTTTTCTTTGAGAGAAGTTTTCTACCTTCAGGTATGGAAATATGGGTATGGAGATGTGGAGAATTGAAGGGAGATAGTGGAACTCGTTTGAAGATGGAAACTCTGGGAGCCAATCAGAGAATCCAGAGTTGAAAAGAATCTCACTGCCCATCAAGTCCAATTAGCACATGAACATAAATTATGAGTTTGAGGTGGTTATAAAATATCCAGGTGGAGATGACAAGCAAGCAATTGAGAATGTAGCCCTGGCACCCAGGAGTTGAGGGTGACTATGCTGATCGGGGAGCCAACTTTCTGGGAGGCAATTTTTTCATTCAATTTTTGTGTAGATCTGGGAGTTTGTCTGGGAAAGAAGGAAAGATATGGAAAGCTTGAGAGACAAAGTACCCTTCCAGATCACCTCATCTCAGGACCTCCTTTTATGCAAGACATAGCTAAGACTCAGAGAGAAGAGAGCACTTCCTCACAGCTTTGTTGCTATTGCTCAGTCCTTCAGTCTTATCTGACTCTTCATGACCCCATGAACCATAACATATTGTCCAGATTTGCCATAGTTTTGCTTCCAAGTAGTAAGTGCCTTTTAATTTCATGGCTGCAGTCACCATCTGCAGTCTGAGTCCAAGAATATAAAATCTGACACTTGCTTCCATTTCTTCTTCCTGTATTTGCCAGAAAGTAATGGGATCAGTTGCTAAGATCTTAGGGGTTTTTTATGTTAAGCTTCAAATCAGCTTTTACACTCTCCTTTTTCACTTTCATCAAGAAGTCTCTTAATTCCTCTTCACTTTCCGCCATCAAAGTGGTACTGTCTACATATTGAAGATTGTTGATACTTCTCCTGGCAACCTTAATTCCAGCTTCTGATTCATCCAGCATACTGTTTCACATGCTATATTCTGAACTTAAGTTAAATAAATAAAGTTACAATATACAGCATACTCATACTCTCTTTTCAATCTTAATCAGTTATTATTCTATGTTGGGTTCTAACTTACTTCTTGGCTCATATACAGGTTTCTCAGGAGACAAGTAAGGTGATCTGGTACTCCCATCTCTTTGAAAATTTGCCATATTTTGATGTGATCACATAGATAAAGACTTTAGTGTAGTCAATGAAGAAGTAGATATTTCTTCTGGGACTCCCTTGCTTTCTCCATAATTCAGTGAATCTTGACTATTTGGACTCTGATTCCTCTTCCTCTTCAAAACCTAGCCTGCTCTTCTAGTATTTCTCAGTTCACATATTGCTGAATCTTGCAGAAGCATAACACGCTGAAGCAATTGTTGATGCATGAGTACAACTGTTTGATAATTTGAATATTCCTTAGCATTGCCCTTCTTTAGGGTTGGACCATAAACTTAGCTTTTCCAATTCATTGGCCGCTGTTGTGTTCTCCAAATTCACTGGCACATTGAATGCAGCACTTTAACAGCAGCACCCTTTAGGGTCAATTCCTTCCCCTCCTCCAGCCTTCTTGCTAGCAATGCTTCCTAAAGTCCAATTCACTTCATTTTCCAGCGTGTCCAGCTCTAAATCAGTAAACACATCATCTTGATTATTGAAAGATCTTTCCTAGATAGTTCTTCTATGTATTCTTGCTCTTCTTAATCTCGTTTACTGTTAAATCCTTATCATTTTTGTCTTTTATGGTGCCCATTTAAGAGATTTCTTGTCTTTCCCAATCTATTGTTTTCTTCTATTTCTTTGCATGGTTTACTTAAGAAAACCTTATTTCTCCCTACTATTCTCTAGAATTATACATTCAATGGGCATGTTCTTCCATTCTTTTCTCTCCCTTTCCCTTTTCTTCTTTCCTCTGCTATTTGGAAAACCTCATCAGAAGTCATTTTACTTTCTTGGTCTTCTTTTTCTTTGGAAAGTTTTTTGTTATTGTCTCCATTATAATGTTGTAAAACTCTCATCTGTAGCTCTTCAGGCACTCTACTAAATCTAATCCCTAAAATCTATCTATTATCTCCACTTCATGTTCATAAGGGATGTTATTTAGGGCATATCTATTTGATCTGATAGTTTTCCCTATTTTCTTCAACTTGTCTGAATTTTAAAATAATAAGGAGATCCAGGTCTTATTTTAAGTGACTGTATAGAGTTTCCCCACTTTGAGTGCAAAATATATAATCAATCTGATTTTTATACTGACCATCTGGTGATGTTCATATGAAGAATCCCCTTTTGGGGGATTCTGAAAAAGAGTGTCTGCTGTGACTAGAGAGCAATCTTGATAAAACTCTATTAGTCTCTGCTCTGATTCATTTTGTACTCCAAGGCCAAACTTGCCTTTTATTTCAATTATCTTTTGATTTCCCACTTTAGCATTCCCATCCCTTATGATGAATGTGACTTCTTTTTGGGGTGGACGTTATTTCTAAAATGTGTTGCAATCTTCATAGAACTGACAACTTTGACCTCTTTGACTTCAGTGTTTGTTTTATATGATACTAAATAGTGTATCTTGGATTCAAACATATGGTTCTATAATTTCTGAGATCATAACCCATGCTTTTCTCCTCATTGACTGTTAGGGCTACTCCATTTCTTCTGAGGGACTGTTGCCCACATCAGAATATATAGTGATAATCTGAATTAAATTCAGCCATTCCCATCCATTTAAGTTCACTAACACACAAGATGTCAATGTTTAATCTTTCCATCTCCTGTTTGACTACATCCAGCTTACCGTGGTTCATAGATTTTACATTACAGGTAGCTCCAGCACTAATGAAGTGGCTGGGACAAAGCCAAACAGAAGGTCAGCTACAGATTCATCTGATGACAAAAGAAAGTTCGATGCTATAAAGATCAATAATGCATAGGAGCCTGGAATATAAGACAGGAAGTGACAGAAATGCAATTTGAACTTTGACTGGGACAATCTTCTTTCCACTATACAGAGTTGCCTCCACAGATCAGGAGAAACAGTAACATTTCACTTTCCAACAGAACTTTCAGTTTACATTGTTATCCTTACAGTAGACCTGGAAGAGGGATCATTATCTCTAAGGAAATTGAATCTCAGAGAGGAAATGACTTAGCCAGAATTGCAGTTAATAAAGAGTAAAAATAGGATTTGGAACTTTATTATCTGATTTCAAATATTTTACAGTGCTGTTTTTGCTGGGTCCAGTGGATAAATAAATCATAGATAAATGGATGGATAGATGGAGGGAGGTATAGATATGAGGAGACAGAGAGACAGAGAGAGACAGAGAGAGAGAGAGAGAGAGAGAGAGAGAGAGAGAGAGAGAGAGAGCAAGAGAAAGAGAGAGAGAGAGAGAGAGAGAGAGAGAGAGAGAGAGAGAGAGAGGAGAGAGAGAGAGAGAGAGAGAGAGAGAGAGAGAGAGAGATCTGGAGTCAGGAAGACCTGAGTTCAAATCCACCCTCAGATAGTGACTCTAGAGAGACAGAGAGAGAGAAAGGGAGAGAGACAGAGAGAGACAGAGTCAGAGACAGAGAAAGGAAGACAGACAGACAGATAGACAGACATAGACACAGAGAGAGATACAGATGGATATGTAGATTGGTAGATGAGAGAGAGAGAGAGAGAGAGAGAGAGAGAGAGAGAGAGAGAGAGAGAGAGAGAGAGAGAGAGGTCATATCTATTTAGTCTGATGGTTTTCCCTATTTTCTTCAATATGTCTGAATTTTGAAATAAGTAATTCATGTTCTGAGCTATAGTCAGCTCCAAGTCTTGTTTTAAATAGACTATAGGATAGGTAGACAGATAGATTAACAGATAGATATACAGATAAACAGGCAGATTGACAGAGATTAACAGAGATAAATGGACATAGAGATAGATGGATAGATAAATTAATATAGATAGATGGATTGATGGATGAATAGATGGATGGATAAATAGATAGAGAAGCAGATAGATGGATAGATAGATAATAGGTTGATAGAGTGACAGATAAATACATCCAGATAGATGGATAAACAAATTAACAGATAGAGAGATGAATAGACAGACAGATTAACAAATAAATACATGATAGAAAATAAGTTAAAATGCATACTATAAGCCAGGCATTATTTTTATTGAGCAAATCACCTAACAACACTAAATCTTTTCCTCACCCATATAATGATGATGCTTAACTTTTTCTATAAAATGAGGAAACTGAACCCTGTCCAATATTAGAGAATCAAAGATTTAGATCTGGAAGGGACCTAGGAAGTCCTCTGATACAACCTCACATATTTACAAATGAGGTTCACTAAGACTTGAAAAGACCAGTAACTGTCCAAGGCAGGATTTGAACCCAGGGTTCCAACTCCAGATCATGGCTCATAACTTTATGAGTGCCTGAAGAACCAAATCTTCTAGGTCTAATGACATTTTTTCCCAGTGCCAGAATTCAATGCCTGTATAAAGAGTTAAAAGTAAAAAAAAAAATCCTCAGAGGACCACCCTATGAGAGGGATGGGCAGAAATTATTGTGGAAGGGGTTGGGGCCACTTTATTGTGAGTTCTGATGCAGTCTCTGGAGCTATTCATGCTCATCTGATTTGTGCTTCCCCAGCAGGGTGAATTAACTCGTTTCACTATGAGTGCTAGTTTAAAACTTAAAAGATTTGAATTCAGATGCCAGTGCTGTGGTTTCTGAGCTATTCCGCTTTAGTCAAATCACACTCCAAACCTCAACTTTTTTATCTGTAAAATGGGGAAGATGATATATGTACTTGCTTACCTTCCCTGAAGTGATTGTGAGCCAGGTATTATATAAATCTTAAAAGTCCCATAGGACTTAATGCCAATAATTCATCTTAATAACCTGCTCACTCCCTCCTACTTCCACCATGGCCTTTGGAAATCCCTCAGTAGAGGCACTGCTTGGAAAATTAAATAGTCTATCTCTTTCCTAGGAGGTGGCTCAGTGGATAGAGCACCAGATCTGGAGTCAGGAAGACCTGAGTTCAAATCCACCCTCAGAAAGTGACTAAATGTGGGACTCTGAACCAGTCACATCATCTGTTTGCCTTAATCCAGCGGAGAAGAAAGTGGCAAACTACTCCACACTGTATGGTCCATGACATCACAAAGTCAGACAAGACTGAACAACCACAAGCTCTTTCCTCCCCTGACAATTCACGTTCTTGAAATCCATTTTGAAATCTGGCTTCCACCATCAGCCTCATTTGGATTTGATTCTCAGATGGAAAGGGATCTGGCCGGGAATCAAAGAGCTGGATTTCTGCACTAACTCTGATTCTGGGTAAGTCATTTTTTCTCTGAAATTCAGTTTTCTCAGAGTTAATGATCTTTCTTCCAGGTCTACTGTGAAGATAATACTGTAAACTGAAAGTTCTGTTTGAATGGGAAATGTTACTATTTCTCCTGATCTGTGGAGGCAACTCTGTATGATGGAAAGAAGATTGTCCCATTTCTGATACTTCTTGCCTATATGGTCTTAGACAAGCCATTTAGCTTCCCTGAGCCTCAGTTTCCTCATCCTAAAAATGAGAGGAATGGATCAAGCCTCTGAGGTCCCTTTTACTTTGGCTAGAACTGTGATTCTGGTAGATTTAGGGTCAAATTGCAGCCTTACTTCTTAGGAGCTCCATAGCCTTAGGTAAACCTCTTTCCTTCTCAGGGCCTCAATTTCCTTATCTGTAAAATGAAGAGAGGAAAAGTTGATGACATCTAAAGGTCCTTTTTAGCTTGAACAATTATGTCTAAGTAATTTGTAATTCTTTCAGGTCTCTAAAATTCCTTTAAGGCAGGAAATATTAATTTTTTCCAGTCTTAAACCCATCTTTTTTTTTAATTAAAGCATTTTATTTTCAAAATATATGCATGGATAATTTTCGATATTCACCCCTACAAAACCTTGTGTTCTAATTTTTTTTTTCCCTTCCTCCCACCCCCTCCCATGGAAAACAAGTAATCCAATATGTTTAACACGTGCAGTTTTTCTAGATATATTTCCACAATTATCATGTTACACAAGAAAAATCAGATCAAGAAGGAAAAAAATGAGAAAAAATAAAATGCAAGCAAACAACAATAAAAAGAATGAAAATCCTACGTTGTGCTTCACACTCAGTTCCCAGAGTCCTCTCTTTGGGTTCAGATTGCTCTCTCCATCACAAGACCATTGCAACTGGCCTGAACTCACCTTGATGATGGAAGAGAGCTCTGTCCATCATAACTGATCATTAGATAATCTTGCTGTTGCTGTATATAATGATCTCCTGGTCCTGCTCATTTCACTTAGCAGCAGTTCATGGAAGTCTCTCCAGGCCACTCTGAAATCATGCTCCTGATGAGAAAATATTATTTTTTTATTGTCTCTAGTGCTTAGCATATAGTAGACACTTAATAAATGCTTGTTGATTGGTTGACCCACTAACTAATCCACTACTGATTCACTGTACTGTGAGTTCTTTGGGCATTATTTTTATATTTTTCTCCTATCCCTCCCCACCTTGTGCCTAGGATTGGGCTTGTCACCCAGGGCAGATTGAACAGCTGCCTCCTGAATTTGTCCCTACTCTGCTGCCCTATTTCAAGCCTGCTCTTTTTGTGTTGTTCTGATTCAGGATGAAGTGTGTGGGGTGGGGGAAGCCTGATGGATGGATGGGCAGGGAAATGAAGAGGGCAGCTTGCCCTTGTAATCCCCCGGTTCCTGTCAGTTACCCTGAGGCTTCCACCCCATCTCATCCAGGAGAGACTTGTCTCTCTGGAAATCAGCCTGCCCATCACTTCCCCGCTGGCTGCCTCCTCTGCAGGCAGGGCACACGCACTCCTGGGGAGAAGGAAAATCACAGGCAATTTGTCAGGCATTAGCTGATAATTCAGACAGCAGCGTGTGCACGCCTGAGTCAGGCTCCCAGGCTGGCGCTGGTGGAGACAGGTTATCGACTGTGACAGGCTGCAGGTGACACCTTACTGGCCAGGCCCCCCGCCCCTACCCCTCCGGAGCAGAAGGAGGAGGCGGCCACATTGAGACATCAGCCCCGCCGGCTCAAGCAGACTGGACATGATCTTGCTGGGAGGATGGGAAGAGCCGGAGAGACTGGAAGGACTTTTGAAGCTCTCTTTGTCACTCATCGTATTCCCTGAAATCCCAAGGGAGTCTGCGGGATCCTTAGAGCAATCTTGCTTGAAGACCCCCTCCCAGCTCTTCCTTAATGCACAAGGAGGAGGTCAAAGCTAAAGAAGTCATTTATGCTTTGTGCTCCCTTTCTCTTGTTCCATCCATCCACAAAGATCTCTGGAAAGCCTAAAATGTGCCCAGCACAGAGGAGATGGAGAAAGAAGCAGCGAGGGGAGAGGAAAAGTGGGTTCTGTTTGTCATAGACTAAAGATTCTAGAATCACAGATTTAAACCTCGAGGGGACCAGAGGCTGTCTAATTTAGCCTCATTTCACAGATGGAAAATGAGACCCCAAGAAGCTTAGGAATTATATTAGGTGCTGGGAGAAAAATGCAAAAAAATAAAAGTCTCTGTCTTCAAGAAGCTTACATCCCATTGGAGGAGATGGGCTGGGGTGCAACGGGGCTGGGGAGAGAGAATATATCAGTATATATCTGTATATACTAATAGATTGTTATATTACATATATATAGCTATATAATAAACATACTAAAACATATAATGCGATATTGATATGTGTACATATATACACATATGTGTGCAGACACATAAGCATGTTGCTGATCAGTCATTACTCTTCCCAACCTCATTTGAGGTTTTCTTAGCAAAGTTATTGGAGTGATTTGCCCTTTCTTTCTCCAACTTCATTTTACTGCTGAAGGAACTGAGGCAAACAGGATTAAGTAACTTACCCAGGGTCCCACAGCTAGTAAGTGTCCGAGACTGGATTTTAATTCAGCCCCTTGACTCCGGAGTTGGAACTCTATTCACTGCACCACGTAGCTTCCTAATATATATTATATCACATACAGGATGGTTTGTGTGTGTGTATGTGTGTGTATTCTGTTACACATACAAACATACATATGTTTGACAAAAAACCAAACACAGAGAGACAAAGACACAAAGAGAGACAGAGACAGAAAGAAAGAAACAGAGACACACAGAGAGAGACAGAGAGAAAGACACAAAGAAAGACAGAAACAGAGAGAGACAGAGACAGAGAGAAAGAGAATGAGTGAACAGGGAGAATACCAACACCAAGTGATGGGAGGAAAAAAAACAGGTGTCTCTTGAGCAAAATGTAAAAAAATACAGTATTGGAAGAGATAAAAATTGAGTTTGTAGTGTATTCCAGCCACAAGGGACAGCAATGACATACATAATGTATGTAAAGTACTTTATAAACCTTAAAATGCTTTATAAATGTCAGTCAATGTTGTCGGGTCTGTTACTGTGCACAAAACCCCATGGCTAACTATGGTACAGAGACCAGAGGAAACCGCCCCATTCTCTGCCCCAGTGGTATCAGTTTATTTGGAAAGATAAGACACCGACAAATCATAACAATATTACAACAGCTCCTCAGATGCTGAGCTGGGAATGCTGGGCATAAAATAGCAATCAATATAATTTGTGGGATAAGGGCTGGCCCAGGATTAAGTTGCCAAGGAGAGACAAGATTGCTGTACAATTTTAGAGAAGTCTTTATAAGTTAGAGTTCACTTCACCCTGGGGCAGATCTGGCCCTCACTTCAGCCCCAGTTTCAATCTGAGCCTCAGACCTACTGACCATCCTGTGCCCCTCCACAGAAAATCAGCCCTGAGGGGTCACAGAAGGCCTGGCCCCACTATGAAAAGGAACAACCTATTGGTAAGCTTTTATTAAGCACCTACTGTATACTAAGCGCTGAGGTAAGTTCTGGACATGTAAAGAAAAGTTTGGGGGGAAGTCACTGTCCTCTGGAGAAGATATCTTGCAAACAAACATACGAAATAACCTTTATATAAATAGTTTATAGAAAATAGATGGAGGGAGGAAGAGAGGGAGGAAAAGAGAGAGAGAAAGAGAGAGAGAGAGAGAGAGAGAGAGAGAGAGAGAGAGAGAGAGAGAGAGAAGGGAGGAAAAGAGAAGAGACAGAAAGAGAGACAGAGAGAGAAAAAGAGAGATAAATAGAGAGACAGAGACAGAGAAAGAGACACAGAGAGACAGATACAGAAAGAGAGAGAAATAGAGAGATAGAGAGAGACAGAGAGACACACACAGAGAGAGAAATAGATGATAGAAGGGGGTAGGTGGATAGAGATAAACAGAAAATAATCAAACAAAGAGAAGGCTCTAGAATTAAGAGGGATCAAGAAAGGCTTCTTATAGAAAGAAGGTGGGGTTTTATCTGGCATGTGAAGGTGGCCAGGGAAGCCAGAAGATGAGGAAGGGGAGAGTTCTGGCTCCTGGGGACCGTCTGAGAGAGAATCTCCTCTGTCCAATCCATAAGGCATTAAACAGATCCTCAGGCACTTGATCTATGCCGGCCCTTCTTCGTGGCCCTGGCCAGAAGTGACTCCACATCTCCTGGACATTCTTGCCCCTATCCCTTCCCCCTATACGTACACATTCCCTGCTCTGAACTTGTGTCCCTAAGCCATATTACTGCCCATGTAATAAATGAGGCCCATTTAAAGAGCTGAAAGTCCCTGGGGATGGCCATCCCCTACGTTTGGATGGGAAGGCCAGAAACATCAACCTTTCTCCACCCAGCAAATAAGAAACTGAACAATAAATGTGTCCGGAAGGAGACAAATGGTTTCAGTCACATGCTATTAATGTAGATCCCAGAAGAGGCATCTTAGACCACGTATATCTCTAGCAAGGTAATATGAGCTGAACGGGGGCAGGAAAAGGACAAGGCTGGGGGGACCAGAGCAGCTGGGGACCAGAACAGCTGGGGGAGATCCACACTGGATGAGCTCTTCACTAGAGCTCCAGCAGAGGGGAAGTGGGGTGGGGAAATGAGGGAGGGGTAACATCTGGCCTAAGGAAATGAAAAGAACCAAATGATCAAATCTAAATTATTGATCATGGCATTCAAAGCCCTCCACAGTCAGTCCATTGTCCTTTTTCCAGCCTTATCTCCTATAATCCCCTCCACAAAGTCTGCATTCCAGGCAGGCTGGACTACTTTCCCTCCTTTATTCTTTTCTTCCCTTTCTCCCAGAGACTGCCCCCCCCACCCCAACTCGGAACAAGTCCCTCCTCCCCTTCCTTCCAATCTCCAGAAGCCAGCTCCTCCAGGAAGGTTTTGTGTACTTGTCTAGTGCCCCCTATTAGATTGTAAATTAAGCAAGGATTATGTTGTGTCTGTCTTTATATCCCCAGTGGTGAGCACAAGCTCGGGTTATTGCACATACTGGATATTTAATCAATGTTTGTTGAATGTATTATAGGATCAGAGGTGAATGAGATCTCAGTGGAACAGAGGAATACTGGCTCCACTTTGCAGGAAAGGCTAGGACAGACACCAAGGGGCCAAAGGCAGCAGAAAAGGGACCAGGGATGGGAGGATGATGTAGGGGTGGGAAAGAAAGAAGCCACAAAAAATATCAGAGTCGGGAGGGCTCTTCAAATCCGATGTCAGACAGAGGGACCAAGAGTAACATTCAGAAATAGGAGGGACCCCAGAGCACAGTGTCAGAGCGGGGAGAGATTTAGGACACAGGATGTCAGAAATGGGAGGTTCCTTGGAACATGGAATGTCAGAGTTGGGAGTGCCCTTAGAACCCAGGAGGTCAGAGCTGGGAGGGCCCTTAGAACCCAGGAGGTCAGAGCTGGGAGGGCCCTTAGAACCCAGGTCAGAGCTGGGAGGGCCCTTAGAACGCAGGAGGTCAGAGCTGGGAGGGCCCTTAGAACCCGAGATGTCAGGGCTGGGAGGGCCCTTAGAACCCAGGAGGTCAGAGCTGGGAGGGCCCTTAGAACCCAGGAGGTCAGAGCACAAAATGAATGGCAAAGATGGGAGAGACCTTAGAACACAGAATGTCAGAGCTGGAAGAGATCTTAGAACATGGGATGTTAGATCTGTGAGAGAACTTAGAACACAGAATATCCAAGATGGGAGGGCCCCTAGAACATGGAATGTCAGAGCTGGGAGAGACTTAAAACACAAAATGGCAGAGTCAGGAGAGGATTTGCAACATGGAATGTCAAAACTAGAAAAGGCCTTAGAAATTCAATGCTAAAAGTATTTATTAGAAACCTACTAGGACCTTAAGATATAAAGATAAAATCAAAACAATCCCAACCCTCAACGAATTTTCTAACTATGAAGGGAACCAATATATCTTGAGATAAATACATCAGTATTTATTTATTTATTTTGGTCAATTAGTCGTGCCTGATTCTTCATAGTTTTCCTTTGTTTTTCCTTGCCAAAGATACTAGTTTGCCATTTTTTTCTCCATCTCATTTTACAGATGAGGGAACTGAGGTAAACAGGATGAAGTGACTTGCCTAAGATCACATAGCTACTAAGTACCTGAAGATGAACTTAACACATTTGAACTCAAGTCTTCAAGTCTTCCTGACTCCAGGCCTGATGCTCCAGCCACTGCACCAACAAATGTTTGTGCATTAACTGTGTCATTCTAGCTCTTGATGGTAGCATCGGCCATTTAATAAGTTCTTGTTAAATTAAATTTAATTTCTTCTGCAATACATCTACCAAGTGATTATCTCTCTTCTGCAAGAAGGCCCCTAATGAAGGGCATCCCATTCCCTCCTAAGGCAGCTGATTCCATTTTGGAACCACATTCATTGTTATCAGGTTTCCCTGACATCGAGCCTAAGCCTACCTCTTGGCAACTTGCTCCTACCATTTGACCTATGAGCCAATGTGATCACATTGGAGAGAATTATTTACCCAAAGTCAGGAAGACTATGCTCAAATTCTGCTCCCAATTTCTCATGGCTGGATGACTCTGGACAAGTGATTTAACCTCCTAGTACCTCCAGGTGATGCTTTAAGACTATAAAATTGCAGAGAAGGTGCATTAGTAGAAGATATTTCTCACTGATGATGCCTATACTGATAAAATCACAAATTCAGACAAGGAAGGAAGGAAGGGAGGGAGGGAGGGAGGAAAGAAGGAAGGAAGGAAGGAAGGAAGGAAGGAAGGAAGGAAGGAAGGAAGGAAGGAAGGAAGGAAGGAAGGAAGGAAGGAAGGAAGAAGGAAGGAAGGAAGGAAAGAAGGAAGGAAGGAAGGAAGAGAGGGAGAAGAGGAAGGAAGGAAGGAAGAGAGGGAGAAGAGGAAGGAAGGGAGGGAGGGAGGAAGAAGAGGAAGGAAGGGAGGGAGGAAGGAAGGAAGGGAGGGAGGGAGGAAGAAGAGGAAATAAGGAAGGAAGGAAGACTAAGAAAAAAGAGGGAGAGAGGAAGAAAGGCAGGCAGGCAGGCAGGCAGGAAGGAAGGAACAAAGTTAAAGCTAAAACAGATTTAATCAAAAGAGAAAAATAAGGGAACTATTCTATATATCAGCTTATTGAGCAATATTGTTTTTGACTATTTAAAATAACTAGGTAGTAAAAGGTTGGAATATTGTGGTGGAATAGGAAAGAATGAATTGATAAAATTAGAAAAATATGGAAAGACTTGAACTTATGAAGGAAGATGTTATATACCTTCAGAGAAACAGAGGGCAAACAAGCATAGTACAACTTTACATAGCTACATCTGAATGAATATCTGTAGCTATGTCTATGAATATAGAAATCTATGTAATAAATATGTGTATGGATAGGTATGAATGTATATTGTATGTATATGTATGTTTGTATGTATATGTGTATATGTGTGTATTTGCATACATGTGTATATGTCCTCATTTAATTGTAGCCTACTGTTGTGGGGAAAGGAAGGGTGAAAAAAGAATAAAGTAAAAAGTACTCAGCACAGAACAAAAGAAAGTCTACAAGAAAACACAAGAAAACAAAACATGCAGTATTTATTACATAGGTTTTCTTGAAATGGAAATATATTGTTTCATATTTTGAATCCTCTCTTATGTTCTGTTGTGTACATGGCAAGTTTTTTATTTTCTTATTTTGTATTTAAGTTTAAAATAAAGAATGAAAGAAACAGAAAGGAAGGAAGAGAAAAAAAGAAAAGAAAAGAAAAGAAAAAAGAGGTCTTAATACAGCCCAGCTGATTTGGTTTATCTTTTAATGGGGATCTCCTTTCTGACTTCTCTACTGGAAAATGCCCTTGAAGGTAGGCTCTGAGTCTCTTGTATTATGAATCCCAGTTCCCTGATTGATCCTGGACAAGTCCTACAATATCTATGGGTCTCAGTTTCCTCATCTGTAAAAAGAACGGGTTCAATTCTTCAAGCCTATAATTCTGCTTCTGTGTCTTCCTGTGCTGAGAACTGTCCTCAGCAGACACTAGACCTCAGGAACTATTTACTGCTCCTGATGACTGCTGGGAGCCATCAGGTTCTGCAGGTTCAAAAGGCCCACTTGTGAGGAGGTACCAACTCAGATTTCCTCTGAATTTTTGGGCATGCTCCAGGCTCCAGGCTGCTCCTCAAACTGGTCCCTGGACAGAAATGAATTAGGTCACTCCTTGGTCTTGAAAGACAAACTGTCAGCCAACCAAAGTCTGCAGAGAGTGGGAAGAGGACAGCAGGATTCTTTCTGGGGGAAACCAGGCCTGATCAAGATCCTAGTTGCAGATAGTGTCCCTCCCATGCCGGAAAGAGAAAGTACAAGGCCCGTAGGGGAATAGAAAAATCAGAGAGAGGGGGAAAAGGAAAGAGAAATTAAAAGAGAGAAACCAACAGAAATAGAGAGACAGAGACAGATACAGAAAGATAGACAGAGAATCTGAAATAGATAGATGGAGACAGAGAAACAGGGAGATAGAGACAGAAAGAGAGAAATAGACAGAGCCAGGGAGACACAGAGAGACAGAGTTACAAAAAGACAGAGAGACAGAAACAGGGAGAGAGAGCCAGAAAGACAGAAATAAAGAGAAAGAAATAGACACAGAAAGACACACAGAGAGACAGAGAGACAAAGGCAGAGAGGAGACAGACAGACATAAACAGAGAAAGAAAAAAAGCATATTTACCGTGCACCTTCCAATAATAGACAGAAAATGGAGTAGATCGATGATTGAATCTTTTCTTGAATAGTTTGCTCCTGTGAGCCTCTGGACAGAGCAGCCAACATCTAGCTAGGGCAGCACAGAGGCTCTTCTCTTATTGCTGTGGGTAACCCCAGCCTTGGACCCTGAACAGAGCAAGGGAGGATGGAATGGTGAGAAGAACAGAGAGAGTCATGGATATTAAAGATAAGCTCTGGAAGGAATCAAGAAAGACCCGAACTCAAATCCTGCCTCTGACACTTCCCAGCTGTGTGATCATGGGAGCCTCTGTTTCCTCATCTGTAAATTGAAGATAAAAATGCCTCCGTATCTCTCTTCCTCCCAGGGTTGTTGGGAGCCTTGAACGAGATAATGGATGGAAATCTCTTGGCGAAATATAAAGAACCATATAAATGTCAGCTACCATTATTATAGTGGGCTGGAGGGGAAGGGGAGAACTGAGGACTGCAAACATCTGTTCCCTGTTTTCTGGGCATTTTCCTTTCATTTGTGCTGGAAGAGGAAGGTATATGGATGGTCGGTGGGCTGAATCTCCCCCAGCTCTGAGCCTATAAACCTATCAGGCTCCCTCAGGCTCCCCAGACCCATCTGTTCCCAGAGGGGGGACCGGTGTGAAAACAAATGTGGCATCTTTAATGCTTCCTCCTCTCAGCTGTAGGGCTGAGATTGGCCCCAGCCTGGAGAGTCCATTGTTTATCTTGGAAGAAACTCAGTTCCCTCCCTGGCTCCATCTGCCACTGGCCTGGAGAGGGTGTCAGGTTGCAGCAGGGCACAGTTTTGCAACTCTGTACCAATGAGTCCCCAGGGAGGAGAGCACACAGTGATTACCTCCCTTTCCTCTCAAGCACCTTCCTGCTGTCCTGAGCATCTCTTACCTTCCTCTCTTCCCTTCCTTTCTTTTCTCTTCTTGTAGGAATAGGGCAGCCAGGAGGCTATACCAAGCCTAGGAGCCTAGGTAACTTATCTAAGGCCATCAGTGGCACACGGAGACTGGTACCCTCCCTGCCAGTCTTTCTGAGGCACCTCTGTGCAGAGGCTGGGGGGAAAATGATGATTCATTCCACAGGGATGTGACTTTGGACTAAACTTGAGAGAGAAGCCAGACTAGCAGTAGGCAAATGCAGCCAGCCACTGGTGAGTTTCTTTAGAATAAGTAGATAATCCTGACGGGGCAGCTAGGTGGCTCAGGGGATAGAGTGCCAGAACTGGAATCAGGAAAATCTAAGTCTGCCCTCAGACCCCTACTAATTGTGTGACCCTGGGCAAGTCACTTAATCCTGTTTGCCTCAGTTTCCTCATCTGTAAAATGAGCTGGAGAAGGAAATGGCAAACACTCAAGTCTCTGCCAAGAAAACCCCCAATGGTCATGAAGAATCAGCCATAATAAAACACAACAACTTGACTCAGGAAAGACAAACCATTATCCTTCTCCAGGCTAGGAAAGGAAATAGGTCCCTAATCTCCTCCAAGCCTCTGTTTCTGATTGTGTGTGTGTGTGTGTGTGTGTGTGTGTGTGTGTGTGTGTCTTCTGTCTCTTTCTCTCTCTGTCTCTCTTCCTTCTCCTCCTCCTCCTTCTTCCTTTCTCTCTCTCTCTCTCTCTCTCTCTCTCTCTCTCTCTCTCTCTCTCTCTCTCTCTCTCTTTCTTTCTCTCTCTCTGTTACTACCAATGGAAAAAAGGAAAAGTAAGGAGGCCAGCCCCACCTGATTACAGGATATGGACTGCAAATGTTGGGGAAGGGGCTTTGAATGCCTACCAGAGGATTTTACATTTGGTCCTGGAGGTAATAAGGAACTATTGGGATTTGAGTAGGGGGATGACCGTTGAGCAGATTACTTTGACAGCTGAATGGTAGATGGACTGTAGGGGGAGAACCTGGTGGGAGAAAGACCACCCAGTATATATACGCAATATTCTTCTTCTCATATGAAGATTTGGCTCCACACTCCAAAGCCGATGCCACCTTGAAGGCATAGTGCCATTTCCCCAAGGTCTCACACCATGATGTCCTTCTCCTCCCCATCTTTCCTTCCAATTCTGCCTCCTTCTGGCATAATTAAATCCTTAGACTTTCCTCTTCATTATGGGTATCACCCCTCCCTCCTCCATCTTGCTATTTTTGTCTGAGGTGAAAAAATTCTAGTTTCAGCTGTACCCCAGCTCCAGGCTTGGGTGGGGTTGAGACTGGAGTCTGGAAAGAACTAATTAAACTCATTCCCCATGACCTTCCTCCCTAGGAGGCAGTCTGGGAGAGGCTCTGTGGACTACGTGGCAGCCTGAGAACAGGCCATGGGGGGAGGGGGTTTCAAGCACTTTGTGCCAGTTCTGCCTCCCAGTGGGTTCCACAGTAAAAAGACAGAGGGGGCACAGACAACACTTTCCTGAGAGGTTGGAAGCAGTCTGAGGAGCTTGGCACCGTGCCTGGTACAGTCAGGGGCACCATCCTAGCACTGCCTGCTGTGCCAAAAGCTTGTGAGGGGCCCCTAGGGGACTGTTGGCTCAGGGGCTGACGTTGCCCAATTCACTGATAACATGATCATTGATCAGTGGAGACTGAGAGGGACCTCCCAGGTTATGAGTCCGACCCATTCTATTTTATAAATAAGAAAACCGAGGTTGAGAAAATTAGAAAAGCTTCCCAAAGGTCAGACAGGTGGTAGAATAGCAGAGTTGGGATTTGGACTTGCAACTTCTGACCAGCTATGCTGCGTTGCCTGGTTCGTAATGAAGAGAGCTCAGAGCTGGGAGCCAGAAAGACCTGGATTCAAATCCCTCCTTTGGTCTAATGATGAAGCATATTACGGGCTTCCTGACAAAGGTGAGAGACTCAAGAGGTAGAATGAGACATGCATTTTTAGGTGCTGCCAATGTGGGAATTTGTTTTAGTTGATTATGAATATCTGTTCCAGGGGTTTTATCAGAAATTTTTAAAATGAGAGCAGGATGAAGGTGGGATAGTAAGGATAAGGAAGAAAAAAAAGAAAAGGAGGGAAGGGAGAAAGGAAAGAAGAGAGGAAAGAAGGAAGGGAGAAAGGAAGGAAGAAAAAGAAAGGGAGGGAGGGAAGGAAGAAAGAATGAAAGAAAAGGAGAGAAGAAAGGAAGAATAGATGGAAAGAAGGGAGGGAAGAAAGGAAGGAAAGAAAGAAGGAAAAGGGGGAAAGGAGAGGGAGGAAAGATGGATGGAAAAAAGAGAAGGAGGAAAAAAGAAGGAAGGAAGGAAGGAAGGAAAAAAGGGAAGGAGGAAGGAAGGAAGGAAGGAAAAAAGGGAGGGAGGAAAGAAGGAAGGAAAGGAAAAGGAAAAAAAAAGAATGCAAGGGGTCACTAGAGCATTTTTTTTAAATGCACAAAAGAAAACTAAAGGAAGTCCAGAAAGACAATCAAGAAAGATTTATTTATTATTTTTAACCACCTTCACCCCCAGTAGAATGGAAGAACATTGAGAGTTAGCCCTATTTTGGTTTTCTCTTTCCATAGTAGCTACTTAATAAATATTTGATGCATCACAGAAATTCAGAATTGTAAAGGACCTCAGTGGTCATCCAGTCTTGAACAGGTAGCACACCTGACAAATGGTCTTTCAGCTTCTGCTTAAATATCTCCAAGGGAGGAATCCACTCCCTCCCAAAGCCAGCCAATTCTCCTTTTGGGACCGAATTTTACATTAATTGAGGCTGACCCCACGCCAAAAAGAAAGACTGCACACACACACACACACACACACACACACACACACACACACACACCTCCAGGGAGGATCCAGCATGGAACACCTGGGAAAGGCTGTCTCCTTCCCCAGGAGCCTGGATCTCCTGGGGAGTAACTGCTCAAAGAGACCTTGTGGGCACACAAGCTCAGGCCCAGAATGTCACATCTCTTAATTAGGAGCAGGTTGGCCTCCAAGATGCTCTCACTCTCCTGAAGTTACCAAATCGGCTAATCACTGGGTGTACAAGGAAATGTACAGATGCCTGGGAGGCTCTAACAGAGTCCCTAAACCAGCTTAACACTCCCTCTTAATCCGCTTTAAGACAAAATGAGATGGTGAAGTACCTGGTAATCAGTTTTTAAGGTTAGAGACAATATCCCCACTCCAGCTGGTTGCCCAGAGCAACAGTGCAGGGCCTGAGCTGCAACCCAGATTGGATTACCTAGGATTTATTCATCCACATATATGTACTTACCCTGCCCTGCTGCTATGGTTCTTTGTGCTCAGAGGCTAGGAGGAAGTGGGGGGATGAGCATGGCAGGGTGGGGAGGGAGGGAGAGAAAGGGTGCAGGAGGGAAGGGAAACAGTTGAAATCTCCTAGAAGTGTGAATTCGGACAGCTCCATTCCTTTCTCTGGCTTCAATTGCTTCCTTCTACTGTAATGGAGAATTCTAGCCAGCATCTTCACCAATGGCTTTATTTTACAAAAGGGGAAACAGAAGCTTATTCACATGAAATTACTCACCCCAAATTGTACAGGTAGAAAGTGATACAGCCTAGATTTGAATCCCAGTTCACCAATTCCCAAATCAGCAGTCTTTCTCTCCTACCATACTGAAATCAATCTGAGAAAAAGTCAGAGGCAAGACTGCAAGCCACAGGAGATACAGAGACAAAAACAAACAAACATTGATCAGAACAAATGAGTTCCAGTCCTCAAGAAGCTTATATTCTTTTAAAGATTATTTTTATTGGAATCTTTCATTTTATATTACATTCATTATATTACATTCATTAAAAAAAAAAAAACATTCACTGTCTGGGGCAGCTATTCAGCATGGGAAAGAGAATGATGGAGCTGGAGTCAGGAAAAGCTGAATTTAATCCAGATTCAGACACTTTTGCTAAATGTCTCTGGTCAAATTATGTAGCCTTTCTCAACCTCATTTCTCTCATCTGTAAAGTATGAATAATAATAGCACCTACCTCACAGGGTGGGGGTGAGGATCAAATGGGATAATGCATGTAAATTGCTTTGTAAACCCTAAAGTGATATATAAATGCTAGCTATTATGATTATGAATATAACCTTCTCTGCTCCCCTACCCAGTGAATCTTTGTAACAAAGATTTTCAAAAGAGGGGGTAGGGGGAAGCAGGTCAGGAAAACCTACTAACATATTAACTATAACTTGACAGGATATAGAGTATTCTATATCTATAGTCTCACATCCAAGGAGTTTGTATTCTTGGGGGAAAGGCTATATGTACTCAGATAAATAAATGAAAGATAATTTGAGAGGAGTGACAGAGGCACAGCAAGAGAAACAGAGAAATTGAAAGACAGAGACAAAGGGGAGAGAAAGGAAAAAAGAGGAAGATAAGAGAAAAGAGAGGAGGAATGAAGACAGACAGACATAGAGAAAGAGACAGACACAAAGAGAAGGAGGGAGAGACAGAGGAGAAAGAAGAAAGACAAAGACAGAGAGAGAGAGAGAAAGAGACAGACAGACAGACAGACACAGAGAGAGAAATACAGGGAGAGAGAAGAAACAGGGAAAGGGAGAGAGAGGGAAGGAAAGAGAAACAGAGAGAAAAAGAGGGAGAGAGAGAGAGAGAGATACAGAGAGACAGAGACAGAGATAGAGAGATGAGCTTTAAAGACAAAGATTCCAAGAGATAAAGGTGAACAGGGAGAATATTTCAGGCATGAGGTTCCTTCCTTCCATGTATTTAGGATGTATTTAGATACAGACTGGACTAGACAGTTTCTCTCTTTAAATACCAACTTTCCACCTTAACCTTTCATTTCAAAATTGCCTCTGTCCACCCAACAATGTCAGGTAGTACTTTGCTTTGCCTGTGAAGACCCAGAGGGCTATCCACTGCTGCCCAGTTCTTCTGAGGAGGATCAGGTCTGATCTGTATCCTCTCCAAGCTTCAGATTCCTTATCTACAAGATGAAGCAGTCTTAAAATACTTCCAGTCCTATGAACCTCTAATTCTTCTCTGGGTCCTTTTTCCTCCTATAGAAAAGAACAAGATTGAATTCGATAGCCTGAGACCCTTTACAGCATTAAACAGCTGCTTTTATGGTCCTTGGAAGACAGTATGTCATAAAGGCTTTTTAAAAAAAGACACAGATTCAAGTCTTGCTTTTTATAAAAATCAGTGACTCTGGGCAGTTCCAACAGTGCAGAGAAAGTGCTGACCTACATGGTGCGGGAAATCTCAGGCTCAGACATTTACTAGCTGAGTGATCCTGGCCAAGTCATTTAATCTAAATTTTCCCCAACTTGCTCATTTGTAACATAGAAATAGTAACCGCACCTACCTCCCAAGGTTGTTGTGAGAGTGTTTAGCACAGTGTCTGGAACACAGTAGGTGCCAGATAAATGCTTATTTTCTCCCTTATCCTTCCCTGTGTCAAAGATACTTCCCGTGCCAGAACGGACCGCCTGCTTCCTCTCCTCCCCTCCCCCCACGCACTGGTGCAGTGTGTCATGGTGTGTGTCACTGTGTATCAACACAATTCTATGATTACAATGACGTATGTGATACTGTAGCCTTAGGGAAGTGTGTGGGAGTGTCAATGATGTGGATGTGTCGTTGCTCTGCGTCTATGGGACAAATTCACAAGCAAAGCTCCTAAGATCTGGGACCAGCCCTGCTGGACCCGAGGTCTGATGAGCACTGAGAGGAAGACGCCTTGCTTTCGTGAGACAGCTTCTGGTACCCTACTGACGGAAAAGGAAGCCTTTATTTGGGAAGCTTTCACTGGTCCCGGCAATGACGGAAGTGTCCACAAGATGGCACTGTGGGAGCACAGCCCTGTCCTGGTCCTAGAGACCAGAGCTCCCCCTTCATCCCCTCCCCGCCCCCGCCCCAAAGCCCTGGAGATTGAGATCCTCCACCCCCATCGCACCCCACCCCCTTCAGTTTTTCCCCATCCTAGCCCTGGAAAGCACGGCCCCTCCCCCTCAGGTTCTGGGCTCCTTGGTCTCTGCCGCCCTTCCCAGATCTGCAGTCTCGGAATACGGCTCATTTCTCTCCAAAGATAATTTATACCGGGAGCGAGTTGGGGGTTTTTAGTTTTTAGCCAGAATTCGGCCAGTGCATCTCAGAGGCTGAGTCACTCTTAATTCAGCTGCTTCAGGGGGCTAAGGACAGATCAGAATGGGAGGGGATCCGAAGAAAAGGGAAAGGGCACTGGAAGGAATCCTGGGGATCTTGAAAGCCCAGAGGTTCTCAACATATGGTCCTTTGACCCCTCGCGATATCTGAGACCTTTTCAGGGGGGGTCCCAGAGATCAAAACTATTTCCAAATAAAATTAAGACGCTTTAAGACTAACACTGCGAACATAAATAAATATAACCCAATAAGAAAAGTTTGGGGGATGAGCTGTCTATAATTTTTAAGAATCTACAGTTGTTCTAGAACCAAAAAAGTCTAGTCCAATCCCTTGGTTTTTTAAAGGTAAGGAAATTAAAGTTTTGAAAACGGGAAGTCACTTCTTCAAGGTCACTTAGATGAAAAGAGCCTCACAGAACTGAGATTTCCACCAGCACAAAGTCATCAAATTCTGGAAATGATGGAGCTCCAAGGGACCTTCCTTACTAAGCTGCTCCAACCAGCTCATTTTGCAGATGAGGAAACCAGGCTCTAAATTAGCTCCTTCAAGGTCAGAGCCCTAAGGCTTGGGACTTACTATAACTCTATAGAGGTTGATTTGAGGCAATAGGGGGACCTCCCCTGCTAACAATGGGAGCTTGGAGATTTCGAGGTCCTTTCACACCCCCACAAGCAGTTAGTCCCTGCCCTATTATAGCTCTATGAGAGGAAGCCATGACTAGGATCCAGGGGTCCCTAAGCCAGTTTCTTGTCCCAGAAATGCCAGATGACATTGCTCACTGTGTGCCCTATTTTGAAGAACACAACCAAAAACAAACGCCTTTAGTAAGTTTCCCTGAAACACTGTCTTCTAGACTTTTGTTTCGGAGTCCTAAAGACACAGTATGTCAAAGTGAATAAAGAACAGATCCCAAAGTCAGAAATTAATCAAACATTTATTAAGTGCCTATTAAATGTAGGCCGTACCAAGCACTCAGTATACAACAGAGGTCAAAGACAGCCTGTCCTCAAGGAGCTTACAATCTAATGGAATGATCAGGTTCAAGTCTTGCCTTAATTCATACTGATTGTGCTGCTCTGGACATATTGCTTCACTTAGTGTCCCTAGGGTATAGCTGTAGAGAAAGGGTCAGCCTATTTTGGGAATAGGAGCTTCCTCACATTTGACCTTCTTCCACCAATGAAATCACAGATCCTTGTCCCTTCCCCTGTATTTGAAGCTAGCTGTGCTATTATTTTATTCCTAGGCTAAAGTGCAAACTCCTAGAGGGCAAGACTGTGCTTTCATCTTTCTCAGAACAGTGTTTGGCTACTTTGGGAATAACATTAATCAAGGCTTTTTCTTTCATGTTTCATCTAAATTTTGTATCTTTCCTCCCTTATCCCCACCCCACCCCCAGAATCTAGCGCAGTGCTCTGCACACAGTAGGCATTTAATATATGTTGTATCTGGAACTTCTTTTGATTTCTTCACTATATCCCAGCCCTTGGCAACCAATTCCCCTTTTTCAGTTTTTGTTTGTGAGCTTTTTACCATTAGACTGTCAGCCCTTTGAGGGCAAGGACTATCTTTTTCTTTTTCTTTTTTTTAATTTAATTTGTATCCCTGATTCTTAGAACAGCCCCTGGCATGTTGTAGCTATTTAACAAATGTTTATTAATTAGTCATTATTTGTAAAGGAGCACAATTCAATCAAGTCTGAAACTTTCACTGATGGCTCTCAGTTCTGCTAGCTAGATAGCAAAGTAGGCCCAGAGCCAGGAAGACCCGATCATATCCAGCTTCAGGCCCTTGTTAGCTGTGTGACCCTGAGCAAGTAAATCATTTAACCTCTGCAAACAGAGGTTAACTTTAGTTTCCTCTTCTAGAAAATAAGGATAATAACATCTCTTACTGTGAGATTCAAGGTTGTTGTGAGATTCAAAAGTGATTAATACTTGTAAAACACTTAGCCTGGCATAGAATAAATGCGATACAAATGCTTATGCTCTCCCTGCTCCCTTTTTTTCTTCTTCTCTGGAGTTAAGATGGGAAAGTCTATCCAGAGGACAATCCCTTAGAGGTTAATCATTCTGCCCAAGGGAAGGCAGATAATGAGTGGTAGAATTTGAACCCAAATCTTCTGGCTCCAGCACTAGGAATTGAATTGGCTCTGGAGCAGTGTTTTTCCCACCCCAGCTGTCTCAGAAGATGCTGAAAGTTTCCCACACAAGCAGAAGCGATCTCCAAATTCATTAAAGACCACTTTCTCAGCCTTAGTCATTCCCAGCAGGCTCCTCTGATCTCCTGGGAAATCAGCCCAACATTTCCCTGGGTAGTTTTCATGAAGAAGTCAGGAGACTCATTAAACTCCTTTGCCGAATACAGCCTCAGAGGGGAAGGAAGATGTATTTGTAGGCCAAAAAAAAAAAAAAATCCTCATGGGGGAAGAAAAGCAGGATGGGAGGGGAGAGACGTACTGAATTAGCCAGGCTGGGCAACTCTACCACATAAAATCTATGGATTAAAATACTCTCCTCTGCCCTTTCCCCTTGTGATCCCGGAGTGAGGAAGGAGTTCCACTGGCAGACTAAAGAAAGGAGAGGAAAAGAAAGTCATAATGATTCTGAAGTGCTCATCTCTCCCCAGAGGAGCCAAGGTCAGGCTGGTAAGATTTCTGGTCTCTGTCCCTAATCAGAAAATGGAGGTTAAGAGAAGAAGAGACTTGTCCATGATTATATAAGTAAGAAGTGCCTGGTCTGAGATTTGAACCCATGACTTGTGATTAGCTATGAAACTATGAAATCCGTATGCAGTCTGAGAAAGAGACAGACAAAGAACAGATAAAGAGATAGAGACAAAGAAAATAGACTTCATTTTTTTTCGCCTTTCAGATCTAACCTAGATCTAACAAGAGAACCTAAACTCTTGTCATCCTTCAACAGTTAATAGGGGCCAACTCCCAAATGCAGTACATAATCTCTGCGTTATCTTGGTCCAGTAATTTCCCCTCTCAGAGTTTGAGCTTGTCCACATAAATAAATAAACGAATGGAGGAATGAATGAGAAAAAAGATATTCATTAAGAACTTGTGCTCTAGGCACAATACCAGAGATACAATACAAAAATAAGACAATTCCTGCCTTCAAGAATCTTATATTTATATTTAATGCACTATTTATATTTTATATAATATTTATTATTTATATATCTATTTGTGTGTTGTTTATGGAATAATAAGTAATTATTAGATAATATATAAGTAATAATGATTATAAATAATTATTTATATGATATAAAGCAAAGTAATATATACAAGATGGGTGCCTAAGGAGGGGAGTTGGTTTGGGGAACTCCAGGAATGGTGAGATGAGCTATAGGCTGGCTGATTGTCTTGGGGGAAGGGGACTTGTGGAGAGGCAAGAGTTTCCTGGTGAATGACTGCATGACATGCACGATGTGGTTGGAGCTGGCTAGCTAGATATGATGTGTTAGCAGAGTTTGCTCACCAATCTTATAACCCTTCCGCAAAATGAGAGGGTAAGATTAGTTAGAAGGTTTCTGAGGTTTGTTCCATCACTGACAGATCAGAATTCTAAGTTGAATATAAGCTAAATTTCCTGAGTCAAAGCTTGTTTTAAGTGCCCCAGGGACGTTGTCCTTCATAATGGAGGAAATGGCTTGCAAGCAAGGAGGCAAATCAGACACGTGTGCAGGGGACACCCCCACCAGTGGAGGAGTCCACTTTGGAGTTAGCTCTCAATTCTTATTCCAATAACTATGCAGTGAACTGGAGCCCTGACAATGAGAGGTGACAGCAACAATGTGATAAGTTGGATTCACAGCAAGAATTCATGACCAGAACTTGTCCGGGCTTGTCTGATCTCAGAAAACACCTGGTCAAAGCAATACGAAGAATTCTGGGGTTTTGCTGTGGCTGAGATCATGCAGAGGGTGAGCGCAAAGGATTATTGTTATGCCAAGCTTGGATATCGCTTGTTGTTGGGTCTTAGCTCTGGAAAACAGGGAATCTCCTAATAGCTTGACAGGAAGTTGGAATAGATGACCCTTCTAATTCTAGATGTATGAGCCAAAGCATTTGAAGAGGGATTCTGTATTCATGCTCCATTCTGCCATAATGTAAGATATTTATATGTCATTTTCCTGGGAAGCAGGATTTACCTAGAGCCAGAAAAGGAAGCATTTATACACTTCTTTTTTTTAATATTTTATTTTCTCCCAATTATATGTTAAAACCATTTTAAACATTTTTCTATGTTTTGAGTTCCAAATTCTCTCCTCCCAAAGATAGTAAGCAGTCTAATACAGCTTATACATGTGCAGTCATTTAAAACACTTCCAAATTCATCTGTACTCTGCTTAATGAAAATGGAGACCGAGACTCAGTCACAGAACCAAAGTTGGAAGAAACCTATTATCTGACTTATCCCTGAACAAGAATTCTTAAGGTGGATGCAGCTGGAAGAAAAATGAATTTAGGTGCAGAAACAGAGGTTCTATGTGACATAGATAGTCTATGTGAGCAGGTGAGTGAATAAGAAAATCTTTCTGGATCTTGGTTTCCTCATCTAGAAAATGACATGGTTGGAATAAATGATTTCAAAGGGCCATTCCAGGGCTAATCTTTTAGAATCATATGATCCACACGGGAGGGTTCTTATTTGGGGAGCCATGAACTTGGGTATTAGGGGGGAAATGTTTATTTGATAAATGTCTTTCAAAATAATCAGCTTACTTTTAAATTCCATGGATTTTGTATGTTTAATAACATTATTCTAAAAAGAGATCCATTAGAATATCCAAGGCATCCAGAACACACAAAAAAGCTAAGAACCCTAGATTTGTTCTCTTTCTCTCTCTCTCTCTCCTCTCCATTAATTTATTCATCATTGGTAAGAGTCTCTGTGTGTGTTTGTGTATGTGTCTGCTGTGAGAGAGAGAGGAAGACAGAGAAAGAGAAAAAGAGAGAATGTGTGTGAGAGCAAAATGGACAAAGAGAGAGAAAGAATGAGAATATGTGTGTGTGACTGTGTGTGTGAGAGAGAGAGAGAAGAGAGAAGAGAGAGAGAGGGAGAGAGAGGAAAGAGAGAGAAGAGAGAGAAAAAGAGAAAGAGACAAACAGAGAGAGAAGAGAGAGAGAAGAGAGAGAGAGAGAGAGAGAGAGAGAGAGAGAGAGAGAGAGAGAGAGAGAGAGAGAGAGAGAGAGAGAGAGAGAGAAAGAGAAAGGGGGAGAGAGAGAATGAGAATGGGTGAGTTCTGAGAGTTCTGAGGATGTGAAAAATAGCCTTATGGATAAATATCTCTAATTTTTACAAGACGACTTGCCTCTGGATCCATGAGTTTCCCAGTGGAACTCTCACTAGAGTGAGGTGACAGGGGTCCTCAAACTACGGCCTGGGGCCAGATGCAGCAGCTGAGGACGATTATCCCCCTCACCCAGGGCTATGAAGTTTCTTTATTTAAAGGCCCACAAAACAAAGTTTTTGTTTTTACTATAGCCTGGCCCTCCAACAGTCTGAGGGACAGTGAACTGGCTCCCTATTTAAAACATTTGAGGACCCCTGCTTGAAATCCCAGCCCAGACCATGCTTCAGATCCCATGCTATTGTTGACCCAGGCCATCTTGGCTCTGCCTTGCTGCTGCTGCTGCTTCTCTCCACCCATCATAAGACCCAGTGGGGCCCAGTCTGAGAATCTGAGAGTTGGAAAGGGCTTCAGTTAACCCAGTCCCTTATGAGAAAAGAATTCCTATGATCACATACCTGACAAAGAGATAGCCAGCTCAGGGCTTGAAGATTTCCAAGAAGAAAGCCATTACCTCTGCAGCCTGTTCTCCTGTAGGACAACCCTCATTGTTGGGAAGTTTTTGCTGACCTCAAATGTAAAGTTGCTTCTCTAAAGTTTCTTTCCATTGTTCTTAGGTCTGCCCTCCAGGGCCAAACGGAACAAGTCTAATCTTTCCTTCACATGACATCTGGAAGATAGCTATCATGTTTCCCCTGAGTTTTCCAGGCTGGGCACACCCAATTCCTTCACCCTCCAGGTGGAATCTCTAAAAATCATGCCCCAGTAGATGGGGAAATTCTTCCCAACTCAGATTTTGAACTCCTACCCTGGGGTTGAACTGTCTTGATTGGCGAATTTAAAGAACAATAGCAAATTCAACTGATCCCCTATAATGCAGGACACAATAATGCAGTCCTGTCTTCCGTTGTTTCTAAATCAACTCATATTATTATAAGTTTTGGGCAAGCCATTCAACTTTACTGATCCTCAGTTTGTGCATCTGTAAAATGAGGGTATTGAGTCGTTGTATGTGACTAGGGTGGAATACTATTGTGCTGTAAGAAATGATGAGCAGAATGCTCTGGAAAGACTTACATGAACTGATGCAAGGAAAAACGAGCAGAACCAGACCACTGTATACAGTAACAGTAATATTGTTTGAGGATCTACCATGAATAACTTTACTATTCTCAGCAATACAACGATTCAAAACAATTCTGTAGGACTTTGATGAAAGGTGCAGTCCATCTCCAGAAAAAGAACTGGTAGAACCTGAATGCAGATCAGAGATATTTTTTCTTTACTTTCTTTATTTTACTTGCGATTTTTTTTTTGGTCTGTTTTCTTTCACAGCATGAGTTTTGCATGGTTTTGCATGATTAACCATGAATGACCTATGTCAAATTGCTTGCCTTCTCAATGGAGGGGGAAAGAGGAAGGACAGAGAAAATTAAGAACTCAAAATTGAAAAACTTAACATTGTTTTTACATTTAATTAGGGAGGAATGAAACACTAAAGTAAAAATAAAGTAAAATAAAATATAATGGACCAGATAGCTTCTGAAATCCCTGCCACATCTGTATCCATGAGCTTGTTATAATCTTATTGTGTCCTTGTGGTTTTCCAAACCAATATCCCTTTCTCTGGTCACTACTACTCTTTTGACACTCTCTTCTGTTAGAATGTAAGTTCTTTGAAGTCAGGAGATGGTTTTATTTTTATTCTTGTATTTCTAGGCTCAGCACAGTACATAATTGGTACTAAGCAGTCAATCAATAAACAATTATTAAGCACCCACTATGTGCCAAGTACTGTGATAAGCATAGAATATAAAAACAAATTTAAATAAAAGACAGTCCCAATCCTCAAGAAGCTTACAATTTTTTAAGAGAAGGTAATGGACAAGGGGAAGCCGATAAGAAGTTGGGGATGGAGACAAGGGGAAGATACCTTGCTGGGGTAGAGTGGAGAATTCCAAAGAAATCTAAAATCAGTGCAGCTGGTAGGAAATAGGGAGGAGTGTGTTGAGCCCCATTTTAAAACAGAAGCTCTAGAATCATGGCTCTGCCCTTCAGTCAGAGGGGCAAAGGGTACTGATGAACCTGAGAACCAGATAGATTCAATCTTTCAGGACAATGAGATTCCCTAATGATGAGTTTCCTGAGGAAGAAAGGCATGATAGAGAAGTTCATAGAAATCCAAAAGTAATATAGCTGATGGAAATTAGAACACTATAATTTTTATTCATTCATTCATCCATCCATCCATCCTATTCACCCATCCTTCAATCACTCATCATTCACCATAACAAGAAACAGAATTCTCAGGTAAGTCACTCGGGTGGGAGCTTACATCTCTTTGGAGAACAACTTTGAACAAATCTCCAATTCACCAAATTCAGCCTTGGGTGGGCCTGAGCTTTGAACACAGACTAAAGACCCCTGAGATAAGGCCCAAGGTAGGCAGTAGAGAGACTGCTGGCAACTTTCCTTACCACACCACTCCCACCCCTCACAGGGTTATGTGGCTGAAAAGTAATTACGGCACTTCCTTCCAATCTGGGAGACCATCCAAAGGCATTTAACCCAGTAACAACAGGGCCTCTCTTCCTTTACTGCTCCCCTCCCTACTTCAGTAGAACAGAATGGGATTGTTTAGTCTACCTTGGTGTGTATTACTTTCCCCTGGACAGAAGCCCAATCCCCCTAAATATTACTGGGGGTAGGGCAGAGTGGGAATAGAATGTCATTCTATGGGATAGTCATTCCCACTATCCCATATAGAAGTGAAAAGTGATGGTGGTCATCTTGCTTAAACTCTTATTTATTTTACAAAGAGGAGGAAACTGAGGCTGAAAGTGACTTATTCAAGATCATTTGGGAAGTGAGGAACTGAGGTGGGTTTCAGAACTATATTCTCTGACTCCAAATCCCAGGCAAGGATGTAAACTTGGTCCCTTTCAATCTTTCCAGTTTTCTTTTTATTAAATATTCAATTTTGGGAGTTATATTCAAACTGTCTCCCTCTCTCCTTCTCCACCTTGTATTAGAGAAGCCTAGTCTTTAGTCCAGTTTTTTATGAGGAATAATTCATAAAAATCATAAGTTTGGAGAAGGGAAGGGCCTTGGTGATCCTTTCACTCAATGTCCTCATTCAACCAGAAAGGAGAGATCTTTTATTCAAGTTCATACTGAGAGGACAGAAAAGATGGGATTCAAACTCAGGTTTATTGACCCCCAAATCAATGTGTTTTTCATTATCCCTAGGTTTCTGTTTAAAATTGAATTTCCCCCTCAAATAGAATAGTATACAAGACATAGTGCCAGTCAGTCAACTGGCATTTATTTTTTTTAATTTTCAATAGTATTTTATTTCCCAAATACATATATAGTTTTCAACATTTATTTTTGTAAGACTTTGTGTTCCAAAAATTTCTTCCCTCTCTTACCTCTCCCCTCCCCAAGACAGCCAGCAATTTAACATAAGTTAAATATGTGAAATTCTTTTAAACATATTTCCAAATTTGTCATGCTGTTAAAAAAAAAAAAAAAAAATCAGACCAAAATGGAAAAAAAAAGAAACAAACAAAAAAGTGAAAATAGTATGCTTTGATCCACATTCAGTCTTCATAATTCCCTCTCTGGATGTGGATGGCATTTTCTATCCTAAGTCTATTAGAACTGTCTTGAATCACCACATTGTTGAGAAGAGCCAAGTCGATCACAGTCGATTATCACATGATCTTGTTGTCATTGTATACACCATTCTATTGTCAACTGGCATTTACTAAGTGCCTGTTACTGTGCTAAGCACTATACCCCCTACTCCAAGTTTTATTCACATTGGGATGTCAGATCCCCCAAAATCTAAAAGGATGGTGTTTTCTATTTCTCATGAGCCCCCACTGGTGTACTTCCCATTGATTATTGGCTAATCTTATTTAGCTTTTAGAAAGAGTACTTACTAAGTAGGTAGATAATAGCTGTTAGGAAAAGTCTTCCTAACTGGTCACAATCTCCCTATGAAGACATCCAAAGATGTACATATACATGCACATATATGTGTCTGTGTTTGTAAAGTATTATGTGTATAATTAACATGTAGTTGCTTTCCTGCTCTCTCCTGTATTGGACATGTGAGCTTCTTGAGGGCTGGGACCATGTTTTCTAACCTTTCTGTATATCCCCAATGGTTAACACAGTACCTGGCACTTAATAAGTACTTAATATTTACTTCCTTTCTTTTTTCAACAGGAAATATATTTTCTGCTGTGGCATCTGATTTTATACAATGACCCAAGCCACTAAGAAACTTTCAAATTTATTACATTATTAAAATTAAATTTATAATTTATTATTCATACCTAATTTATTTTTGATTGATGTAACATAGAGCTCTTATGTGATTTATTAGTGCGGGGATGAGTCCTCATCTTTACACATTTTTTTCATAAAATTTTACAGATTTCTACAGAAGCATCCGATGCTGATGCCATTTGAACCTCCTAGTCCGAGTCAAATGTTTCAGCCAGTTTCACAAACAACATATGTATCGGCCCTTTATATTCTCAATGATGGGGCAATCCGGTTTATTCCCATAGATCCCTTCAACTTGCACTATATAGGTCTATTTCCCACAGAGATTGTCTCTTCCCTGCCCACCCTGAGACAGGCCTGCCCACTACTCTTTCTTTTCTCCTGGGAACAGACCTTTGCCTTTGACTCTTCCCAGTCCTACTCCCATGTCTGGTGTTCTGGGGATCACCAGGGCAAATACGACCAGAGTTGAGTCCCCCAGAAGTTCTCACTGCCTGCAAGGTCCTGATACTACTAACATCACCAACCTTAAGATTACTCTTTATCGCTTCTCTCTGGACTGCCCACCATGAACTAGCACCCTGTTTGGGGTATAAAATCCCCTGCTATCCAGGGCTAACCGATCATGACTCAGAGGCCCCAAACACAAATCAGGACTGTCTCAGAAGCTGGGGAAGGGGAAGAGAGTAACTCCCTTTCATATACTGACCTTGATAATGCAGAGTCTGCCCCTCTGGGCTTTGGGATGAGTAAGGAAGGGAGAGGGGAAAGGAGCAGAGAGATGAACAGACCCAGTGTCAGGGGCAGGGAAGGCTGGGAACTGAGCTCAGCCTTCTGAATTCCACCAAGGAGAGACAATTGGCTCAGCAGCTGCTAACAAGACCACAGGGATTTTGGTCTCCAAACTGGCAGCTGCTGGAGAACAAGAGCTCTTACTCAGGGGCACAGAAGTCAGCTCAGCAGAGAAGAGTGTGCTAGCCCATAGAGACAGCCCATGCCCCGTGGCCCTGCCAGCCCTGGCTTCTTAGTAGGCGGTCTGTAATTACAGCCTAACCTGCCCACGGCTGCCTAGCCAGCATTTTAGAAGAACAGGGTTTGCCCTTTAAGCACCCAGATTTTATATTTTAACCTTCCTCTCTCCTAGCTCCACTCCTTACCTCTCCCTGCCTTGTCTCTGCCCACGCTAATCAATATCCTCCTTCACTCTTACTCACTAGGATCCTGTCACTGCCCTATCACTTCCAGGATGAAATATCAACTCCTTTTTTAGACATTTAAAGCCTTTCATGACTTCCCCGGCCCCTTCCAGTCTTCTTGCACTCTGAAACCCAGAGACATTGACTTTCTTGTTCTTTCTTCACCCAGCTCTGTCTCCCATGACTGGAATCTTCTCCCTCCTCATCTTCATCCCCTGGCTTTCTCCAAGTCCCAGCTTTAATAAGAAGTCTTTCTTTCTCTCATCCATGTGACAGCCCATCAAATACTTGAAAATAGCTAGCACGTTTGTAGCAGCTCTTTCTGTGGCAGCAAAGAATTGGAAAAGGAGCGGATGTTCATCAATTGGGGAATGGCTGAGCAAGCAGTGGTACATGAAGATAATGGAATAGTACTGTTCTGTAAAAAATGGTGAACAAGCCGATTTTAGAAAGGCCCAAAAAGTTACATGAACTGATGCTGAGTAAACAAACAGAACCTGGAATACCTTGTACCCAATAACAGCAAGAATGTACAATAATCAATTAGGAAAGGCTTGGTTCTTCTCAGTGGTTCAGTGATCCAAAGCAATCACAATAGACTTTGGACAAAAAATGCCATTTGCATCCAGAAAAAGATCTAAGGAGACTGAATGTAAATCAGCACATTCTATGTTCATTTCTTTTTCTAGGTTTTTTTTTCTCTCCCATGGTTTTCCATTTTTGTTCTGATTTTTCTTTCCCAAGATAATTCATAAATCAATGTGAGTTAAAACAAACAAACAAATCCCCAAAAAAAGAAAAGGGAAAAAAACTATGCTATACCTTTAGGCCACTAGATAGTGCCATAGTGCATAGCCGGGCATGGAGTCAGGAAGCCTCATCTTCATGATTTCAAATCTGGCCTCAGACACTTCCTAGCTTTATACTCCTGGCCATGTTATTTAATCCTATTTGCCTCCATTTCCTCATTTGTAAAAATGAGCTAGAGAAGAAAATGTATCTTTGTCAAAAAATTCCCAAATGGGGTCAACAGAGAGTTGGATCCAACTCAACAAACTCGTATTCAAAAACAGTAACAAAAAATAATGAACATCTCCCCTAGAGTTTTCCAGGTTCAGGGTCTGAAATTCCAACAGTCTTCAATATGACATGGGCCTGAGGCCCTTCACCATCCCGCTTGCCTTTCCTTAAAAGGTTATCAATGTCCTTCTTAAAGCATGGTGCTCAGGATGGCAAAAATGATCTCTAGCTGTGCTCTTGGCCTGGGAAGAGTGCAAGGGGGCCATCACTGTTCCCCCCTACCCATCACACCCCCAGTCCTATATACTGCTCCTCTCTCAATCCATCCCCAGATCAGACTCACCTTAGCTGTCATATAGAACTCAAAAAGCAGATAGGGATTGGGATAATAGGACTGCTTGGATGTCATCTTCTTTCATCAATTCAGGCAAAGCAATCACTGGATCCTTAACTTGACATTGTTTCCTCATCTGAAAATGGGTATAATCTTATCTGTAGCCCCTGCCCTTGAAGGTAGTTGCTACAGAGTCAAATGTGATTCGAATGTGATAACAATCAATTGAAAATCTTCAAATGTTATAGAAACGGCAGCTCTGGTTTGGGAGGCTGTTGCATAAATTGATTAAGGGGACAGATCTCACATAGCAAATGGAGAGAACTGATGAACATTCAACTGGCAACACCTCTAGAGGCAAAGAGGGCTCCTTGCCGGGTGATTCAGCTCAGCCCAATGGAACACATAATTCAAGTGGTCTGACTCAGAGGACTGATGAGTGAGCAAACAACAGAGTCCTGGGTAGGAAATCAGGAGAACAAAGCCGGGTGTTTTCTTCCTTTTTAATATTTGATATTTTTTTTAATTTGCAGCTATTTTATTTTCAACCATATTCTTCCCTTTCTCTTCCCCTTCCCCTACCCAAAAAGTCATCACTTATAACAAAGAATTTTTTTTAAAAAAGGAAAAGTAGAAGGAAAAAACCATTCAACCAAACAGATTAGTATGCCAATCAGTCGATCATTTATTAAGCATCTATTAGGTGCCAGGCACTATGCTAAGTGCTAATAAACCTAACATTATATGTAATGTTCCATATCCATGGTATATATTCAAATACCACAATTTATTCAGCCATTCTCCAATTGATGGGCATCCATTCAGTTTCCAGTTTCTAGCCACTACAAAGAGGGCTGCCACAAACATTCTTGCACATACAGGTCCCTTTTCCTCAAAAGAATGAATGTTAAAAATTGTTTTCACGAGTAATTGAAAAATAAAATATTATTTAAAATAGATTGCAGCTCTTTTAAAATTGATTTGCTCATATTTTTCAACCAGCTATCTATTGATTATCTCCAATTTAGCCTGTCTACATCTTGTTTGTACATAGTTTATTGGTATATTTTCTTATCCATATGACTGTGAGTTCTTTGAAAGTATCCCCCACACTTTGCACAGTGCCTAGTACATTACAAGTTCTATATAACAAAGCCCTTCATCATCATCATTATTATTATGTTGTTGTTGTTACTATCTGTGCCACCTTGGACAAGTCACTTAACTTCTATCTAAGTTAGTTTATTCATCTGTAATATAAAAATAAAATAATACTTATTTCCCAGGGTTTTTATGAGAATCAAATGATAATATTTGTTAAGTTCTTTTGCAAACCAATTTAAATGTTAGCTATTGTCTATCATTATCATCGTCATTATTATTCTCTAAAATCAAGTCCATGGCTGAGATTTAGAAAGAAGGGAAAAAAATTCTGTAAAACAAGAGGCTCCTGATTAAGCCTTAGGCCCCAGCCTTTCCAGGGGCCTCCCAGAATATCACTTGACATTCCTCCCCACTCTTCCCAGCTTTTTACTCCTACCCATTCCTGGTGCAGCTTCTCACACTGGGCTCATTTTTCATTTATTAACCAAAAGCAAAAACTCATTTATGCAGATCCTCCTTATTCTGAGTCTATGCTGACCTAGCATGGCTGGTCAAGTTTCCTTCCACAGTGGGAAGGAAGAAAAAAGGTTTACTAAGCAAATGGTCAGCATAAACAAGATCTGAAGAAGGATGCTTTAGCTTCTTAACAGAACAGAGCCTCAGCAATAGCTGCTGACACCCAAAGAGCTTCACTAACCCAGGTCCAGTGAGAGCCTCTGCTAGGTTTATCTTGGTCACCTCTGGACCCCTGTTGGCCAAAGTAATAAAATAATATTTCTCCTTAAGATCTTGCAATTCAGGTTTTTCCCTAGTTCAGACTATTTCCTCTGACATCCATTCTATAGCAAGAGATGGTTTATATAAAGGCTAGGAGCTTTAAGTAATCCAGGGGGCTGGAACATAGGATTTTTGAGTGGAAAGAAAGGTTGGCGGGAGGCAGTCCAGAGAGAACCTCAAGGAACAGGCTGAGGAATTTTGTGTTTCCTGCTAAGAAGCGGTAGAGAGCTTCTAAAGATTTCTGAGCAAGGATGGACGTGGTCAGACCTGTACTTTAGGTTATTTTGACATCTGCCAAGAGGCAGATGAGAAGCGATGAGGACATCCTTTTTCCAAAGGTGCCCACAGAACTATGGTTGACTCTGATTCCTGCATTTTAATTCCCAAAAAGTCATTCCAGCCTGTTTTGTGCTCTTGACTGGATGTGGTTGAACTGTGGGAAACAGGATTCTTGTTGAGGTGGGCACATTCTCCCAGTGTGGTCACGAGTTAAGGGGATTAGAAGGATTTGGCTCGGCCCTGATAGGCAAACTCTCTGCTAGCCCATCTCTCCCAGATGTCCAGGTTAATGCCCTGACAACATTTACTGCGGATTTTCAGGACTGATTCCTTCCTGCTTTGGCACAGGGGGGTGGGATATGATGCCAGCTGGACTCGTGACTGCATAGTCCAGTGGAAAGAGAACTTAATTTGGGTTCAATTCCCAGTTTTAACTGTTGGGAAATTTCCCTTGATGTTGAGCAGAAATCTGCCTTTCTGAACTTCCGCCCATTGATTCAAATTATATCCTCTGGGACCGAGCAGAAGATTCAACCTTTTCCCACTTGATAGCCTTTAAAATACTAGAAGACAGGTCTCAAGCCTCCAAGGAGATGAAGGACCAGGGAAGATTTTAATTCCTAACAATTAAAGCTTGGTCCAAAGCGCGAATGGGCAACCTCAGAGGGTAACAAGGTCACCCTCATTAGCAGCATTCTAGTGGAGATCAGCTGATCCCTTGTCAGAGGTGTGAAGGAAGGGATTCTTCTTCAAGTATAGATCGCACTGGATGACTCTTGAGACCCCGGCTGTCACTAAGATTTCATGATCTAGAGCTGGGGAAAATCAAAAAAATCACCCTATCCAATTCCTCCATTTTACAGACGCTGATGCTAAATCCCAGAGAGATTTTCCAAGGTCATTCAAGCAACCAGTGTCAGAGCAGGGATTTGAGACAGGCTCCTGTCTATAGCTGCCCATCGATCCTGGTTCTTTCTCTGGGACTAAGCAGAACCGGGCTGATCCCTCCATCATTTGACTTCCCTTCATATACTCGAGACACCATGTTGAAGAGAGGATTCTTGTTCAAATACTGACTGGATTAGGCAGTCCCTTTCCAAACTTGCAATAGACAGAACATGAGTTTGGAATAAGCAAGACATCTTCCTGAGTTTAAATCTGGCCACAGACACTCACCAGTGTGACCCTGGGCAAGCCACTTCATCCTGTTTATCTCAGTTTCTGCACCTGTAAAATGAGGAGGAAAAAAGAAATAACAAACTACTCCAGTATCTCTCCCAAGAAAACCCCAAAATGGGGTCACAAAGTTATACATGACTGAAAAATGACTGAATAACACGAGCACCCCCCTCTGAAGCTTTAGGATTCTGTGACCTTCATAAAATTTTTGGTTGGCAAACTGTTTTTTGTGGGTTCATCTTATTTCCCCAGCCAGACTCTTCACAGATAGAATTATGTTTTTAATTTCTTTTGTCTCCTCTATGGTGCCTGGGACAGGGCTGGATATGTGTGTGTGTGTGTGTGTGTGTGTATACACATAAAAATATACATGAACATATTAAGAGCCATGGCTCTTAATGAAGCCAGGACTAAACAAAGAGGGGGAAAAAGCTCTTTTCTGAAACTTCAGACTTTCTGATGACTAGCAGCTCAGAGGGAGATGAGACATAGACCAGAGACTGGTTCACTTCTGAAACAGGATTTAGGTCTGATCCTGGGCTCCATCTAGTGCTGAGGGTAATTGCTCTGGGAAGCATGTGGCCCTATTACTTGCTACCACGGTAACTTTGGCAAATCATTTTACCTTTCTGGGCCTCAGTTTTCATATCTATAAGGGAGGGAGTTGAGCTAGATGGACTCACTGGTTCCTCCAGTAAATGACAGATCTGACTTCCATTTCAGGGCTCAGTTTTTTAATAACTGACAATTTTTAGAAGAAAAACAGACAAACAAAAACACCATGTCACTTCATGATACACCTCCCTAGGATTGTACCTGATTCCCTTTCACACACATGCATTAAAGCCTGCTTTAATTTAATTAAAGGCTGTGGATATCCTTCCTAAGAGGCTGGGAGTCAACATGAGGGAAATATCTTCATGTATATTCCCAGGACCTAAAGTTCTGCCCTTGGGGCCTATGTCACCAGCCTACAAGCCTGTCTCTGGTCT
Organism: Antechinus flavipes; assembly: GCF_016432865.1. Taxonomy (NCBI): domain Eukaryota; kingdom Metazoa; phylum Chordata; class Mammalia; order Dasyuromorphia; family Dasyuridae; genus Antechinus; species Antechinus flavipes. The sequence goes on along the minus strand of NC_067398.1, from coordinate 681,912,696 downwards.
GGAGAGGATGGCCTAGGAAAGACCATCCCAGACCTTTCTCCAGGTCAGGGCTGCCCTAGAGTTCATGGTTACTGCCTCTATCAGCCAGAAATTCCTTCTCATCTAAGGAGATTTGCAGTATTTTTATCTTAAGCTTCCTTATTGCCTTTTCTGTTGCCCAAAGTAGGATTTCACTGAATCTCAGACTTGAAAGACACCTTAGTGACCATCTCATCCAACTCATATATACCTCATATCTCTCTAATACCTCCCACAAGGGGCCACCCAGCATTTACTTGAAGACTTGTGTGATGGGAAACTCTATTTTCTGAAATATTTGTTCTTTTTTAAAAATAGCACTGTCTCTCCAGTACTATAATACTCCCTAGTATTGAACTAACATCCACTCCTGCAAGATTTCTACGGTCTTCCTGGTTATACCCTCTAGAGCCAAGCAGAACAAAGCTAGCCCCTTTGCTCTTTGCATGATATTCCTCCAAACAGAGATAACTATTAGCCATGTGTCAGCCCCAGTTCAGTACAATATAACCTTCTTGAGGATAGTGACTGTTTTCTTTTCTTTTCTTTTCTTTATTCCCCATAACCTAGAACAATGTCATTTACATAATGGGCATTTAATAAATATTTATTTGGGTGTATATATATATATATATATATATATATATATATACACATATATATGTATATATATGAATACCCAAATAAATGCATATTTACATATGTATATATATATAATAGGTATTTAAGAAGTGTTTGTGTAATTGGATTGAATTCTTTCTTTTTGATTTAATAGTCCATATTTCTTCAACTGACCTGTGTATGACAAGAGTATACAGCCTTCTCTGGAAATCCCCCTCTTCAGGGTATACTCATGTTTGTCAACATCTTTCCTAAAACTTATCATCCAAAACTGAACATGATACTATTATAGCTCATAGGTCAGAGTATGGCAGCATCATGATCCCTTTAATTCTGGACAATATATTCCTATTAATGAAGCTTAAGATCATACAGATGCTGGATTCAATTTCCTCATTTATAGTGGTGATAATAATAGCACCCATCTCACAGGGTTGTTGTGAGGATTAAATGAGCATATAGAAAAAGCAGGCTATAATTAATGTGGCACACTGTTTGCTCATATTGAGTATCTGAAGCCCTCAAGTCTTTTTTTTCCCCACAGCAGTAACCTAGTTACGCCTCTTCCATCCTAAATTTGTACCACTGACTTTTTGAACCGGCATGTCAAACTTTATATTTATCCTGATTAATTTTCTTCTTTGATTAGCCTTTATCTTCTCTTCAAATTCTGATTCTTTTACCCCCCTCTCTTACTATTCCTTCCACTTTCACATCATCTGAAAATCCAATGTTCCTATCCCCTCTGCTCCCCCATAAGTTATTGGAGAAAATGTTGGAAGGCGTAGAACCAAGGACAAATCCCAGAGGCACTTCCTTTTCTTTTTCTGGGATGGAGGGTGGGATTCTAAGAGTTCTGGATTTGACAGGCAAGCCTTATGAACAAGTCCATGTCCCATCCCTACCATAGGTGTATCTTTGTATCACAATGCCCTTTGGGAATTGATAGGCTGGCTCTGTTCCCTTTCATTTTTCTAGACTGAAGAAGTCTTGTCTTCAGACCATAGAAGCCCCCCCACCCTCTGACCTCTCTTTTTTCAGCCCTACTCTGAGGCACAGAGACCAAGGCTATTCTCATATCTAAAGACAGAGCCTAATGAAATGAGGGAATCTGAGAGATCTTTGGACGTGGTGAAGGTCAGGAAGATATTCCCATTATGAAAGCATCTGAGATAACCCTAATTATCTGACGTTTGGCTGAGTACAAAGAGGGACAGAAAACAGGACTTGGTCCCTGGTGGTTCCCACTATAAAAAGTCATAAACATTGACACACAAATGAGAGAAAGGAAATTTTATTCAATAGAATATAAGCTCCTTGAGGGCAGGAATAATAAATAGTTAGCCTTTATATAGCCCTTTGGGCAGCTAGGAGGTACATAGTGCATGAGTTCAAATCTGGCCTCAGATTTACCAACTGTATGATCCTAGACACATCTCTTCATTTCAATCTGCCTCGATCTCCTCAATTTTAAAGTGGGTATCATAATAGCACCCATCTAATGATAATAATAATAATAATAATAGCACCCATCTAATAATAATAATAATAATAATAGCACCCATCTCTCAGGGTTGTTGTGAAGATCAAATGAGAAAATATCTGTAAAATGCTTAGCACAGAGCCCGGCACATAGTAGACAATAAATATGTGTAACCTTCTCTTTGCTTTCCTCAAGGTCTCATAAATCAGGGCACAAATCAGTGCCTCCTGGGACCCATACCCAGGCTAGCCCAAGGGCTTAGCCATTGGCCTGTGTTATGTAAATGCAAACCTTTTCTCTAGTCACAGCTGTCACAGATGAGCCTGGAAATATTGTTTTGAAGATCAAATTCAGAGTCCTCTGTTTGAGATTTAAAACTCTTCCCAACAGGCCCCTTCCCATTTTATTAGCCTTCTTATACACTTCTCCCTTCTAGAGACATGATGGCCCAGTCAAATTACTGTTTCTTATTTAGGATGCTGCACCCCCCACCTCCATACCTTTAAACTATCCCCACTCCTACATCTAAGATGTTCTTCTTCCCCTTTCTTTACTCTTAGAATCCCTGATTGAGTTGGAAAGTCCTGTGTGAAGCCTTTTCTGATCCACTCACTTTGTTAATGCCCTTTTTTCTCCCCCCCACCCCATTACGCCTTACCTTTATTTTATATTTGCTACTATTTTAAAGCAGTGGCAAGTGGGGAAACTGAGGGATGAGATATTAGTAAAGCAGGCTGGAAGACAGTTGATCACTCTAATTGTCTACACTCCAGCCTAAACAGGCAGTACTTTTCTTTCCCAGCTCTTCCCCTTGGGTGTGACTTTTAATTCACTTCCTCAACTCTGCAAGAATGGTTTTCCTTTTAAACCACCTTTGGAAAACAATGGGAAGAAAAAAGTGACCAAGTTTTCACCCTTCATACCAGTGGCAGCTCACCACAGTCTCTAAAACTGCTGCACTATTGCCTAGGAATCATGGAGAAGTTGTAAAATATGAAGCAATAATTCTCTTTTGCTCAGCTCTGAGAAAACATGCCAGGAAATGTTCCGCCAGTAATAAAAAAGAATGTTTCTTTCTCCTTCTGAATTAGCCCTTTCTCCACTGAACTTGAGTAATGAAACACATGAACCAATAACACAGGGGTTAAAAAATTGGCTTTCAAAAGAAAAGGGAAAGGGAAGCACCTAAGACCCTAAGAAGCAAAGATTTAGCCTCTCTATAAGGAACTGATACCATTCTCATGGGAAAAGAAAATGAAGAAGGGGAAATGTGGGGATCACCAGCCTTGGGTCTGCCTTCCCCTTTGGGTGAATTCGACAGAACAACCACCACCCAAACATGTCTCATGGACCTAGTATTCACCACTGTTGGCCCCCTCATTCTTGCTTCTTTCTAGTTTTCATGGCCAGACTTCTGTTCTATTGATCTCCCAAATCAGTTTCCCAGGGTACCATGTACTCTATTAATTTCATCCATATCACACTCACTAACCCAAGGCTCTGCCCTGAACCATCTTCTCTTCTCCCTCTGTATTTCACTTAGTGATCCCATGAGTTCAAATGGTTTTAATTATCACTTCTCTCCAAATTACTCTCAGATCTATTTGTCCAATATACTCTTTCAGTCTACACTCTTGCATTTCCAATTGCCTATTAAGCTTTTGAAACTGGATATTCTGTAGATATCTTAAACTCAACAAGTCCATTGTCTTTTTCTCCGTACCTTCTCCTCTTCCTAACTTGTCCATCACTGTGGAAGATAGCCATATCCCCATTATCCAGGCTTGAAACCCAAGTGTCCTTCTCAACTTCTCACTCTCACCACCACCCACTTCATATCCAGGCAGCATCCCTCTTTACAACCTCACTTTTGGATGCCCCCTTTCCTCCTCTGACACTGTTACACTCAACAGATGTCTTACCTCCTCAAACCTGGATAATTAAAATTGCCTCCTGGTTAGTGAAGATTCTACCTTCTTCAATCCTTATCAACTGCCAAAGTGATCTTCCTAAAGCACAGATCTGACCAGGTCACATTTCTGATCTTCTCAATAAACTCCCTTGGCTCCCTTATTACCTGCAGGATCAAATATAAAACCCTTTGGGGCTTTGAAAGTCCTTCATGATCTGGCCCACTCCTACTTTTTCAGTATCCCTACTTCTTACTCTTCTTCATGCACTCTTAGATCCAGTGATATACATATATACACCCATATATAGAGAGAAAGAGACAGAAAAAAAGAGACAGAGAGAGACAGAAAAGAGACACAGAGACAGAGACAGAAACAAAGAGAGGGAGACAGAGAGACATAGAAACAGAAAGACAGAGAGACAGAGACAGAAAGACAGAAATAGAAAGAGACAGAGAGACAGAGGAAGACAGAGACAGAGAGACAGAGAGAGAGAGAATCTCTCCTAAGAGAATGTAAGCTATTTGAAGACAAGAACTGTTTCATTTATGTATCCCCTGCTTGGTAGGGGCTTAATGAATATTATGTGCTTAATAATAGAGGCTTAAAGAATATTAAGCAATTTGTTGTAACTGAATTGTTAAGTGAATGACAAAACAAATAATACTGACATTTTCATGGCATTTTAAGACCTGAAAAGCAATCTATACATATCAGATTTGAAACTCTCCCTACTCCTCTTTCCCACTCCCATTCTCACTTTTGCCTCTTAGACTACCTATTTCTTTCAAGGCTCAGCTCAGGGGCCACCTTCTTTAAAAGCGGTTCTCCAATAGCTAGTGGCCTCCCCTCTGAAATATCTTGAATTAATTCCAAATATCCCTATTTAGTTTCATGTTGCACCTACCTGAGACATACAGGCTCCTGCAGAGCAGGAGTTTTGTATTCTGTCCTTGGTATAGTCTCTGACCCATAGAGGACACTAATAAATCCTTATTGATTGATTGATTATCTCATTTGATCCTTGACAACCCCGTAAGTACTCATGATATTAGCATCCCTGTTTTATTGATGAGGAAACTGAGGCTCAAGGGATGGCCTGGGGTCACCTACCTGGGAAGTGTCAGGGGGAGGATACAAACTCACCTCTCTCCGGATTCATTTTTTCCAACAGTTCTCAGCCTCTCTTAGCCTCAGCTTCCTGAGCTGAGCATCCGTGAGGATGCTGGCTAAAGGCCAACATGTCTGTCAGCCTTCAGGAGGTCCCATACCCTCCCTGCAGCAGAAATGATAAGGATGCGAGCTTGCATGGGGGATGAGGGCTGTTAGTTCCAGATCATGCAGTAGGAGTCGATTCTTGCAGCATCTGTGGCTATTGGGAAAGACATGAAGTTTGCTGCGTTAGGGCCTTCCTCCTTGGGAGGAAGCAGGGTTGACATCTTGGAACTGCCCTCGAGACCCAGGGGTACTGTTAGACCAAGGTGGTTCTGATGGTGAAAAAGGGTAGAAACAGTCCTGAGATGGGGAGAACCAGGCCAGGCTGGTGAGTGAGAGGTCAAAGACCTTGTGGGGAGTTACAGGGCCAGAGAGATGATGCATCTCAGTTCCCAGCATCTGCTCCTAGTGAAATAATGAAACCATAGATTTGGAACTAGAAGAGTTCTTAGCGGTCATTAAGTCCACACTCTTGCTTTTTCTTTTTTTGCAGATGAAAAAATTAAAGCCCAGAGACTTTATGGTCAAAAAGGTAGCCAGTGGCAAAGTAACATTAGAATTTGGGTTCAGCAACTTCAAACTCAACAGTTTTTCTACTCTACCTTAAGCAAATTCTTGTCAAATGGACGAACATTTACATTTAGAAGAAATTCTGGAATTTAGAAGGAATTCTGGTTTCTTCCCTTCACCTAGCTAGGACCTAAACAGGGAACATCTTACACAGGAAAGAATACCTCATCCTAAAAAGAATAACTTCCCATGGAGGAAATAGGTCAACATGGAAAGAACACGTCCAGAAAGAGGGTATGCTTGTTTCAATATCAAAAACCTCACTGAAGAGGAGACACCTCAGAAGTGGCACGTCACCCTAGAGAAGACCCTCAACAAATAACCCAAAGGCAAATAGAAATGTGGGCGATGTCCCCAAGACTCGATTTTTTGATCTGCAAATCATCGACATAGAAATGATCGTTGAGTTCATGGAAGCTGGTTAGCAAGACAGTATATTGAGGGGAAAGAGAAATGCATCTAGGATAGGGCCTTGGGGTAAATCCACCATTAGGGGCCAGGATATGGGGCCCATCCAGCCAAAGAGACTGAGAATGAGTAACCAAATGGGGAATGGGACGACCAAGAAAGAGCAGTGTCACAATAAGCAGGAGGGGAGAGAATGTACAGGCAGCAAGAAATCAAGGAAGTATAAAAGTGGAGAAAAGGACATTGGATTTGTCAATGAAGAGATCATTGGCAGCTTTGGAGAGAGCAGTCTCAATAGAAGGATGAAGTAGAAAATCACTTTCAAGGGCTAAGAAATGAATGAGAAGATGTAGAGGCAACAAGAGTAGATAAGATTTTTCTAAGGGGTTACTTTAGAAGGGAAGAGATACAGCATGATAGTGTCAAGTGAATTTCATTGTTATATTGGTGTGCGTGTGTTTAAAGACTGGGGAAGAACTGAATATTGTTGATGAGGAAAGATGAAAGATTATAGACAGGTGGAATGATGGTGGGGTTAATCTTAATGGAGAAAGCCAGGGCAGGATTGGATCAAAGGTAAAAGGAGAAGGGCTGATCTTGGAAAGAAGGACTCTCTCTTCATCAGAAGCTTGATTAAAGGGAGAGTAAGAGGATAATGACAAATCACCTTGAGATATATAAGATGGAGCTCATGAAGCATGACTTCTATTTTATCCACAAGATAAAAAGCAAATCCTCTGCTGGGGGTGGGGACAAAAAAGAAATGACCTCGGAGGTTTCATACTGAAAGGTTTGTCCAATAACATCACCATCTCTCCTATTCTTTCTCCAAGGTATTGAGCAAAGAATTAAAGAAGGGAGAATGTCTCCCTTCACTGTCAAGCTCCTGTTCCCCATCTTTAGGGTTTTAGGCTTGTGAGTGAACCCAGAGGCTTTTGGAAAGTCTTTCACATCCTACATAGGATCAGAATCAGAATGAAGAATTCCACTTTCTGCCTCATGCTGCTGTGACTCAGTCTTAGTTTCCATAGGCAATGGGGCAAATATCTGACCTGTTTTTCCTATGCTATCTACTATAACCTGACTACCCTGGCTCCCACTACCTGGAGGTCAGATATATTACATTTCACCACTCCCCCAGGGTTCTCAGATATCCTAAAGGAGTTTGAGGGTTGGTTCCAGCATCCAGCAATAGTATTCCCTCCAGTATTACAGGTGGTTCCACACACCTCAGTTCCATTTAAACTCTAACAGTTGGATTAGCTTTTATAAAAGAATATTAACTTCAAAAGGTATAAAATAGCTTAGCTCAATTCCTATAGAGCACAGTTTCAGCTGCAAGTCCAAACCTGGCCCTCCCTTGGGCTCCCAGGGCAAGAATCTGAGGCCCCCTGGCTTCCCAGGGCCAAACTGCGACATCCCACTTGCAATCCCGGGCATCAATGCCCTATTCTGGTGGGGCACCGAAAACTGCCAAGGATAAATTAAACAGAGCAGGAACACCCTCAAGCCCATTTCTTAAAGCCAGGGCAAAGATGGAGGTGGGAGAGGAAGGTATCTCCTAGTTCAGTTCAGGGTGCCTGCGCTGTGGGTGAACAATAATTTTGACCCTCTGAACAACAATTAGACAAGAGGCCCCAGGAAAGAGGATGACTGTCCAGGCTAGCCGGTGTGGGCTGTGAAGCCATTCAAAGGAGGTTACCCCCACAGAAAAGCAGGGAGCCTCCATGTTAGGTGGTCTGGATATAATAAGTATCAGGCCAGATTTGAACTCAGAAAGATGAGTATACCAGACTCAAGGCTCAGCACTTTATCCACTGCCCCAATGAATCATATTTTAAAAGGTATAGGAATACAAAGGAAAGCAGTGATAACTGAGATACAGTTGTCAAACTATATTTGTTTTAAAAGTCCTTGGACCCAGATTAGAAACCTCTATTCCCAGGAAAATCTTTTGCCTAAGATTTCCAGGCAGAAGAAATTCTCCACTTTTCCAGGAAACCCATTCTTCTGGACAAATCCCAGTGGAAAGAATGGTAAGACTTGGGAGTTGGAGGATCTGCATTCACATCCCATCTTAGAAGTTCATTCACTGTGTAAATGTGGCCAAGTAAATTTGGCTTCCACAGGCCTTAGCTTCCTTATTTGTCAGATGAGAGTTATAGATTGGATACTGGGGTTTGGTTTCTAGTATTCTTTCTAGCTCAAGATTTATTTATTTTTGTAGTAAAAATTATTTTTTTCCTGATGCAATTGGGGTTAAGTGACTTACCCAAGGTCACACAGCCAGGACGTGTTAAGTGTCTAAGGTCAGCTTTGAACTCAGGTCCTCCTGACTTCAGGGCTGGTGCTCTATTCACTGCACCACCTAGCTGCCCCTAGCCCAAAATTTATGTTCCTAATTATTAGAAAGGTTTCTTCCTGAAAGCAAATCTAAATCTTCCCCTTCAGTTCTAGTTCTGAGTTATCTCATTTTGAGGCAAAAGAACCCAGGCTAGGAAAATAAGGAGAGAGTCTAGGCCAGAATATGACAGCCTTAGGAGCCCTTGTGAGACTGCAGTGGGGGAGTGACTTTGCAGATCCCTCCCTGCTCCATCACTACTTCCCACTGGGTAGGAATTAACTGCACTAAGCCAAGGGCCAGGTTCTGGCCAAACCAGTTTGCTAATCCCTGAATCTTAGGCAGTGTGGAGGCTCTGTGCCTGGGAGCTCAGCTAAGGAGGTGGTCCTGACTTAGGAGGCAGGGAGGACATTGCACATATGATGTCAGAGAGCAGCGAGGTTCAGAACTCAAAGGACTCTCAGAGGCAGAAGTAGGTTGGCTCCAAAGGAAAAAAAAAATCTATATATGACACGCTTTAACTTTTTATTTGCATCATTCACATTTTCTCCAACACTCTCTTAAGTGTACACAATCAACAGAACAATAAATTAAGTCCTGATTTGCAGTGGTAGCTGATTTATGAGGTGTAAAGAGTTCACTCGGAAAATTTAAGCATCAGCTTTGCTATGAGCCAGCATACCCTTGTAAGGTCATCTGGTTCGATCCCCTCGTTTTACAGAGAAAGAAAAGGTATGGTTGGGGGCAGTGATAGAGCACCAGCCCTGGAGTCGGGAGGACTGAGTTCAAATTGGGCCTCAGACAGTTACTAGCTATATGATCCTGGAGAAGTCATTTAATTTTTAGATTTTAAGAAGAAAGGAAGGAAGGAAGGAAGAAGGGAGGGAGAGAGGGAAGGAGGGAGGGAGGGAGGAAGGAAGAAAGAAAGAAGGAAAGAAGGAAGGAAGGAAGGAAGGAAGGAAGGAAGGAAGGAAGGAAGGAAGGAAGGAAGGAAGGAAGGAAGGAAGAAGGAAGGGAGGGAAGGAAGGAGGGAGGGAGGGAGGAAGGAAGGAAGGAAGGAAGAAGGAAAGAAGGAAGGGAGGGAGGAAGGAAGGAAGGAAGGAAGAAGGAAAGAAGGAAGGAAGAAGGAAGGAAGGAAGAAGGAAGGAAGGAAGGAAGGAAGGGAGGGAGGAAGGAAGGAGGAAGGAAGGAAGGAAGAAGAAGGAAAGAAGGAAGGAAGGAAGGAAGGAAGAAGGAAGGAAGGAAGGAGGAAGGGAGGAAGGAAGGAAGGAAGGAAGGAAGGAAGGAAGGAAGGAAGGAAGGAAGGAAGGAAGGAAGGAAGGAAGAAGGAAGGAAGAGAGGGAGGGAGGGAGGAAGGAAGGAGGAAGGAAGGAAGGAAGGAAGAAGGAAGGAAGGAAGGAAGGAAGGAAGGAAGGAAGGAAGGAAGAAAGAAAGAAGAAAGAAGGAAGGAAGAAGGAAGGAAGGAAGGAAGGAAGGAAGGAAGGAAGGAAGGAAGGAAGGAAGGAAGGAAGGAAGGAAGGAAGGAAGGAAATATAGGATTATAGATTCACAGGTGGAAGAGACCTTATAAGCCATTTCCTCCAACGCTCTCATTTCACAGATGAGGAGGACATGTGATGTGATCAAGGTCAGACAAACTCTGGGTGACCAATGCTGCACAACACCCACCTTCCCACTCCATCTCACTGCCCTGGATCTAGCTTCCACCTGGCCCATTTTCTCCAACCAGTCTCTCTCCTTCCGGGCCTGGCTCACATCTCTCTGTTTAGGGAAGGCGAGGGGCCTTCCAACAAGGAAGGCGGATCCTCTTCTCTCTTCTTTCTCATTCTCTGGGGACCTCACTGACTGTAGGGTCTCCAAGAGGCCCCTGCCTGGATTGGTAATCACCCAGCATGTTCAGGAGGCAACATTAACATAACTGGTAATTAATGTGTTTTAATTGTTTTTATATAATCCCCTTGAGCGACCTCATGTTTTGTTCTGCATCTGTTATGTTTTTGACTCCGATCTTAATGCCTTAATGGGAAGGCAGCCAGCTGCCAAGGAGCCTGATTGGTGCTGAGAGCGGATCTGGCCCTCTGCCAGCTCGGATGGCAGAACATCTCCCCCCATCCCAGCACAGTCAGCTCACTAACAGAACGTGACCAAATCACTACTATTAATAATAATAAACCTACTTCTGTAGGTTGGAAGTGTTATGATATCACATTACACTGAAGGAGAAACTTGAAGCTTGGGGTATGTTCTGCTGTTGGGGAGGGGGCCCATCCAGGGGGAGGGGGCCCTTCAGTGGGGAGGATTCCCTGCAAGGCTGAAGAACTCTCAGGGGGGAGGACACATTTGTTATTTGCGTCCTGATCAGACGTCCTTTGGTTGAAGTACCCTGAATATCCCAAGCTTATTCCATTTTGTAGTAAAGCATCCTCTCCTGAATCCCCATCCTTGGGTGTCAACTCTGGGATCGTAGAAACATAATATTATAGATTTGGATCTAGAAAAGGGCCTTAAAGTCCATCTGGTCCAACCCCCAAAATGAGGAAAATGAGTCCAAAGTCATTCACACAGATGGCAAAAGCCACATTTGAACCCAATCCTGCAGCTCCCAACTCCATCTCCCCTCTTACTCTAGCCCAAGAGAGGCTTCTTCTCTGGGGTGAGGGGTACGATGAGCTGCTACGATCAGCAAAAATATATAGAGAAGAAATGGCTCCAGGACAGGGTCTCGGGGGACATATGGCTGACGATCTTCAGGACATTTTGTTCCCACTGGACGTAACTCATGCTGAATGCACGTTAGTTAGAGATCTGGCCTCCATCGGAAAAACCGGGGTTCAAGCCCCTGAGTTCTAGAGATATCCTGGCTGTGACCTTCAGTGCCCCCAGAAAAGTCTCAGGCAATAAAATGCAGGGAAATGTGGCTCTGTTCTGGAAGAGAACATTTTCTTCATTGAGAAATCACAAACACATACACATGCAAATACGCCTTGCTTACATCTCAAACCCCACATATCCAGAACGGAACTTATCTTTTCCCCCAAACTGATTCCTCTTCCTATTTCTCTTAAATAACCCACTCTTCTTCAAGTTCTAAATCTGGAAGTCATCCTTAACGCTTTACTTCCCCGTACATTTTGTTAGGGTTTTTCAATTGCTTTTGGGGGATTATCTCCCCTGATATACTGGAACGGTTTGCCATTTTCTTCCCCAGATCATTTTACAGATAAGGAAACTGAGGCAAGCAGGGTGAAGTAATTTGTCTAGGATCACATAGCTAATAAGTGTCTGAGGCTACATTTAAACTCAGGTCTTCATAACTCCAGCCTCAACACTCTTATCCCATATCCCTCTATTGTAAAAGCCTCCTCTCTCAAGTCTCCCTGCCCTCAGTTCTTCCCTCTCATATACATCCTCCACACAACTACCAAAGTGATATTCCTGATGCACAAGTCTGACTGTCACCCCCCTGCTCAAGAACTTCCAGTGGCTCCTAATTGGCTAAAGGAAAAAAAAAACTTTTAAATCTTCTAATTTCCTTCCAGAATCTGATTCCAACCTACTTTTGCAGTGCACAAGGAGGGAAGGAAACAAGCATTTATTAAATGCCTACTAACACATTGCAAATATCATTTCATTTGAATGCTATGTTGACTTTTTTCTGTTTTTTTCCTTTTGTGGTTTTTCCCTTTAGTTCTGATTTTTCTCTTTTAACATTATTCATGGCCCACTGGATGGAGTACCAGCCCTGAAGTCAGGAAGACCTAAGTTCAAATCTGACCTCAGACACTTAATACTTCCTAGCTGTGTGATCTTTGACAAGTCAATTGCTTGGGGGGGGGGGGGGCAGGGGGAAGAAATGTGTATTTTTAAAGTTAATATACATGATGACCAGAAAAAATGAATTAATAATTAATAAAAAAATATATCATCTCATTTTAGTCTCATAACAACTCTAAAAGGTAAGTGCCATGATTAGCTTCATTTTATAGTTGAAGAAACTGAGGCAGACAGAGATTAAGTGACTTTCCCAGAGTCACATAACTAGTAAGTGTCTAAAGCTGGAATTGAACTCAGGCTTTTCTCACCAGAGATCCAGTGCTCTGTTCACTGAGCCAACTAGCTGCCTATGTTCTTCTCATTTGGGAGTATTTGCCATTCCTTGCAGATGACTATGCTTCTCCTACCTATGTACCTTTGCACAGGCAGAACTCTGTGCCTGGAATATACTCTCTCACCTTTGCCTCTTGGAATTTCTAACTTCCTTCAAGGCTCAGGAGGAGGGTCACCTTCTACAGGCAGTCTTCCCTGATTCTTCCAACTACTGGCATCCCATCTACCTCTGTAGCTTCCTTCAATACTTTATAATTAATTTCTTTATATTTAACTATTTTTTTGCTTAGTGGACAGAACACCATCACAATCAGGAAGATTCATCTTCATGAATTCAAATCTGACATCAAATATTTAATGGTTGTATGATCCTGGGCAAGTCATTTAACTCCGCCTCAGTTTTCTCATCTGTAAAATGAACTAGAGAAGGAACAGGAACTATCTTTGAAAAGAAAACCCCAAATGGGGTCCCAAAGATGCTGATACGTGATGTGTTATTTACCATAATAGTAATTAAACCCCTTGAGAACCAAGATTATTTTTTGCTTTGGTATCCTCAGAATTTAATACAGTGTTATAATATCTTGTATGCAGAAGGCATTTGATACATGTTTTGTTGTTTGTATATTTACTTTTTAAACAATATTTTATTTTATTTTTCCTCAATTATATGTAATGATTGAATATTTACTAAATGTCAAGATTTAGGGTTCAAAGACAAAAATATAATAGCTTCTACCTTCAAAGAGTTTACATTCTACTGGAGGGAGATGGGTATAGCAGATCCCCAGGGATAAAAATCAAAGTATATATATATATATATATATATATATATATATATGAGAGGCTATCTGGTCCAGCCCTCTCATTTTTACAGATGGAGAAACCGAGACCCAGCAATGTTAAATAACTGGCCCAACATCACACAGATAGTACTTGAAGATCTAGGGTTCACACCTGAACTCTCTGATTCCACATTCAGAACTTCTTTCTTAGTATCAATAGACTTATATAATTATAAAATTCCCAGCTCTTATCCTTGCATTATTTCCAATGGTTTTCCAGAATGGTTTAACAGATCCTTGGCTCCACCAGAAGGGAGATGAGCAGGAAGCAAGTCAAATTATCTGTACATATGTTTTGAAATAAAAAAGCTTTATTTTAAAAAAAGAACAATAACAGCTTGATGAGTATGAAAGGATACCTCCAGGTTGTCTGAAGTTTGCATTTCTCTAGTTTTTAGTGACTTTTAATTTTCTCATAGTAAAGAAACCCTAGAATTCACCTATGGTTATTTTTCTTTGCCAGTTGGGGTCAGTTAAAGATTTCTAAATTGGAGGATGGGAGATTTCTACAACTAGTATCCCCAGTACCTTATATTTATGTAGTTGGTGCTTAATAAAAATCTATTGACTAAAAATATTTATTCATTCATCAAGCATTTATTAATTACTTACTGGTGTTAGGTCCTGAAGATATTTCTTCTTGTTTACTCTTCATTTTTGAAGAGAACAGGACATCATGGTCTTGATTTACACATGAATTGGATTTAAGTAAGACAGAGTTGCACAAAGTCATGAGTGTACATCATGAGGAGGGCCTTGGAAGGGGGAATAGGGAAAATGTCTGAATGTGTGTTCACGTGTATATTCCAAGGATACAAAGAGAAACAGAAAAACTATTCTTCCCCTTAAGAAATTTATATTCTTTTTGAGAATGCAATATGTACCCAGAAAATAATAGGATGAGGAGGAGAGAACAGGATTCCCATAGGAAGTGAATTTTAATGGAGCTTTGATGAAAAATTAAGGATTCTAAGAGGCAAATGTAAGGAATAAGTATATAACAGGAATGACAGATGGTCTACACAGTGTTTTAGTTTTTCTAAAATATAATGTATACCAAGGATATGTAATAAATCTGGAAAGGTGATTAGACATCAGATCATGAATTCCTAACAGAAGAGTTTGATCCTAGAGGTCATAGGGAAGCATAGAGGCTTCCTGAGCAGGGGAATATCTGAATTGTCCCTTAAGGATGTCACTTCGGTGGGTGTGGAAGATGAGTTGAAAAGTACAAAGGTTAACTACAGGAAGACCAGTTAGAAAGCTAACATTGAGAGTAGAGATTAGGAGATGTATTATAATGGAAAGAGATAGAATGTGTCCCTCCCTGGGGGCTAAAGAAGAAAAACTGAGAAATCCAAAAAGTCTGCCTGGACTTGGTAACCTTAGTCCCTCCAGTATCCAGAATTTGGGGTAATGTTTGGAGAAGCCCCAAGAGCTGGGTGGACTGTCACCACCGTTCCCAATTGCCAAGGCAGAAAGATGTCGGCCTTCTTGAATCCTAAAATCATTTGCTGGCCTTTGGGGGATAGGATTTGGGGAACTAATAAAGTCCTTTGTTTTCTTCTCAATATAACAAGTTTAGCCTGAGTGATATCTGAAGACCTGGGCTGAGATCACATGATTGAATTAATAGAAGATCTGAACTGGTTAATCAACAAGCATTTATTAATGTGCTGAGCACTGCGCTATATGTTGGGGATAATAAGAAAGGTAAAAATACAGGCCTTGCCCAGGTAGGCTAGCAGGGGAGACAACATGCAAAAGACTGTGTTGGGACCAGAAATAGTCATAGGTTTAAGGGGGGTGATGATCTCGGAGGCTGGGGAATTAGGGATTAAGGGAAGTCTCCTGCTGAAGAGGGGATGCGAACTGAGTCTTGAAAGAAGCCAGGGGGACTAGGAGGGATGGAGGGAAAGAAAGCATTTCAGGCTTGGGGATGGGAGATGGAGGGCTATATTAGGCCAGAATCACTGGCTCATATGTACGTGGAGGGGAATAAATTGTAAGACTGGGTGAGTTGAAAACAAAAGGGCTGGAAATGTAGAACACCCACTATCCTTCCTTGCACATTACATTTGGTTTCCATTCTGGGATTTTTTCCCCCCACTATGGCCAATTGTTCTGATTTTATACAAGGATGAAGGATGCTAGGGAATACAGGATGTATAGTACATGGTCCTTGACCTAACGGCCCCCCGGGGTAGGACTGTGTGACCACTACAGAAGCATCCAAAGCCTGCCTGTTTGTTTCTCTTGTTTAATTTGAATAGGATGTCTATGGCTGCACTTAATACCACGTTACCGTGGCAACCCCACCAGCTGGGCTTTGGAGAGCGGAAAATAGGAGGAAGAAGCCAGGGGGAAAAAAGCAAAACAGAAAGAAATGGAGTAAATAGAAGAGAGAGGAACCTTGTACTCAGCCCAAGGCCTTGCCCTTAGTAGGTACTCAATAAATGATTTCTCAGTAAATGGATGAAATGGGAATATCTGCCCAAGCTAAGGGGGGAAATCACGGAAGAATGGCCTCCAGATCAATGAGCCATCAGCTCCTTGGCAGACTTGCCCCAAGTCTTTTGAAGATAATAAAGACAGCAAAACACTCTGATGTATAGCACTGGAAACCAAGCAATCCATAGCCATCAGAGGGTCAGAGAACGGTAGGGATGGAAGGGACCCTGGAGTTCATCTTTGCAAGGTTTGCGAATTTCTGATAAAGATGCTCAAAACTAGAGGGGGAGGGGGGGGATGTTTCTGATATAAGTTTCCTTCAGGGCCTGGAACATAGTGGTGCATTCTGGATCTACAGTCTGGAACACCTCAATCCCTCCTTATTTCAATTATTAATTGTATACCCTAACCCTGAACAAGTCTCTTATTCACGAGCTGTATAATGGAAATAAAACAACCTATAATACCCACATCCTAAAATTGTTATAAAGCAGTTTTTTTCCAAGAAATTATTTTAAAATAGTATTTTATTTTTCCACTTATATGTAGAGACATTTCAACATTCATTTTTCTTTAAATTTTGAATTCTAATTTTTCCTTTCCTATCAAAGATAGTAAACAATTTCATATAGGTTACATATATGTAATCATATAAAACCCAATTCCATATTAGTCATGTTGTGAAAGAATAGTTTGAAAAAAATTACAATTTGCAAAAAAGAAAAAAGCACACAAAAATTAAGTGAAAATAATATGCTTCATTTAAACTTCAACATTTCTTTCTCTAGGTATGGATAGCATTTTCCATTATTTATTCTTTTGGAATTGTTATGGAGATGAGATAAATCAATCATAGTTGATCTTTACACAATGTTGCTATTACTATATCCAATGTTCTCCCGGTTCTTTCATTTCACTTTGTATCAATTCAGGTAAGTCTTTATAGTTTTTCTGAAATCTGATAAAGCTATATATATCAAGGTTTGTAAATCATTTATTAATGATTTTGTGGAGTAATCCAAGATCAGGCTTTGGTGCCTCATTTTACAGGGAAGTAACTGAGTTTCAAAAATGAAAATGTTTCAAGAATAGACCCAATGCCTACTGTCCAGGAACCAACCCTGCCAGCAGAGGGTCATTGGCTACAGGACAATGACTTAAATTTCATTTTGTTTTGGGCACAAAAACTCTCAAAACACTTCCAAGACCATGGTTTAATGAAAAAAACAAGCAAACAATAAAAAAAAAAAAAAAAAAAACCACTGAATTTGAAATCAGAAAGATTTGAGTTCAAAGTTCAGTAGAACTTTGGGTGGGTCCTTTTGTCTTCCTAAACTTCAGTTGACTCATCAATAAAATGGTAGAATTTTACTAGGTAACTTCAAAGGGTCTTGCCAGCTCTAAATCCATGCTCTGAACAGTTATAGTCTTTCTGTTAAGTCGGAGAGGGCTTGTGAATCAAATCAGTGAAGGTGAGTCCCACCAAAGAAATATTCAGGGTTTGAAGTCTCAAATCCCTGCACACTCACAGCTGGATCAATCAAAAAGTATTTATTAAACAATTCCTTTGTGCCTTACATTATGCCAAGTGTTGGGGCTACAAAAAAGGTAAAAGAACAGATTGGGAGTTCCTTGAAGAAAGGAACTAGATTTTGCCTCTTTTTGCGTTCCAACCATTGAAACTTAGTGTTTGCACATAATAAGCATTTAATAAATTGATTGAAAAGACGGTCCTTGCTTTCAGGAAATTCACAGTAATGAATTACCTTTTTATAAAATGAGGCACCAAAGCCTCATCCTGGTCCACTCCACATATGAATATTCATGGACAAGATAAAGACAGGATAAATTGATTAGAATTAAGGGGGATCAGGAAAGGCTTCCTGTAGAAAGTGGACTGTAGGCTAGAACTGAAAGGAAGCCAGGAGGCAGAGAAGAGCAGGGAGAAAATTCCAGGCATGGGGGACAACCAGAATTAAGAATTAGAATTTAAGGAACAGCAAGGAGGCCAGAGTCGTTGGACTGCAGTGGGATATAAAAAGACTTCAGAGGGGAGATGGAAACAGAGTGTAAAAGTTGGAGGCAGAAGACCTGGATTCTAATCTTGCTTTGATATGTGCCTAGTAGCTGCAGGAGAAGGGGATGCCAGTAGAGAGCAGGGTGGCATTGGGGGATTAGATTCAAATTCCATTTCTGCACTTTTCAACCTTTGTGACTGTGGACAAGCCATTTGGTTTCACTGGATCTCGGTTTCCCCATTTATAAAACGAGGGGATCAGACTAGATAACTTTTGTGACATACACCAGCTCTGTGATTTATGATCCTTCCTATCACCTTGAGCTGGTCAATGAATGCTTCTAGATTTCAATTTACTTATCTGGAAAAGAAAATTGTTAAGGCTCCTTTCTTCTCCATAGTTATCGTCCTATGTCTTACTTAGAGTCCCTGAGATGACCAGGTTGGCTAAAGCAGGAGATCTTGAAGGTTGCCAATCAACAAATATTAAATATTAAGCACCTACTAGGTGCCAAGTATAGTATTAGATACTGGGGATTCAAACTCCAAGAATGAAGCAATCTCTATAAGAAGTTTATATTCTAGTAGGAAAGTTAATGAGAACATATATGAATATATACAAGCAAAATATAGGACCTATGCAAAGTAGGAAAATTCATGGTAATTTGGGAAGGAGTGTACTAAATATTGGAGGAATCAGGAAAGATTTCAGGAAGAAGATGGCATCTGTTCTGCATCAAAAAGAAAGAGGGATTCCAGGCAATGGAAAGATGCAGAAATGAGAGGTGGAGTTTCATGTGTGAGAAACAGAAAGAAAGCTAGTTTGGTTGGATCAAGGAGTGTTAGAAGGAGAGTTATGTCCAGTGAAACTTGAAAATTGGGGTTGGGGATCCCAGCCGATGAACTGTCACCACTGAGCATGTAGTAGCCTCTCCCATGAGCCCCCATGCTTTTCTCAACTTTTGGTCTCTTTGTCCACTTTCTCCTTCAGGCTACCTCTGCATGTTTCCCGTCCACTTTCTAGAAACTCTTTTGATCTCTTTGTTGATGCAAGTAACAGAGATTCCTTACTTCCTGCTGGAAAGGAAGTTCCATTTCACATGAGAATTCAACAAAGACACTGCAGGAAAACCCTGGCCAGGGAAGTCACTGATGATAACAAATAGAAACTAAGAAAAAACTTGCCTAACTGGACATCCTAGAATAGAGAGAAGCAATTCAGCTGTGAGTGGCTAGGGAGCTCACTGGATAGAATGCTGGGTCTGAAGCAGGAACACTCATCTTCCTGAGTTCAAATCCAGCCTCAGATACTAACTGTAGGGTCCTGGGCAAGTTACTTCCCCTGTCTGCCCAGTTTCCTCTTCTAAAAAATGAACTGGAAAAGGAAATAAAACCTCTTCAGTATTTTTGCCCCAAAAACCCCCAAATTAGGTAATGAAGAATTAGACATGATTGAACAACAAAAGTCGAGTTTCACACTGACTGGTGTAGGAACATATGCCTATTCATTAACAAAAGAAAAAATTAATAACAGGGATGGCTTTCTAGAAGGGAGAAGGAGAAACATTCAGAGAAAATTCTATGATATAAAAACAGGACCTATCAATAAAAAGGAATTTTTGTTTATTTTTTTTAAGAACATATGTGAGGTCCTTGTAGAGATTGGACTGGACAGCTGAAAGTTCATGCGTTCTAAGTGCTTGTAGCTCACTAAGGCTTATGTGAGGATTTACTTGAAATGAGCAGGAAAATTCCCTTCTGTCCCTTGTCACAAGTTTGAAAATCTCACAGCTTGTGTAATGTAACTATTTGGGGTCTTCTATTTAATTTGAACTAGAATAACTCATTTGTGAAATAAACTGAGAAAAGCCAGGAAGGAGGGAAGGAAGGAAGAAAGGAAGGAAGGAAGGAAGAAAAGAAGGAAGGAGGGAAGGAAGGAAGGAAGGAAGGAAGGAAGGAAGGAAGGAAGGAAGGAAGGAAGGAAGGAAGGAAGGAAGGAAGGAAGGAAGGAAGGGAAAGAAGGAGAGAGGGAGAGAGGGAAGGAAGGAGGGAAGGAAGGAGAGAGAGATAGAGAGACAGAAAGAGATCCTTTGGGGACAGGCTGTGAAAGGATTTAAAAGCTAAACAGAGAAGCAACAAGGAGCCACGGAAGTTGGTTGAGTAAGAGAAGAATGTGATTAGTAAAATTCCCCAGGGCAGCTGAGGGTAAAGTGAAATAGAATAGGAAGAAGTTTGAGGCAGAGAAACCAATTAAACATAATCTAAACCAGAGGAGATGAGACCCTGAACTAAGGGAGATGGTTAGCCATATGATCGAGTAGAGGGAAGAGTGAATTCAGGAGATATTTTGTAGTTACAGAATACACTCACATCCAATCTAGGGTTTTCTTGGCGGAGATATACTAGAGTAGTTTGCCATTTCCCTTCTCCAGCTCATTTTACAGATGAAAAAACTGAGGCAAACAAGGTTAAGTGACTTGCCCAGGGTCACACAGCTAGTAAATGTCTGAGGTTGGATTTGAACTCAGCTCCTCCTAACTCCAGACATTTTTACATATATATACATAATGTGTGTGTGTGTGTGTGTGTATAATCTGTGTGTACATATATTAAATACACAGACAGATGGGGAGAGGAGAGAGAAAGAGAAAGACAGAGACAGACAGACAGACAGAGAGAGAGCGCTATGAATGAGGTTACTGAAAATGTATGGAGAGAAAAAGGTGAAGGGTAAAAAGATGTTGGAGGCAGGAGCCACTGTCCTTAGATCAGGGAGAGAGGGTCTGACATTCCATGAGGATATGTTAACTGTTGTTGAACTAAATAGAAGTGAATAACCCAGCAGTTGGGTTCCAAGTTCATGTGGAACCAAGAAAGCAGAGCTATAAGTAGCATGAAGCAAATGGAGCTCCTCTGCAGGGTGCTGACTCCTGGGGGAAGAAAAGGGGAGAGCGACCACTTGCCACCGGGCACTGACACCAGAGAGGGCACTGAACTGTTCATGGTCAGTGGAGGCTCTCAAGGTACAGAGGGCCAGTCTGGGAATAAGGGCCTTCACTGCCAGCCTCACCCTCCCATCCCTCAGATCTCCTCACATTTAGATCCCTCTGCTTACATAGTGCACTGAAAGGGAACTAGCCAGAGTAGAGCAGGGAAAATGATGTATGTGTGCAGTGTTCTCAATTTATTTCAATTCATCTTAGGTGTCAGAAATTCCTAGACAATAATGGTTTTGAAGGCAGGGTTTTTTTAAATGGATATTAACCACAAGAGATAGCTCTTCTAGGAATAAGCGAAGAAGTCACAGAACTTCAGGTTGTTGAGGAGCTTGGACTAAAATGTACCTATGAACTATTAGAGCTGGCAAGATGGAGGGTGGGGGGTGGGTCTTTGGAGCCCAGAATGTCAGAGCTGGGAAGGCCCTTAGAACACAGAGTATCAGGGCTGGGAGGGTCCTTAGAGCCCAGAGTGTCAAAGCTGGGAGAACCCATAGAAGACAGAGTATCAGGGCTAGGAGAACCCTTAGAATACTGGATGTCAGAGCTTGGAGGGCCCTTAGAACTTTTCCCTTTCCCTCTTCCTCTTTCTCCCTCAGAAACTGAGGTGGGGGAAGAGAGAATGCTGGGGAGGAGGGTTTAGGTAGGCAGACATCTGTGGCCTAGTCCTATCTGTATGCAAGGTAAAGTCAAATATCACCCTCAGAACCCAGAGTTCCGGGGAGTGAGAGAAAGACCAGAGGGCAGGGAGCCAGGTCTGGGATCAAGGAGAGCTTCCAAGGGCTGTCCCAACTTGGGAAGGGAGTATGTGCCCACTCAGCCTTCAAGCAAAGTCAAATGACCACTCAGGAATATTATAGGGGGGATTCTTGTTCAGGTCTAGAGTGGCCTTTGAAGCTCCTTCCAGCTGTAATTTTCTGTAATTTTGTGGGATGTTCCTAAGAAACTTGCCAATTACCATAAAGAGAAATGTTCTAAGGCAGCAGCAAAGCTTTCAAAACCCTATATTAGTGGAAAATATTAGCAATAATCCTGAGAATAAATCACAATTCAAAGCACACAGTAACTGGGCTTTTCTGTAAGGTGGGGCAGGAAAGCTGGGGTGACTTAACTGAAGAGAATTCGATGGACTCCTTTAATACAATGGGAATAAGTAGACTGAAAACAGTTCTCTTTTCTGCTCTTAAAACTTTCATTATCTTAAAAAAACAGTTTTGAGATTGTGAAGTCTGAAGAAAGCTTCTCTCCAAGCCTCCACTCCCCCTTCTCTGCCTCCCCCGCTCTCTCCCTTCCTCCCATCTTTACTTCAGAAATAAGGGCCAAGTGGCCAAGACCATCTCGGGGGAAATTGCAATCAAGTGTGGAGATCTTGAGCTGCTCCTGAAATGAGCCACCTGCTCCCAGAAAGCCCAGGATCATTAATTTGCAGGAAATAGTTCCTGGGAGGAAAATCAGATTCAAAATTTTAGCCACTTATATAAGACCAAAAATAAAAGAATAAATGGAAGAGAAGGAAAAGAGGGGAAGGGAAAGGAAAGGAAAGAAGAGGAAGAAATACAGAAAAGGGGATGGGGGTGGAAGGAAGGAAGGAAGGAGGGAGGGAGGGAGGGAGGGAGGGAAGGAAGGAAGGAAGGAAGGAAGGAAGGAAGGAAGGAAGGAAGGAAGGAAGGAAGGAAGGAAGGAAGGAAGGAAGGAAGGAAGGAAGGAAGGAAGGAAGGAAGGAAGGAAGGAAGGAAGGAAGGAAGGAATTTAATTTGTCATGATGAGCCATGATTCCTCAGTCTATACAATGGGAGAAGAAGCAAAGGAAGCACAGCAATAATTGAAAAACATTCAATATTTTTTACAAAGGAGAATTGGTTCAACACACACACAGAACACATATATAAGCAACATACATTCACCCACAAATAACATGCCCCCACACACACACCCCTGAGAGCCTCTGTTTTACTCTCTGGAAATACAATAGAACTCTCAATTCCCATGAGCCTTTACCACTAACACAGTCTCTCTCCAGCTTCACACCCCATTCTCAGAAATACAGTTGGACCCCTATAGGGGAACAGGGTAGAATTCAACTTGCCTCCAAGGCTTGCATCAGGATGATTCCTGGACTCTAACTAGAAAGGATGATCTGTCATCACAGCATGCAGGATGTTCAGACTAATCCCATTCTCTATCTCCTCACTGCCTGGCTCTCAAGAGACCCATTAACTAGAAGCATATCTTAGATGGGGAAAAGGATGACATGGCAGACTCCGCCTCCTCCTTGATATAAGGAGAAGCTTGAAATAGGAGGTAGATAAGCTCTCTCCCAGCTCTAACTTTCTACATTTCCAGGTCCCTTCTAGCTCTGATATTCTGTTTTCTTATTTCTAAGGGTTCTCTTAGTTCTGATGGTAGTTAACACCTTTCTTCTAAATGCTGAGGGTTCTCAGAACTCTAGTAGTCTTGTTCTAAAGGTCTCCTGACATTCCATGTTCTAAGGTCCCTTTCAGGTAAATATTCTGGTGAGAACTTCCTCACTGACATTCCATGTTCTAAGGTCCCTTCCAGGTAAATATTCTGGTGAGAACTTCCTCACTGACATTCCATGTTCTAAGGTCCCTTCCAGGTAAATATTCTGGTGAGAACTTCCTCACTGACATTCCATGTTCTAAGGTCCCTTCCAGGTAAATATTCTGGTGAGAACTTCCTCACTGACATTCCATGTTCTAAGCTTCCTTCCAGGTAAATATTCTGGTGAGAACTTCCTCACTGACATTCCATGTTCTAAGCTTCCTTCCAGGTAAATATTCTGGTGAGAACTTCCTCACTGACATTCCATGTTCTAAGCTTCCTTCCAGGTAAATATTCTGGTGAGAACTTCCTCACTGACATTCCATGTTCTAAGCTTCCTTCCAGGTAAATATTCTGATGAGAACTTCCTCACTGACATTCCATGTTCTAAGGTCCCTTCCAAACAATACCCTATATCATAGCTTCTAAGAGCCCTCACAGTTCTAATATTCTATGGACCCTCCAAGTTCTATGATCTAAGAATCCTTTCAATTCTGACTCTCTGTGTTTATAGGTTCATAGGTTTATGTGATCACAGATGGTAAATGGGCATAAGATAATGGTAGGTCATGTGGCCCTTTCATCTCACAAATGAGGAAGCTGATCCCCAGAAAAGACCTTTGCAGCTCAAAGGTTCAGTGACTTATCTGTGGGTGGCCCAGACCGGCTCTTCCTGCACTATTTGGGACATTGTTTAAGGCTGTGCTTGAGGATAGGGAAGGCCCAACATCGTTCCCCAGGTAGGATGTCAATGGGCCATACCATCACCTCCTCAGGTCTGCTCAGCAGTCCTGCCCTTCTCAGAACATGTCCCTACTCATATTTGCATCAGATTCTCATACAAGCCCATGAATTAGGGAGGGCGGGAGGATGGGCTTTAGAACATGAAGAAAGCAGAGTAGGCAGGTGAACAACTTCAAGTATCTGAAAGGCTGACAGGTAGAAGGATTCGACTTGTTATGTTTTACCTCAGAGGGGAGAACCAGTGGCAGCTAGTGGAAATCACAAGGAGGCAGGTTTGGGGTCAGTATAATAAAAAAGCTTTGTAATTGCTGGTTTTCCATTTCCTTCTTTAGCTCATTTTATAGATGGGGAAACTGAGGCAGAGTTAAGTGACTTCCTCAGGATCACATAGCTAAGAAGTGTCTGAGGCCATATTTAAACTCAGGAAGATGAGTCTTCGGACTCCAGGCCTACCACTAGGCTAAAACCAATTCTAATTTTTCCAAGTGTTAACTAAGTGGGACATGAGATGGAGCACATGGCCCGAAATTCAAATCTAGCCTCAATTTCTTAGCTGTGTGATCTTAGAGTCACTCAATTTGCCTCAGTTTCCTCATCTGTAAAATGAGGTGGAGAAGGAAACCACTCCAGTATCTCTGTCAAGAAAACCCCAAATGAGGTCACGAGTTTGTACATGACTGAAACAATCTACACCGACACCAACAGCCAATAACAGCAATAAAGTGTCTTGCTAAGACAAGCACCAGTAGGTAGTGAGTTCCCTGTAAGCACAGATCTTTAGGCAAGAGACTAGTTGACCAATCCAGGAAACTGTAAAGAGCCCTCAGATATAAACTAAACTAGAAACTCCCATAAGTTCCATTTTTCAGATGAGGAAACTGAGACCTCAAGAACCGTAGCAGGTTGTCACCGAAATGACCAGCCGACACGGCCCCTGCCTCCATGTCTGGCTCGCTGCTCTCATCCCAGAATAATTTACTCCAGGATAACTATTCTTGCATTTGATGGCAGCAAGAAGGCCCATTAGGGAGATCAATTCACCATCAAAGCAGGGAGAGAGGCTAGCTTCTGCAAACTCATCCTAAATCTTGTTATCAGGATCTCTGAGCATTACACATCCTTACTCATTAACCCTCATTACATCCTCGTTAGGCAGGTAGAGGCAAAGTCAGGCTTGACTGGGCGTTCAATTGATGGAGAAACTCAGAAACCCAGGGACTCGGGCACAGACACAGAGTAAAGGTACCTGGCCGTGCTTTCCCAGGCTCCCTTGCTTCTCTTCTACCTTGTTCTGCCTGTGGCCCCCTCTCCCTTCCGGGGCTCTGCTCCCTACTTAAAGGCAGCACCTCCTGTTTCAGTCTTACTCCATTGCCAACAAAGCACTTTTCTCTCCCTGGCGGGGGGAAGGAGGTGCTACCATCTGTGAGTTCTAACAGGAGAACTCTCCTCTGCATTCGACAGCTAAGAACTATGAAGCATAAGAGTCATCCCAGAATTGCACAGCTAATCCACGACAAAGTAGCATTTGAATCCAGGCCCTTCTCCCAGAAGGGAATGACCTCCCAATAATACTGTAAATGGACATGGCAGAAGACCCTCAAGGAGCTCACAATCTAATGGGGAAGACAACAAGCTGTACACGGGATGGATAGGTACCAATATCACACCCCATGTTTCAGTTTCATGAAGATCCTTCAAGGGGAAAAGAAAAGGAAAAAACAGCTATTGAGGAATGGAAATTTTGGGGTTGGGGAGCCCCCAGGTAGGCAGGGATGGAGCTCTGGAATTAGATTAAGGAAAAACTGGATTCAAATTCAACCTCCTTTTGGATTATTTAGACATATTTGGATACAAGTTACTTAATTTGTGTCTGCCTCAGTTTCTTCAACTGTAAAATAGGATTATAATAACTTCTACCTCACTGTGTTGTTGTAAAGATCGAATGAATGAATATTTTTTAAATGCCCCAGTACTTAGGACAGTCCCTGCCATATATAAAAAGTACTTAATAAATGCTTGTTGACCATTGTTTGCTTAATTATTAAATCTATAGAGTTTTCCACCATTACAGAGTCCAGGACCCTTGGGCAAAAGATGGACCTAGGGAACTGAGAAGTTTGAGAAGATCTAGGGACAACCAAGGAAAAGGATGAAGGGCAGGCTCAATAACAATTTTTCCATCCCTTTTTCCCCTCCAGCCCCTATCCCACTAGAGACTGATCAGTTACTCCAACTCCAGGTAGAAGAAGTCACCTTTTCAGAGGTCTACAATAAACATTTATTAAGTGCTGACTATATGCCAGACACTGTACTAAGCACTGGGGATATCATTAATTGAAAAGAAAGACAGTCCCTGCCCTCAATAAGTTTACAATTTAGTTGAGGAAGACACTGTGCAAAAGGGAGCAGGAAAGCTGGAGTAAAGAGACTCCCCTCTCTTCCTTTCCCCTTCCCTCTCCTCTCCTCTCTTTTCCCCTTCTCCCCTCTCCTTTCCCTCTTCTCCACTCCTCTTCTTCTTTTTTTTCTTTCCTCTCCTCTCCCCTCTTCTCTCCTTGCTCTCCTCCCTTGTTCCCTTCTTCTCCTCTTGCTCCCCTCCCCTTCCTTCCTCTCCACAGTGGTGAGGTTGGAGGTGAGGAGCCCTTGAAATGTCCTCTCCAAAGGCCTTCTTCTGCTCAACCACCTTTGGCCAGCCTTTCACACTCTTACTATCCTGTGGAGGGACCTGAGTCTGTGTAACTCTGAGGCCCATTAGAATGTAAGCTCTTTGAAGGCAGGGACTATTTTGCTTTTTTTCCTTTTTATTTCCAATATTTCTCAGTATAGTCTCATTGTAGGTCATAGTAAGTCAATCAACAAGCATTTATGTGCCAATGCTGGGGGATATAAAGAAAACAAAAATAATCTTGGCCCTCAAGGAGTTTACATTCTAGCAAATGCCTTCAGCATAAATGTTTGTTGACTGCTTAGTTGATTTATTAAAAAGGAGGGAAGAGGGGCAGCTTGATGGCCCACTGGATAGAGCATCAGCCCTGAAGTCAGGAGGACCTGAGTTCAAATATGACCTCAGACACTTAACACTTCCTGGCTGTGTGACCTTGGGCAAGTTACTTAACCCCAATTGTCTCGAAAAAAAAAAAAGGAGGGAAGATTCTTTGTTGAAGGTTACACAGTTATTTAGTGATTGAGATAGCTCTAGAACTCAAGTTATTGCTATTGAGACCAAGTGCTCTTTCTATTATACTGAAATCTTAGGATCATATGACAAGAGGTAGAAAGGAGTTGAATAAAGAGATCTATGTAAAATGTAAGAAATGATTTGAAGGAAAGACTATATGTCTCATTTTTGCATTAGAATAGTGAGAAATCTCAAGGTCATGATACATGAGGAGGATTTGAAGGAAATGGGATGCTTAAGGTGGAGAAGAGGATTATGAGGAAGGGAACAAGCATTTTATTGGGCTACTTCCATGTGCCAAGCAATGTGAGCATTACAGATTTCTCATTTGATGAAAAATGAGATAACATTCTATTTGATCCTAACAACAACCGTGGGGAGTAGATTTAAAGTAATTCCTTACTTTACAGATAAGGAAACAGGTTAAGTGATTTACCCAGAGTCACACAGCTAGAAAGTATTTGAGGCTGGATTTGAACTCAAGATGAATCTTCCTGTCTCCATTCTCAGCACTCTATCCACTACTCCACCTAGCTGTCTTGAAATAATATTTAATTTAACCCTTGCCACAACCATAGTGGGTAGCTACTATTTTTACACCCCTTTTACAGATGAGAAAACTGAGGTAAACAAAGATTAAGTTATTTGCCCAGGGTCACACAGCCATCCTGTGTGTGGTAACTCCAGGCCCATCACTCTATCCACTGTGCCGTCTAGGAAAAAAAAAGGCTAACAGGATGCATCTTTGAATATTTGAAGGGCTGTTCCCTAAAAGCTTTATTCTACTTGTCCCCAGAGGGAAGCAACAGGCAGAGTTGCAGGGAGGGAAATTTAAACTTGATTGATTGAAAGCTTCCTCACAATGAAGTTTATCCCAAAGTGAATCTTTTCAGCAAAGCTGACTGATCCCTTCTGGCAGTGACAGGGTGAACATTTGGTGGAAAGAGTGTTTGTTCAAGTCCAGGAGGCACTTTCCCTGTCAGCTGCAGTGACTTACCGCCCCCAAATCCGGGGCTCACCTGGACTGGAGCAAAGGCCCCCCCTGCTTGACTTGACCTCTGCCCCACCCCCAAGCCCAAGATCTCTGGAGTTAAAAAAACTCAGTCAGTTTAAAGATAATCCTGCAATTCTCTCTGCAGGTGGGTGAGTAAGTGAGTGAGGGATGAGTAATGAACGGCTTCAGACTCTGTCAGGAGAGCTAATGAGCAGCTGCATGGACGGCTCCAGGGCAAAACCTGGATTTTGTTGTTTGTTTTTTATTTTGTTTCATTCGGTCTTGGTATCTTCAAGCATCTAAAGTCTGTATGTTTAATAAATTTATATAAATTATTTATACAACATATAAATTTGTATGAGATTGTATAAATATATAATGTATAATTTTGCATAAATTTATATAAATTTATTTATTATACATTTTCCATAAGTACATTTAATACATTTTGTTTGTTGAACAAATAGATGAATAGATGGATGAATAAGTGAATCGAATGAGTGAGTGAGTGAATGAATGAATGAATGATCATTAAAATCAGCATGGTTATCCTGGTCATAGGGAACTACACAGAGGTTTTTAGGGACCATTCCATGTGCCCACGGACCATGAATCTGCCGATGGATGAACATCAGGAAGACAGGAGTAGACGGGGACATCACAAGCCAGAAGGCTCCTATGTCAGGCCAGGGCTCTCCAAGAAGGACCTGTCCCTAACAATCCCCATCAGTTCAATTAACTTAAGGTACTACAGCACAATGGATAGTCCTGAACTTGGGTCAGGAAGGATGGGGGACCAGGATTTCAATGTTAGAGGGAACTTCCAAGGAAGAAAATAAAGGTTAGCGGCTTCTTTGAAATTATGGCTGTGGACAGTTGTATAGCAATCTTTTCTAACTCAAAATCTATAATCCTAGGACCATCTAGGTCAAAGGTGGTACCTCCCTGTTCCTTGGCCCTGCAGAAAGGCAGGAAAAGGTTGATCCTAAGGAATGAGCTCCCTATAGACTGGCAGAAAGGTCATTAGGAGCAAAGCAGAAAAGGGAACTGGAGTCTTGGCAAGAGTGGGAACAGATGGCCAAGGAGCTGGCAGCTTTGGTTCTCTATGAAGCACAAGCATTGTGCTCCCCAGTCCACTGTATCACCTCAGCCTGGGTCATCTGCAGATCCTCAGGGATCAGAACCCCCAGAGGATACCATGGACAGAGGTAGCTGGGAGCTGGTCTAAGCTGCTGTTACATAGCACTACCTCTCTAGACCCCTCAAGAATAGGATCATAGGATCATAGATAAGGCTGAAAGAGAACTCCGGGACCATATATTCCAACCCTGGCATGTTGGAGCCAGCTCTCACCATCTTGGAAGAATGGATTGTTCGATTTTCAGCAGGAGCATTTACCCCTCAGAAATCAACAATAACCACAAATCAGGACTTGATTTATCGCCTTGTTGATTGTCTGAACTTAAGCAAGTGATGGAAAAAATGTTAATAATGTAGATTCAGTGTAAGAGTGTACCCTGTAGACATTTCTTTTTTCCCAGAGAGCTATTTGTTAAATATTTACCAGCATAATGCTGTATGTAGTTGCGTGCCTGGTTGAGACTTAACCACGCTGAAGATCAGAAGTGGAAAAAACCACTAAAGGCATCTGACACAATTTGCCCCGGGATACAGACTGCTTCCATACCTTTTATCCAGCCACTCATCTACATAAAACCCAACAGGAGTCTGGGAAGTATAACTGAGTTGAGCTTCATAGCTAAAGATAGAGTCCTTCCCTGAGAGAAGCCCACCTCTGAAGCAGAAAGAGCTGTTAAAAGAGAGAAACTGGATTTCTCCCACTTCCTACCAGAAGAGAAGCCTCTGCCAATCCTAAACAAAGGATTGCTGCCCTTGATGTAGCGCTCTCACTGAAGAAAGTGCAGCACTAGCCAGCTAAGTGGTGGCCAAAGGCGGAGAACATTTCATTGGGTCTGGCAGACCAACTTCTCCAGCAGAGATGCTGTTTCCTATGAAGAGCCCAGAAGCTGGCAATATTTCAGAAGTCTAATGACCTGTCCAGTCCAATGTGGAAGCAACCATGCTTACTGGCAAAGAAACATTTATCAGGCTAGCCTCAAAGCAGCATGGATTGCTCTGTCCAGCTCTGAGATACCGACGGCATATGAGAAGCAAGTCCAGTTGAGCCACCTTATCCTCCGAGAAAGTGTGCTCAGATAACAGGCAGAGAAATTTGGTTGCCAATCAGTAAGCATTTATTATGCACCTTCTGTTTGCCAAGCACTGGGTATACAACACAGACAAAAGACAGTCCCTGTCTTCAAGGAGCTCACAATCTAATGAATGAAACAACAAGTAAACAAATATATACAAACAAGCAATATACATATATACATACATATATATACATAC
Organism: Antechinus flavipes; assembly: GCF_016432865.1. NCBI lineage: Eukaryota > Metazoa > Chordata > Mammalia > Dasyuromorphia > Dasyuridae > Antechinus > Antechinus flavipes. The sequence goes on along the minus strand of NC_067398.1, from coordinate 681,881,827 downwards.
ATGTGTGTATATATGTATATATAGAGAGAGAGACAGAGAGACAGACAGACAGACAGAGAGAAAGAGAGAGAGAATAGATAGGTATCAAGTAGGTATCAATACCATACTCTATGTTTTAATTTCATGACGATCCTCCCCTGGGAATATGGGGAGATAGAGATATTAAAGCTTTGAAGTTTTAGAACTGTGAGAGACAACCAGGTGTGCGGTTGATAGAACTCTGAGACTGGAATAAGAAAAACCTGGATTCAAACCTCAGACACTTCTTAGCTATGTGATCCTGGGCAAGTCATTTAACTTGTGTCTGCCCCAGTTTCCTCAGCTGTAAAATAGGGATAATTATAGCCCCTATCTCACTGAATTCTTATAAAGATCAAATGAACTAATATTTATAAAATGCCTGTCACAGAGTAAGCACTTAATAAATGGGTGTTTCCTTCTTTACCTTAACTTCATGTGTTACTCACTACTATTATAGTGAAAGTTTGTATCCCGTCTTCTCATCGCAGACTCAGTGTTTTGTGGAAAAGTGAGCCCCGAGTTTTGGGGGACGATGTTTTTTAACTTCTGTCTTGCTGTGCTATTTGAGTAAATGTCTTTGCTAACCAACTGAGTTAGGCTGATTGTCAAACAGAAACACACTGGTAGGGGCTTGTTGCTACAATGTTAAGAGTATAGAAACCCACAGTCACCTCCAGCATCCTGAAAGCAGCAGCTGGCGGTATGGTAGAGTGGTGAGCGTGACTTCAGGAGTATCTGAGCTCCAAGGCAACCTCAGACACTTCCTAGTTGTATATTCCTGGGCAAGTCATTATTTGCCTCAATTTCCTTAACTAAAAAAAGTGGGGAGGGGGAGAGTGGATAAAAATAGTACATATCTAATAGGCAAAAAGCCCTTAACATAGTTCCTGACACAGAAGGTGCTATATAAATGATTATTCCCTTTCTTTTCTTTCTCAGCTGGGGACTAAATCTGTCCGAGTTAGTTCAATTGGAGCAATACAGCCATAAAGGGTGTTATCTATACATAGATGAGAAAATTAAGACCAAAAGAAATTATATAATTCCCTTAAAGTCACAAAGTAGGAAGAATCGAGCCAGTATTCAGGCTCAGGTCCCCTAACTCTAAAGCCTCTTTCCTGGGCTGTCCACTATTCCATTCTATCTCACAGGAGGGTTTTTCAGTGAAATGATCTGGAGTTACCTTCCAATCAACTATTGCCCTCCCTAAGATTCAGCTGTCAGCAGATCACTGGAATACTCCCAGACCTCAAGCTACTCACCTTCCGCACCCCCACCCCAGGGGTGGGCTCAGTGTGGAGACTCCTCAGTTGCCTGGACACAGCACCCCTCCCTGGGTGGAGGCCTCTGGAGAGAAAGCCCCTGGCTGGTGTGGTTCTATTATTACAGCCCTTCCATAAACAGCACTTACATCATGCCTGAGCCTGAAGACTGAAGAACACTTCCCTCTCCAATACTTAAGGAGACAGGCAAGGGAAAAGGTTGAGCCTATTTTTAACCTGTTCTGACAGGGCAACCCCTCCCCAGGATTCCTTTGCTCTTTAGAAAATAATTGAGAGTCAGGGAAGGCACTTCCAAAAATGATTCTGAACCAGAGGATGAGGAGGACAAGGAAAAAAATCTTGGCAGCTTTCCATCAGAGCCTGAGCCCTGGAGCCTGTTCTGGGGGCTTCTGACTCCCAGCTCAGTAGCTCTGATAACACCCGGGCTGACAAAGCTCCCATCAGCCTCTCCGCATGGCTGTGCCCTGCTGGCAGATGTCTGGGGAAATCTGCCAGAATGCCAGTCACCCAGGGGCTCGCTAGGATTCCAGCTCAGGATGGTGATAAGAGATGGACATGACCCCTTCCCTGGCTGCTGCCTCAACAGCTTGAGTTACGGGCACTAGGGTGAGACGAAAGAGAGAGGAAGGCAGAAAAGGAGGAATAGAAGAATGGGATCTTTCCATGATCCAGTTTTCTTTTCTCTGCCCTTCTGTTTACCCAGACACCTTGTGGAACAAGAAACAAGAATTATGACACCTGGTGATTAAAAGATGAAGTCTTTAAGACTTTAAGACCAATTTTTCCTTAATTTAGTGCCTGGCACATAGAAGATGCTCAATGAATGTTTGTTGACTGGGAGAAAGAATAAGAGAGATTTTAGAATCCCAGAATTTCAAAGTCAGAAGGAACCATGCAGTCCAACCAATACTTGAGTCAAAATTCTCTCTGCAACACCCCAATTCTTACCGAATGTGCCAAGGGACAGGGAACTCACTCTATTTGGAAGCAGCCTGTTCTATTTGTGGTAGCTCCCATTGTTAGAAAGGGATTTTATGGTGTACTCCCGTTCAATCTGAATCTGACCCTCACCAGCTGCAACTCATTACTTCTAATTTGGCCCCCTTGGGGCCAAACAAAAACACCTCAATGCTCTTCCAAGCAATGGTCCTTCAGATATTTCATGTCAGCCATTCCGATTTTCTCAGCTCCCAAGCTTCTTTTCTTTTGTGGTTTTAAAGTCTCCAGTTTTTTTCAATGGATCCAGGTATAACAGGCTCTCCTCTCAACTGTTCTAATCGTCTTTCCCTGAATTATCATCAGTCAATCAATTAACAAGCATCTTTTAAGCATTTAATATATGGCAGGCACTATGCTAAGTGCTAGAGATACAAAGCGGGCAAAAAACAGGATCCTGCCCTCAATGAGTTCACAATCTAATGGAGGAGACAATACATGAGCAACTATGTAAATGTTGTAAAAGATATAAACTAGGTAAATTGGAAGCAATCTCAAAGAGAAGATTCCTGGGAGAACATCAGCCCTGAAGTCAGGAGGACCTGAGTTTAAATCTGGCCTCAGACATTTAACACTTCCTCACTGTGTGACCCTGAGAAAGAGAGAAGAAAGAGGAGAGAGAGAGAGAGGAGAAAGAGAAGAAATAGGAGAGAAAGAGAGAGAGGAGAGAGAAAGAGAGAGAAGAGAGAGAGAGAGAGAGAGGAGAGAAGAGAGAGAGGAGAGAAAGAGAGAGAGGAGAAAGAGAGAGAGAAAGAGAGAGAGAGAGAAAGAGATAGAGAGAAAGAGAGAGGAGAGAAGAGAGAGAGGAGAGAAAGAGAAAGAGAGAGAGAGAGAGAAGAGAGAGGAGAGAAAGAGAAGAGAGAGAGAAGAGAGAGAGAGAGAGAGAGAGAGAGAGAGAGGAGAGGAGAGGAGAGGAGAGGAGAGGTGAGGAGAGGAGAGGAGAGGAGAGAGAGAGAGAGAGAGAGAAGAGAGAGGAGAGAAAGAGAGAAGAGAGAGGAAAGAGAGAGGGAGAAGAAAAAGAGAGAGAGGAGAGGAGAGGAGAGGAGAGGTGAGGAGAGGAGAGGAGAGGAGAGGAGAGGAGAGGAGAGGAGAGGAGAGGAGAGGAGAGAGAGAGAGAGAGAGAGAGAGAGAGAGAGAGAGAGAGAGAGAGGTTAGGGGGAATAAGGGGACTTGGGAGTACCAGAGAGAGCCTCCTACAGAAGGTGGGATTTGAGGAGTGTCTGACGCTCACTCTCCAGCTTGGTTTAGGAGTTCCTTTGTTGAGGGAAACCACTGGCCTATGCCCAGGCTCCCACACTGCCAAAGGAAAAGATAACTCTCTCACTAAAACAGGTGAGCTTATCAAATCCCCAGAATCTGTTTTCCTCAAGCTAGCCTATTATCATCATTATCTGCAATCTTCCAGGAAAGGGCTTGCTGCTGCAGCTCCTGCCTGAGGCTCCCTCAGCCTCTCCCATCAAGCCAAACCTTCCCACTCCCTTTCTAGTCTGGCCCAGATGGACCTAACCAACTTGGTGGCCCAGTACTCCCAACATATCCACCCTCCCATACCGCCAGGCCGGACTGATAACCTGATGGTTCCAGATTTATTTACATTTTCTTCATTTTCCCTGGAGGGAGTTTTCCTTTTCCTTTATCTCTCCAAATCCTACAAAGCTGAGCTAAGTTATGGAATCATACACTCAATAATCCTTCCTTGAACATAATACATTTATGATACCTCTATCCCAAAGAATTCTATCCCAGGTAGAATCAGCTCGGTGGTGTGGGTGGAGAAGAAAGGGAATATGCATTTCTATAGTGCCTACTATGTACCAGGCATCCTACTAAGCCTCTCTTTTTCTTTTTAACAAATATAGACTCATTTGATCTCTATAACAACCCTACAAATTAGAGATATGTTTTGTTATCCCCATTTTACAGAGGAGGAAGCTGAGGCAAACAGGTTAAGTGATTTGTCCAGTTTTACCCAGAGTTCTCACCAGCTAGAAGATCTGAGTTTGAATTCTGTCTCAGCCATTTAGCTACCTGTGTGACTGAGAAAGTCATTTAACTTTTGCCTTTATTTCCTCATCTTTAAAAATGGGGATAACAATTGCATCTAGTTCTGGTCTTCAGACTGATTCTTTGATGGCCAATGAGGCCGTCTTTTCCTCAGTTCTTGCCTAGCCTTTATTCACTGAATGACTGTTGTCTCAGACCACCTGAGAACTGGGGAAAATCTTAGCTTCAGAGGCTGAGGTCTCTCACTGCAGCCAGGGCCACCTCCAGTCCTCCTGACCTATCTCTGGCCCCTGGATCCAGATGGCTCTGGAGGGAAAAGTGAGGTTGGTGACCTTGCACAGCCCTCTCTCACTTAAACCCAATTCAGTTGCATGTCACGGTATCACCTCCCATCGGTCCTCTTTGAGAAGGAAGGATGAAAAACAATAATAATGGCATCTACATCCCGTGACAGTTGTGAGGATAAAATGATATAACAGCTGTAAATCACTATGTAAACCTTAAAGTATTCTATAAATGCTAGTTATTGTTAGTTATTATTGTCATCATTTTATTAGCAGTGACTCTGCCTTCACTCAGAAAGTAGTAAATAGTGTCGGGATACAGCATTGGTTACACTGTCCAAAAGATCCGAATGCAAATTCAGCTTCAGACGCTTAGTACTTGTGTGATCCTGGATAAAGCACTTAACCTCTGTTTGCCTCAATTTCTTCATCTGTCAAATATAAAATCTATAAAATGTGATAAAAAAAAACTTGGTATCCTTCCACAAAGGCCATTGTCACACTCAGTGAAAAAAAAAAGAAAGAAAAATATATTTATAGCACTATATCTCCATATATATGTATATATACCATGTATATTCAATATATATGCAATATACAATACAGTATAGAAATAATTCGTAGATATATACAATATATAATTATGCAATATGTATTATATATATAGCATATTATGCATTTTAAATCCCAATCTTAATGTCAGTTATTATCCCTTACCTACACATTTTATTCCTCTCCTCCTCTACCCATACCCCAAAGAATGTAAACGCCTTCCCCTGTTCATTTTTAGCTATGAATCCCCAGTGCTGAGCATCAAGTCTCATCCAAAGTAGGTGCTTAATAAACGTTCGCTGTATTATCAAAGTGAATGTCTATTGGCTAAAAATGCAGTAGAAGGGAGTCTTGTTCAGATAAGGGCTGAACTGGTCGGTCTCTGAGGTCCCTTCTCACCTGAAGAGCCTGTGGCTCTGGGATGCTATTGTTGTGAGTCCTTTCCACCACCTCTATTTAGGGAAAGGGTCACTTCTCGTTATCTGGGGCTTTCTACTTTTCAGCCCCCCTTTTATATGTTGTCTTCCTGATTAGAATGTCAGCTTAGAGGGGCAGCTAAGTGATGCAGGGGATAGAATGCCAGCCCAGGAGTTAGGAGAAGCGGAGTTCAAATCCAGTCTCAGATACTTTCCAGCTATGTGACACTTAGCCCAGTTGTCTCATAAAAAATTCTTTCCTGGCTCTCTTCAACAATGAGATGATTCAAATAAGTTCCAATTGTTCAATGATGAAGAGAGTCAACTACACCCAGAGAGAGGTTGGGAACTGAGTGTGGTTCACAACATAGTATTTTTACCTTTTTTTTATTATTATTTGCTTGCATTTTATTTTACTTCTCTTTTTTTCTTTTTTTTTCACTGATTAGATTTCATTTTTTTGAGCAGCATAATAATTGTATAAATATGTATGCATATGTTGGATTTAACATATATTTCTATCATGTTTAACATAAAAAACAAATGTCCTTGAAGACAGCATCTATCTTTCTTTCTGTTTGTATTTGTATCCCCAATTAGTTGTTAATTATCTCTATCCTGTATATAGCTTGTTGGTAAAGTTATTTTCAAGGGGCCTCCCCTCTAGACTGTAAGCTCCTTGAGAATGGGGACTGGTTTTTTGCCCCTTTTCTTCTTTCTCCAGAGCTTGGTATCTGGCAAACAGCAAGCGCTTAGTAAATGTTTATTGGCTCAGTGCTTAGATGTTTGTTGGTTGGCTTGTTAATGGGTCACTATCAGAAACAGGGGCTGGACTGAGAGTTCCCTTTACCTAGAATCCAAGAATGCCAGAGAGAGAAAAGAACCCTCAGAAGGCCCCTAGTCCAACCTCTATCTGAATAAGAATCCCCACTTTTTGACACCCTACAGTCACCTAGTCATTGCCCTCCAGGGAGAGGGACACCCAACCACTACGTTCCAAGAAAGCCCAGTCCACTCTGGGAAGTCTCTAATTCTTTGTAACCTCTTAACTATTGCTCCTGGTTCGGGACAGGACTTACATTTATATCCCCAGTGGCTGGTACATAGTAAGTACTTAATAAATGCTTATTGGCAAACTGATCAGAGCTCACCCACTCAGCACTCTTACACCTCCACAACTAGTCTCCATGTGGGTGAGGGTAAATGGGCTTCTCCTCAAGGGTCAGAAGGAAAACAACCAGACCTGGAGCCATCAGTGGCTAGGAATCACACAGCTCTGGGTTGAACATCTGCTCGCCTTGGATGGCTCGGGGACAAATATAATAAGATCTTCTGATCGACAATTCTTGGAGCCGGCCATCACATTTCCCCTTTAGTACCTTCTCTATTTCCCCCTATTCCTCTTCACCCCATCATGTCTCACGTGACATAATCCTAACTTTAAGGCCCTTCAGACCTTGGCTCACCCTCCTCTGGACACCCATCCTGCCATCGTCCTTTCCCAGATATGATCCATACAAGATGCTGTACCATTAGTGATACAAGCCCACTTGAGCTACCCATCCATCTGGGACAATTTGTGGAGCTGATTTTTGGAACCCAGGTGGAATATCTGACATTTATGAATGAGTGAATGTGAAAGCATTTATTAAGCATTTACAATATGGCCAGCACTGTACTAAATCCTGAAGATGGAAATCCAAAAAAGACGCTCCCTGCTCTCAAAGAGCTTACACTCTAACCGCAGAGATGGCCAGGAAGGATTCTTTTGCCCTGGGAAGTCTCAGGGGATCGCTAAGGCAGTAGATCGCCCTACTGTTTCTAGGAATAATGAGAGTAAATAACAGCAAGCTGGATGGACAGGTGTAATGTTGAAGAAGGAAAAGGGAACCTGGAGGGAAAAGTGGCAGAATTTAATTTATCTGGCCAAATTCTAGCCTGTCGAGATCTTTTTGGAACCTGATGCCAGCACCCACAAATGATTCTAAAAGCTCATCCGGGTGACTACAGATGAGGAAGGACAGTTTGACTTGGAAAATATTTATAAAGAAACCGTTTTACGAGGTTTTTTTTTTTTTTTTACACTCTGCTACTACAATTCAAATTAAACTCAAGGATTTAACAAGGCCCCCATTCCCCTACGGGTACCAGCAAATAAAAGGTTTCCTCAGCTTGCTCGCAGCCTGTCTCCTGGCCCCTTCGGAGGATCTCAGAACAAAATAGTTGGATTCCGCTCTGGCCCCAGCTGCAGCTCCCAGAGGCCTCCAGGGAAGTCTATCTTTAATTTTTCAGGAAGAAAACTACAATTTCCTGCCCAAGGCTGGTCCCATGTTAACAACACACACATACATGCCGAACATACAAACACTTATCTAAATCTGCTTCCCATTAGTCTCCATGATTGCTCCCTGAAGCCTTTCCTGGGGAGAGATAGTCTGCCTGCCAGGGGCCAGAGACTGGCTGTGGAAAGAGGGCAGAAGGATCTTTCCAGAGAAGGTAGACCTGGCCTGGGAGTAAAGAAATAGCTCTGTGGTCCTGGCTGTGGCCATGACCTGGATGCTGTCACTATTTCTCCTGAAAGCCGTCCAGGGTAGGCAGATGTTCAGCCCAGAGATATGTGACTCCTCGCCAATAATGGCTCACAATCTGACTTCATCTTCCTCCTGGCCCCAGAGAGGAGGCGACGGTGGTCCTCTACACAGAACCTTATGTGAGCATGGGGAAGAGATCTTAAAATACCCAATGGATTAGGTATAATCAGTCAATAAGCATTTATTAAGCACCTACTATGTGCCAGACATTGGGGAATCAAGCCCTTCTGATATGAGACCCTCTCATTAGTGGAGATGGATGCCCCACAGGCAGGGAGTTTACAGGGGCAGGGAGTTGTCCCGGGGCAGCAAAGTGGTGCAGTGGATAGGGCACCAGCCCTGAAGTCAGGAGGACCTGAGTTCAAATCAGGTCTCAGACACTTAACACTTCCTGGCTGTGTGACCCTGGGCAAGTCACTTAACCCCAATTGCCTCAGCAAAAAACAAACAAATAAACAAAAACAAATAAATAAAAATAAATATCTATAGTCCCCTTTTGGGGACTCTGCAAGAGAGTTTCTCCATTGGACTGGTCAAGCTTCAATTGAGAAAAGATGGGAGTGAGGGCCAACCCCACTTCAGGTTCCTAAAAGAAAAAACTCCGGGAAGACATGGGAGGAGCTGGCAGTCTCACCATCTGCATCATATCCCCATTCCCTGCTTAATACGCTAGAGACTTCAAAGTGTTTCCCCTGGGTCAGATCCAGGAGCCTGGCTTGATTGAGTTGAGTTATTTAACTCCCAATGGGAGAGCTCCTTCACGCTATTGTCTGGTATATATTCTCCTATGTGCTGTTGGGCTTTTTATCCTCTGTTCTCAAAGTGACTTGCCAGTGAATTGAATTTGAGAGGAAGGGCTGGGCAAGGTCCACTGTCTCACTTTCCCCTCCAGAGCCGTCTCAGTCCAATGGCCAGATGTGGATCAGGATGACTGGAGATGGCCCTGGATGCAATGGGAAACCTTGGCCTTTTTAAGCTAAGGTCTTTAACAGGTTTTAGTTTGTCTGAGGTGCCATTTATTCAGTAATTAAGGGTAAGAAATGAAACCAAAAAAAAAAAAAAGGCCTCTTTTATCTACTCAAAAAAAAAATCCATCTGGGAGGGGAAGGTCTCAAAATTTGGGGGCAGAACAGAAACAATTGTTTACCTGAGCCAACAAAACCCGAAAAAATGACTAACTGAGGCTTGGGTTCGAGCCCTTATTGACCTGTCAGTGAAAGCCAGAGTGATTTCAGTTTAAGGAATACTCAAGTAGCTCACATTTTAATCCAAATGGGCTTCATCAAAGCCTGGTTTAATAACTCCACTTAAAGAGATTTATATTTCTTCGAGCAGAACACTCACATGCAAATGTATAATTCTCCATGTGGAGGAAAAAAGTGGGGAAAGAGAAGGAAAGAAGAAAGGGAGGGAGGGAGGAAAGAAGGGAGGAGGGAAAGGAGGAAAAAAGGGAGGGAGGGAGGAGGGAGGAAGAAAGGGAGGAAGGGAGAAAGGGAAGGATGGATGGAGGGAAGGAGGAAGAAAGGGAAGAGGGAGGGAGAAAGGAAAGGAGGGAAGGAGGGTAAAAGAGAAGAAGAGAAGAAGGGAGAAAGGGAAAGAGGGAGGAAAAGAAGGAGGAAGAGAAGGAGGAATGGAGGAAGGAGCATTTCCCAACTGGAACTAGCCAGCTGGGTCCGCAGTGGGGCAGATAATACTACTCACAGACTGTTGTTTGTCCTTACCTATTCTTTTATGTATACCTTCTCTGAATAGGCAATCAGCAAACATTTGTTAAGCACCTACTGAAAATGCAAAAAAGAAGCATAGTCCAATGAGAGAGAAAGCAAATAACAAATATGTACAAACAAGTTGTATATATGATTTATTGACAAATATAAATAAGATAAATTTAAAATTTAAAAATTAAGAATTAATTAAATAAAATAGCTACCAAACTCATGATTATAAAGCCAGGTCCTTTCCATTCTGAAACATTTTTTCCTGGGCTTCCCATTCTCTCCAGGAAAAATGAAAACTCATCAGTCTTGAACTGTAAAGCCTTCCCTCCTCCCCATGGCTCTACCTGACCTGTCTAATCATTGAGTCAGTTCATGACTTCTCATCAGGAACCTCCTCCTTTCAAGTCCAGCCGTCCTGCTCAGTGCCCTCAACAAGGTCCTCCACTACAGGGACAGACTGAGTCTTCTCTAACCAGTTATTCTGTGCAAGGATCTTTTTCTGGCTCCAGCTCCTCTTCTATATCATTCCAGAGGATGAAGATCGAAGTTTGCCCCTACGCTGGTGTCATGCAGAACCCAGAATGTCTTCCCCCCTCTCTTTTACTCCAGTTCTGAGAAATAACTCTGAATTTTCTCTTGTTTCCTCTGTCCTCAATTTCAGGTATAGATATTATTCCCCACCACAATTGGGAAATTGAGCTACAAAGACCTTGGGATCAGTTGGGAGGTGGGATGGTGTAGCCAGCCCATCCATCCCAGAAGCTTTGAGAAACTGACTTGGGACTCAGGTCTGAGAGAATGGATTTGAAACTTGGACTATGCTTTATAGGAACTGAGCTAAGCTAGGAATCTAATCCCCTCCCCTTCCCAAAGACTAGGGTAGGAGAGAAAGAAGGAGACAGATATGTCTCACATTGGAGGAGTATGTTTGTGTATATGTGAATACCTTTTGAAGTAAATATTCCTTTCTAAAAGCGAAGTCTACTGTTAAATGGAACTGGAGTTCAGGGAGTGGGCCCTACAATCGGAAGGAACACCATGGATGGAGGTTGGAGCCTGGATCCCCCATCAATCCCCCTTAAGGGTAATGGAAAAACCTTGGGGGAAGGACGAGATGTAACATACCTGGCTTCTAGCAGTAGGGACCAGTCAGCACTACAGGTATTTACTTTTCTGTATAAATATTTTAGCCATCTTTCTCCTTCCCCCACTCTCAAAAGTAAAAGCTCCTTAAGAACTAGTACTGGTTTATTTTGTTTTGTCTTTGTATCTCTAGCACCCAGGAGAATATTTTACATATAAAAGGCAATAATTAATGTCAATTGCCTCATCCGGGCAATCTGGGAATTTTATTGCCTGACAATGTTCCTGAGAGTGGTCACTGCTTCACCTTGCAAGCACAGGGTTCACAACGCTCAGGAAGAAACAAGTTTATTTAACAGTTCATAGAAAAAGAAAAAGAAAAGACTCAGAACAAAATTCATTGTCTGCCTGTGAGCAAATCTCTCCAGAGACTTGTATCACCTCAATCGATTAATCATGCCGGGGCCACCTGGCAGGTCCTGCCTATAGTGCAATTTCTCAAATGCCTAGTAAGGTTTTCCAGGGTGCTCTTTAATACACCTGTGCTCAGTCATCTGCAAAGCATCCCTCCTCACTCTGCTGTCAGTTCTTGGCAGATGACAGGAATAATGGCAACTAGATGATGCAGTAGCTAAGAGCACTGGGTCCAGAGTCAGGAAGACCCGAGTTCAAATCCAGCTTCAGACACTGAATAAATCACAACCTTTTTATGCCTCAGTTTCCTTATTGTAAAATTAAGGATTATAAGAGCTCCTGTCTCCCAGGATTGTTGTGAGAATCGAAGGAAATAATATCTGCAATGTGCTTAGCCCAGCAGCTGGGACATAGTGGGTGCTTAATAAATACCTATTCCCTCCCCACTCTCCTCTCAGGGTTCCTTCGCCTTATACAGCATCACAATTCTCCAGCAGATGGCATCAGGCTTCTTTCACCATTCTAAGCCAGTGGTGTCCCAGTTATAGACTAGACGCATAGGTATAGAGTTTATTCCAGAACTCCTTTTATCTTGATCAAAAACATCTGGGCTTCCCAAATCTAACTCTCAACACAATTCATAGGATGCCAGATGTAGAGCTGGGAAGGATCTCATAAGTCATCCAGTCCAAAATCTCATTTTACAGATGGGGAAATTGAGGCTCAGAGATGCTAAATGATTTACCCAAAAATGACAAGTTATAAGGGGAAGAACCAAGGTTTGAATGCAGGTCTGGCACACAGTAGGTGCTAAATAAATGCTTGTTGACTTGACTCCAACTCCAAATCCAGTGATCTTCCCATTGCACCATACTATCTCTCTCCTATGAGGTATCTTATTTAAACTTCATAACAAGCTATAAAGTTAGTGTGGCAGACTATTTTACAGATGAGAAAACAGACTCAGAGGTATCAAGCTAATAAGTATTACAGGTGGGGGTTGAACCAGATTTCCCTAATTCCAAATCCAGCAGTCTATCTACTATGCCATAGCAAGTTGGAAATGGCCCATAAATTTTACTTCCAAGACAAACATTGGGTCTCCTCCCTGTGTTTTGAAATTTCTCTGTTCATCCTGCCAACTTCTGGCCTCTTCCTGGCAGGGCCAGCAGTCAAAAACTTAATGTCCCTGGAAATTTCCAAATCAATCTCTGTCCCCAGGAGCGTATTGGATCAGCGTGATTTACACAGTCAAATGTCCATTTCTCCCGGGGAACCAGTCTGGGAGCTCAGCCTCTCCTATGGGGCTAGAGTAGAAGGCCCCAATCTTCCACCCCTCCAAGGTGGTCTGTCTGCCCAGGATTCCCTCTGGGGCCAACTGGGCCAGGTTATTCAAATTATGGTGTCCCATGGAGAGAAAAAGAATTATGATCCCTGTGAAACCTGCTTGTCCAGCCTGCCTACCTGGCTCCTACTCAAAGCCTTGGGGTTTCAGAGATGAGCCTTTTTCCACACTATTCATTGTTTTGGGTCTCATGGTCAGGTCCTCCAGTCACTTGCTACTGCCTCCCAATCATACGCCATCACCCACAGTCCCATGAACCCGCCCCTACGCCCAGACCTGTATGTAGAAGGGCACAATATGGGAGATCCAAGATGGCAACATGTACAAAACCTCTTCCGCCATTCCTTCCCGTAGTAGCTAAGCTAGTAGCTTAGCTTGGCTAAGCTGTCCTGGATCATTAGTTCTATTATGTTGCAAATAGGTCTTTTTTCTCCTTCTCTCTGCCCCTGAGCGCTAACTCTCTTGGGCTTTGGCCCAAGAACTTTACATGGACTGTGTTATGTCTTCCCAACCATAATCATCCCTGAGTCTCATCAAAGTCTTCCACTGATCCACACTGTTACAGGCCATAACCATCCATGGGTCAGTCATTCCCACCCTAAACCCAAAGCAACCCCTCTCTGACAAAGTTACATTTGGGACAAGTCTGTCCTCTGGGTAGCTCTTCCTTCCAGCACTTTGAGGGAAGAATCCTCCTTCCACAAAAGGGAGACCATTACATAGAGCAAAGGGGTCACACATGTTCAAAGCGCCCTGAAGCCCAGTGCCAGGGCAGAAATAATGTTGGATTTGGAGTAAAGAAGTCCCAC